>NW_016804460.1:226000-264086 GCF_001698545.2 Rhinopithecus bieti
AAAAAAAAAAAAAAAATGTTGCAACCTTCTATAAGGTCAAATAAATATGCATAGTTGAATATTGCCCTGATATATGAATAAACTGTAACTTATTTAATTATTCCCCTATTACTAGACACACATTTTTAGAGTGGTTTTTTTTAATGTAAGTTCAAGGTATTTTTTAAAAAGTTCTATGAAGGGTCTTGTTAAAGACACACTAAATTTATAATAAATCCTTTTAAAATTATGTAATATACCATGCATACAGAAGTCCATATAATATATATGTGCAAGTTTAACAAATATAAAATTTAGAAATGCCTATGCCCTTCTTTACCCAAGTTAAAAAAAAAAAAAGGAATATTACCAGCACTTTAGACACCCCCTCTGAATAACTCCCCAACTATATCCATCTTGCTATGTACAAAAGTATTTGTCTCAATTATCCCGTGCTTTTCTTTATCTTTGCCACTTATGTATGTATATAACTGAAAATAGTACACTAGGAAATTCCAAAGACCCATTCCTCTACAGAAACATAGAGAAAATGTCAAAACTGTCCAAATCTGCTTTATCAGAACTCTAGAAAATAGTCAAAGATGTACAGAAATCAAGTGAATCCTTCAACAAGTAAAAGGTGACTAAAACATGGTAGAACTCTGTGGCATTTTAATTTACCCTTGCCATATCCCCTCCTCCTCAGCTCAGCAGTCATCTTGAAGATGGCAGTCCATGTTCCCAGTGTGGGTTCCTTGTTCTCAGAAGTTGTTTGTCTCTTTTGACTTGTCTAGGAGCTTCCTAAAAAATCACTACAGAGGGCTTGCCTTTATTTCACCTAAGTTGGAACTCTCTCATGGCAAAGAAAGAGCTAGAAGGAGAGCATTCCTCAAAAACATTAAAAGGCAAATAAACTACCCACTGCTTCCTGGGAGCAAAGATATCAATTGATATAAACAATAGATTCACTTAAAAGCCTAGAGGAAAACCTGGGGAGTGAGTTATTTTGAGAAATAAGGACTGTGAAGAGCTTTCACATTATCGCTGGGAATCTCACCAAATAGAAAATATCAGTAAGAAAATCAAAATTATAGTCCAGGTAGTGGTTCATGCCTATAATCCTAACACTTTGGGAGGCCAAGGTAGGAGGACTGCTTGAGTCCAGGAATTTGAGATCAACCTGGGAAACATGGTGAGACCTTGTCTCTGCAAATTAAAAAATTGGCCAAGTATAGTGGCACATGACTGTGGTCCTAGCTACTCACTGGGAGGCTGAGGTGGGAGATTCATTTGAGCCTGGAAGGTTGAGGTTTCAGTGAGCTGTGACTGTGCCACTGCACTCCAGCCTGAGCAACAGAGCAAGACCTCTACTCAAAAAAAAAAAAATTATAAGAAGGCATCAAATAGAAATTATGGAGCAAAGCAATACAATAACTGAAGTGAAAAATTTATTAGAGGGGTTCTACAGTAGATTTGAGCAGGCAGAAATAACAATCAGTGAACTTGAATATAAGTTATTTGAGATTATCTAGTCTGATGAACAGAAAGAAAAACACATTTAGTAAAACTAACATAGCCTAGGAAACCTGTAGAACACTACCAGTTGTACCCTGTACACATAATAGGAATCCTAGAAGAAGGGGAGAGAGAAAAGAGACAGAAAGAATATTTGAAGAAATAATGGTCAAAAATGTCCCTAAGTTGGCCGGGTGCAGTGGCTCATGCCTGTAATCCCAACACTTTGGGAAGATGAGGTGGGCAGATCACTTCAGGCCAGGAGTTTGAGACCAGCCTGGTCAAAACTGTAAAACTTTGTCTCTACTAAAAGTACAAAAAATATTAGCCAGACACGGTGGCACACATGCCTGTAGTCCCAGCTACTTGGGAGGCTGAGGCACGAGAATCATTTGAACCTGGGAGGTGGAGGTTGCAGTGAACTGAGATTGCAACACTATACTCCAGCCTGGGTGATGGAGAGAGACACTGTCTCAAAAACAGCAACAACAACAACAACAAAACCTTAAAACTTCCCAAGGTTGGCTGGGTGCAGTGGCTCAGGCCTGTAAACCCAGCACTTTGAGAGGCCGAGGTGGGTGGATCATGAGGTCAAGAGATCGACACCATCCTGGCCAACATAGTGAAACCCAGTCTCTACTAAAAATACAAAAATTAGTCAGGTGTGGTGGCGCATGCCTGTAGTCCCAGCGACTTGGGAGGCTGAGGCAGAAGGATCACTTGAACCCTGGAGGTGGAGGTTGCAGTGAGCCACGATTATGCCACTGCACTCCAGTCTGGCAACAGAGCAAGACCCTGGCAAAACAAAACAAAAAAACTTCCTAAGGTTGATGAAAGACATGAAACTATATATCCAAGAAGCTCAATAAGCATCACATAAATAAGCTTAAAGAGGTTTAGAAAGTAGCAAAAGAGAAGTGACTATCAACAAGGGATTCTAGATGAGATTAACAGCCAATTTCTCATCAGAAACCATGGAGACTAGAAGGCAGTGGAATGACATATTAGAGTGATAAAAGAAAACAAAAATGTCAACCAAGAATTCTAGCAAGCCAGAAATGACACTAGGGACATTAATACTGTTCTTACATATAAATGGGATTATAAGAGAATACTATGAGCAATTATATATCAACAAATTAGATAACCTAAAATAAGATGCATAAGGGCACTGCCAAAACTGACTCAAAAAATGCATAGGAAATCTGAATAGATCTCTAACAAGTGAAAAATTGTAATCAATAATCAAAAACCACCCCAAAAAAAAAAAAAAAAAAAAAAAAAAAAACAGGACCATTACTTCACTGGCATATTCTACCAAATATTTAAAAGAACTAACATCAGTTTTCTCAAACTCTTCCAAAACAAAACAAAAAAAGGAACACATTCTAACTCATTTTATAAGACAGCATTATAAACCAAAGCCATAACAAGAAAAGGAAACTTCAAATCCATATCTCCAGTAAATATAGGTGCAAAATTCCTCAACAAAATACTAGCAAGTCAAACCCAGCAGTATATTTAAAGAATGAAATACCATGACTAATTAAGATTTATCCTAAGAATGAAAGGGTAGCTCAATATAAGAAAATAATTCATCAATATACCACATTAATTACACTAAGTCAATAATCAGAAGAGGAAATTAAGAAGCCAAATTTGTGGCTCACACCTGTAATCCCAGCACTTTGGTAAACTGAAGCAGGTGGGTCACTTGAGGTCAGGAGTTCAAGACCAGCCTGGCCAACATAGTGAAACCCTGTCTCTACTAAAAAATAAAACAAAACTTAGCTGGGTGTGGTGGCATGAACCCATAGTCCCAGCTACTCAGGAGGCTGAGGCAGGAGAATTACTTGACCCCAGGAGGCGGATGTTGCAGTGAGCCATGATCATGCCACTACAATCCAGCCTGGGTAAAAGAGTGAGATTCCATCTAAAAAAAATAAAAGCCAAATGCATTTCTAATAGCATCAAAAATAGCTAAATGCTTAGGAGTTAATTTAATTAAAGTGGTATCAGACTTATACATTAAAAACTACAAAACATTGTGAAATAGATTTAAGACAAGTAAATGCATAAACATCTCATGTTCATGGATTGGAATGCATAACATCATTAAGATGGCAATACTTCTCAAAGTTATTTACAAATTCCATACAATCTATATCAAAATTCCAATGGGCTTTTTCACAGAAATGCAAAAGTCAATACTAAAACTTACAGAGAATCTCAAAAGACCCAAAATAGCCAAAACAATCTGGAAAAAGAACAGAGTGAAAGGACTCACACTTTCTGATTTCAAGACTTACTACAAAGCTATAGGAATCGAGGCAGTGTGGTATTGGCATAAAATAGACATATAGATCAACAGAATATAATTGGAAGTTTAGAAATAAACCTGTATACCTGTGGTCAATTAACTTTTAACAGAGGCGCCAAGATCATTCAATAAAGAAAGAATAGTCTCTTTAACAAATGGTGCTGGGACAACCGGATATCATGTGCAAAAGAATGAAATTGGACTCTTATTTCATCCCATATAAAAAATAACTCAACATTAATCAAATACCTAAATGTAAGTGCTAAAGTTATAAAACTCTTAGAAGAAAACATACATTTAAACCTTTGTATCCTTGAATTAGTCAACGGTTCTTTAGGTATAAGATGAAAAGTGCAAGAAATCAAATTCAAAAATAGGTAAGTGAGCCAGGCTCATGCCTCTAATCCCAGCACTTTGGGATGCTGAGGCATGAGGATCACTTGAAGACAGGCGCTCAAGACCAGCCTGAGAAGCAAAGCAAGACCCTGTCTCTACAAGAAAATTTAAAAATTAGCCAAGCACATGTGCCTGTAGTCCCAGCTTCTCAGGAGACTAAGGTAGGAGGATCCCTTGAGCTCAGGAGTTCCAGGCTTCAGTGAGCTATAATGGTGCCAACTCCAGCCTGGGTGACAGAGCAAGACCCAGTCTCAATCAGTCAATCAATCAATAGACTTCATCAACATTTTTAAAATTTTGTGCCTCAAAAGACACTATCAACAGAGTGAAAAGGCAACCTATGGAACGGGAAAACATACTTCCAAGTCATATATCTGATAAGTGTCTGGTGTCCAGAATATATAAAGCATTCTTACAACTCAACAACAAAAAGATAACCCAATTTTAAAATAGGCAAAGGACTTACGTAGACATTTCTCCACAGAAGCCATATAGATGGTCAAAAAGTACATAGATGCTCAATAACATTAGTTATTAGGGAAATGCAAATCAAAACCACAGTGAGATACCACTTCATTTCCACTAGAATAGTTATAATTTTTCTAAAAAGCTGAAAATAACAAGTGTTGATGAGAATACGAAAAATTAGAATGCTCATGTATTATTGGAGGGAATGTGAAATGATGCAGCCACTTTAAAAAAGTCAGTTTCTAAATAAGTTAAAAATAGAATTACCCTAAGACTCAGCAATTCCACTCCTAAATATATACCCCACATAATTAAAAACAGATGTTCGAATAAAAACCTATACATGAATGTTCATAACAGTACTATTCACAATAGCCAAAAGAACACAAACATCCATCAACTGATGGACGTATTTTAAAATGTGGTATATCCAAATGATGTAATATTCAGTCACAGAAAAGGAATTAAGTACTGATACACAATACAACACAGACAAACTTCAAAAGCATTTTGCTGATTGGAGAGATCATGGCGGACAGGAAGCAGGACTAGATTGCAGCTCCCACTCGGACAGACAGAGCAGCCTATGGAGGCTCGAATCATGAACTTTTGCTTCAGAACAACTGCAGGAATAAATCAGGAAAGCTAAGAGAATCCACAGACCCTCTGAAAGAAGTGGATTGCTCCTGCAGGGTCCAAGAGACACCCCAAACATTGTGAGTGCCCAAGCTGTGGAAGTGGGAAAGGGGAATTATCCACTCCTGAAAACAAACGCTCACTGTGGAACCTGAAGGTCTAGATCATGGGAGAAGATACTGACCTTACCTGCTGCTGAGTCAATTTAGAGAGCCGAGTGAAATACAGCAGTAGAGGAAGATGCAGGAAAAGCCCTGTGTGCTTGCTGGGTCCCCTAGCAAGCCATTTCTGCCTTGCTTCACAGGGGTCCTCAGAGAGCGCTGCGCATGCACTAGGGAAGGGCCACATAAGGAAACCTCCAGATGAACTTTGTAACAATTTAAACTAATTAAGAAGTCTCCTGCCCAGAACTCAAGGGAGGGTGTGAATCCGGTGTGCAGACTCCACAGCTCTACTTGCTTTCTCAGCTGGAAGGCAGGTAGGCTGAGGTAAGTTCTCAGCCCCGCTTGCCCACTGCCTGGAAACAGACTCGGTGTTATTGGGGGAAGGAGCATGGTGGGAGTGAGGCCAGCCTTTTCAATTGCGTGGGAGCTGGGTGAGGCCTGTAACTACAGGCTTTCCCCCACTTCGCTGACACCTGCACGACAGGGTAGAGGCAGCCATAATCATTCTAGGAACATAACTCCATTGACCTCGGAACCACACCACCAACCCCCACAGCAGCTGCATCAAGACATGCCTGAGGAGAGTCTGAGCTCAGATATGCCTAGCCCTGTCCCCACACTAATGGTCCTTCCCTACCCACCCTGGTAGCTGAAGACAAAGGGCATATACTCTTGGGAGTTCTGGGGCCCCACCCACCACCTGTTCCCTCCCCTTACTACCACAGCTGATGCTCCTTGAAAGCACCACCTCCCAGCAAGAGGCCAATCAGCACAAAAATAGTGCATTAAACAGCCAAAGCTAAGGACCCTCAGCGTCCATTTTACCCCCACCCCTGCCACTTCCACCAGAGCAGGTGCTGGTATCTATGGCTGAGAGACCCACAGATGGTTCACATCACAGGACTCGGTGCAGACAACCCCCAGTACCAGCCCAGAGCATGCTAGACATGCTAGGTGGCTAGATCCAGAAGAGAGATAACAATCACTACAGCTCACATCTCAGGAAGTCACATCCCTAGGAAAAGAAGGAGAGTACTACGTCAAGGAAACATCCATGGGACAAAAGAATCTGAACAACAGCCTGGAGCCCTAGACCTTTTCTTGACAGAGCCTACCCAAATGAGAGGGAACCCAGAAAGCCAACTCTGTTAATATGACTCAACAAGGTTTTTTAACACCCCCAACATATACCAGCTCACCATCAATGGATCCAAACAAGAAGAAATCCCTGATTTACCTGAAAAAGAATTCAGAAGTAGTTATTAAGCTAATCAAGGAGGCACCAAAGAAAGGTGAAGCCCAATTTAAGAAAGTCAAAAAAAAGATGCAAGAAATGAGGGGATAAATTTTCAATGAAATAGACAGCATAAATAAAAAACAATCAGAACTTCAGGAAACAATGGACACTCTTACATAAATGCAAAATGCACTGGAAAATCTCACCAATAGAATTGAACAAGCAGAAGAAAGGACTTCAGAGCTCAGAGACAAGGTTTCTGAATTAACCTAATGTAACAAAGACAAAGAATAAGAAAATATGGGCTGGGCTTGGTGGCTTATGCCTGTAATCCCAGCACTTTGGGAGGCCAAGGTGGGTGAATTACCTGAGATCAGAAGTTCAAGACCAGCCTGACCAACATGGAGACACCCCGTCTCTACTAAAAACACAAAATTAGCCAGGCGTGGTGTCACATGCCCGTAATCCCAGCTCCTTGGGAGACTGAGGCAGGAGAATCGCTTCAACCCAGGAGGCAGAGGTGGTGGTGAGCCGAGATCATGCCATTGCACTCCAGCCTGGTCAACAAGAGTGAAACTTTGTCTCAAAAAGTAAAAAAGAAGAAAGAAAGAAAAGAGAATATGAACAAAGCCTCCAAGAAGTCTGGGATTATGTTACATGATCAAACTAAGAATAATCGGCATTCCTGAAGAAGAGAAATCTAAAAGTTTGGAAAATATATTTGGGGAATAATGGAGGAAAATTTCCCTGGCCATGCTAGAGACCTAGACATCCAAATATAAGAAGCTCAAAGAATGCCTGGGAAATTCATCGCAAAGAGATCATCGCCTACACACATTGTCATCACGTTATCTAAAGTTAAGATGAAGGAAAGAATCTTAGATGTGAAACAACAGCACCAGGTAACCTATAAAGGAAAAGCTATCAGATTAACAGCAGATTTATCAGCAGAAATCCTATAAGCTAGAAGGGATGGGCACCCAGTTTTGTGCTGTCTTCAGCCTGCTTAAAACAATTATCAGCCAAGAACTTTGTATCCAGCAAAAATAAACTTCTAAAATGAAGGAAACATTTTTTCCTTTTTCAGACAAACAATGCTGAGAGAATTTGCCACTACCATGCCAAGGCTACAAGAACTGTGAAGAGGGGATCTAAATCTTGAAACAAATCCTGGAAACACCTCAAAACAGAAGCTATTAAAAAAAAAAAAGAGGGCTAGCAAGATGGCCAAACAGGAACAGCTCCAGTCTACAGCTCCCAGCAAGATCAACACAGAAGGTGGGCGATTTCTGCATTTCCAACGGAGGTACCCAGCTCATCTCATTGGGACTGGTTACACAGTGGGTACAGCCCACAAAGGGCGACTGAAGCAGGGCGTGGTGTTGCCTCACTTGGGAAGTGCAAGGGGTCAGGGAACTCCCTCCCCTAGCCAAGGGAAGCCGTGAGGGACTGTGCAGTGAAGAATGGGGTATTCTGACCCAGATACTATGTTTTGTCCATGGTTTTCACAACCCGCAGACCAGGAGATTCCCTACACCACCAGGGCCGTGGGTTTCAAGCACAAAACTGGGTGCCCATTTGAGAAGACACCGAACTAGCTGCAGGAGTTTTGTTCTGTTTTTCATACCCCAGTGACACCTGTAACACCAGCGAGTCAGAAGAACCCTTCACTTGCCTGGAAAGGGGGCTGAAACCAGGGAGCCAAGCGGTCTAGCTTAGCAGATCCCAACCCCACAAAGCCCAGCAAGCTAAGATCCACTGGCTTGAAATTCTCACTGCCAGCACAGCAGTCTAAAGTTGACCTGGGATGCAAAAGAAACTATCATCAGAGTGAACAGGCAACCTATGGAACGGGAGAAAATTTTTGCAATCTATCCATCTGACAAAGAGCTAAAATCCAGAATCTACAAGAAACTTAAACAAATTTACAAGAAGAAAAACAACCCCATCAAAAAGTGGGTGAAGGATATGAACAGACACTTGTCAAAAGAAGACATTTATGCAGCCAAAAAACATATGAAAAAAAGCTCATCATTACTGGTCATAAGAGAAATACAAATCAAAACCACAGTGAGATACCATCTCATGCCAGTTAGAATGGTGATCATTAGAAAGTCAGGAAACAACAGATGCTGGAGAGGATGTGGAGAAATAGGAATGCTTTTATGCTATTGATGGAAGTGTAAATTAGTTCAACCATTGTGGAAGACAGTTTACAAGAAGAAAAACAACCCCATCAAAAAGTGGGTGAAGGATATGAACAGACACTTGTCAAAAGAAGACATTTATGCAGCCAAAAAACATATGAAAAAAAGCTCATCATTACTGGTCATAAGAGAAATACAAATCAAAACCACAGTGAGATACCATCTCATGCCAGTTAGAATGGTGATCATTAGAAAGTCAGGAAACAACAGATGCTGGAGAGGATGTGGAGAAATAGGAATGCTTTTATGCTATTGATGGAAGTGTAAATTAGTTCAACCATTGTGGAAGACAGTGTGGCGATTCCTCAAGGATCTAGAACCAGAAATACCATTTGACCCAGCGATCCCATTACTGGGTATATACTCAAAGGATTATAAATCATTCTACTATAAAGACACATGCACACATATGTTTATTGTAGCACTGTTCACAATAGCAAAGAATTGGAACCAACCCAAATGCCCATGAATGATAGACTGGATAAAGAAAATGTGGCACATACACCTCATGGAATACTATGCAGCCAAAAAAGTATTACTTCATGTCATTCCCAGGGACATGGATGAAGCTGAGAAACCATTCTCAGCAAACTAACACAGGAACAGAAAACCAAAAACAATATGTTCTCATTCATAAGTGGGAGCTGAACAATGAGAACACATAGACACAGGAAGTTAGCGTCACATACTGGGGAGTGTTGAGGGTGGGGGCTAAGGGAGAGATAGCATTAGGAGAAATACATAATGTGGTTGATGGGTACAGCAAACCACCATGGCACATGTATACCTATGTAACAAACCTGCACATTCTGCACATGTATCTTAGAACACAAAGTATATGGAAAGAAAACACAATTAGAAAACAACAACAAAAAAAAACAAGGTATTGGCAACACATAGCATGATGAATGGAATAGCGTCTCACATCTCAATATTAACGTTAATGTCAATGATGTAAATGCTCCACTTAAAAGACACACAACTGCAGAATGGATAAGAATTCATCAACCAACTGTTTGCTGCCTCCAAGTGACTAACCTAAACTGAAGCTAAAGAGGTAGAAAAAGACATTCCATGCAAATGGACACAAAAAGCAAGCAGGGGTGGCTATTCTTATATCAGACAAAACAAACTTTAAAGCAACAGCAGTTAAACAAGACAAAGAGATATATTACATAATTATAAAAGGCCTTGTCTAACAGGAAAATATCACAATCCTAAATGTATGTGCACCTAATACTGGGGTTCACAAATTTATGAGACACTTACTAACAGACCTAAGAAATGAGATAGACAGCAACACAATAATAGTAAGGGACATCAATACTCCACTGACAGAACTAGACAGGTCACCAAGACAGCAAGTCAACAAAGAAACAAGAGATTTAAACTATTCTCTGGAACAAATGGACCTAACAGTTATTAACAGAACATCCTACCCAACAACTGTAGCATATACATTCTATTCATCAGTGCATCGAACTTTCTCCAAGATAGACCATATGATAGGCCACAGAACAAGCCTCAGTAAATTTAAGAAAATTGAAATTATATCAAGCACTCTCTAAGACCACAGTGAAATTAAGCCGGCAACCAACACCAAAAGGAACCTTCAAAACCATACAAATAATGGAAACTAAATAAGCTGCTCCTGAATGATCACTGGGTCAAAATGAAATCAAGATGGAAATTTTAAAATTCTTAGAACTGAACAACAATAGTGACACAATCTATCAAAACATCTTGGATACAGCAAAGGTGGTGCTAAGAGGAAAACTCATAGCCCTAAATGCCTACATCAAAAAGTCTGAAAGAACACAGACAATCTAAGGTCACACCTCAAGGAACTAGAGAAACAAGAACAAACCAAACCCAAATCCAGCAGAAGAAAGGAAATAACCAAGATCAGAGCAGAACTAAATGAATTTGAAACAGAAAAAAAAAATAGAAAAGATAAATGAAACAAAAAGCTGGTTCTTTGAAAAGGTAAATAAAATTTGATACACCATTAGCAAGATTAACCAAGGAAAGAAGAGAGAAAATCCAAATAAGCTTGATTAGAAATGAAACGGGAGATATTACAACAGATGTCACAGAAATACAAAAGACCATTTAAGGCTACTACAAACACCTTTATGTGCATAAACTAGAAAAGTTAGGGGAGATGGTAAATTTCTGGAAAGATACAACCCTCCCAGCTTAGGAAGAATTACAATACCTTGAATTCTAGAATACCTAGAATCAGGAAGAATTAGATACCTTGAACAGACCAATAACAATCGGCAAGATTTAAACAGTAACAAAAAATTACAAACAAAAGAAAGTCCAGGATGAGAGGGACTCACAGCTGAGTTCTACCAGACATTCAAAGAACAGGTACCAATCCTATTGATACCATCCATAAGATAAAGAGGGAATCCTCCCTATGTCATTCTATGAAGACAGTATCACCCTAATACCAAAACCAGGAAAGAAAATAACCAAAAAAAAGCAAATTTCAGATCATTATCCCTGATAAACATAAATGCAAAAATCCTTAACAAAATACTAGCTAACCAAATCCAACAACATATCAAAAAGATAATCCACCATGACAAGTGGGTTTCATACCAGGGATGCAGGGATGGTTTAACATATGCAAGTCAATAAAAGTGATACATCACATAAACAAAATTAAAACAAAATCACATGATCATCTCAATATATACAGAAAAAGCATTTGACAAAATCCAGCATCGCTTTATAATTAAAACTCTCAGCAAAATTGGCATACAGGGGACATACTTCATTATAATAAAATCCATCTATGACAAACCCACAGCCAATATAATAGTGAGTGGGGAAAAGTTGAAAGCATTCCCTCTAAGAACTGGACCAAGATTAGGATGGCCACTCTCACCGCTCCTCTTCAACATACTACTGGAAGTCTTGGCCAGAGCAATCAGACAAGAGAAAAAAATAAAGGGCATCCAAATCAGTAAAGAGGAAGTCAAACTGTCGCTGTTTGCTGATAATACAATTGTTTACCTAGAAAACACTAAAGACTCCTCCATAAGGCTCCCAGAACTGATAAAAGAACTACCCCGAGGCCAGGTGTGGTGGCTCATTTCTGTAATCCCAACACTTTGGTAGGCTAAGGCAGGAGGATCACTTGAGCCCAAGAGTTTGAGATCAGCCTTGGCAACATACTGAGAGTCTGTCTCTACAAAAAAATGAAAAATATTAGCCAGGCATGGTGTCACACACCTGTAGTCTCAGCTACTTGAGAGGCTGAAGTGGGAAGATCAATTGAGTCTAGGAAGTCGAAACTGCAGTGAGCCAAGTATTGTACCATTTCAGCCTGGGCAACAGAGCAAGACCCTATCACAAACCAAAAAAGTACCTGAGGCTGGGTAATTTATAAAGAAAAGAAGTTTTGTTTGACTCATGATTAAGCAGGCTATACAAGCATGGCACCAGCATCTATTCAGCTTCTTCTGAGGAAGCTTTTACAGCAAAAGTGAAAGTACACCAGGTGTGTCACATGGTGGTGACAGAGAGAACAAGAGAGGAGGTGCCAGGTTCCTTTAAATCACCAGCTCTTCCATGAACTAATAGAGTGAGAACTTATTTATTACTGCAGGGAGGACACCAAGCCATTCATGAGGGATCCACCCCCATGAACCAAACAACTCCCACTACACCCCACCTTAAACATATTTCAGCATAAGATTTGGAGGGGACAAAACTCCAAACCATAGCACTAAAGATAGAAAATACTGATGCAGGAGCTCGATCCAAAGATTTTTATTTAATTTGTCTGCCATAATATCTGGATATCAGGAGGTTTTTTCTTTTTTACTGTGTGACTCTAGCCAAAGAAAGTGTTAAACAGCCCCCCAGGTGTTTCTAATGACTGGCCTATACCATTGCTATTCACGTGTCCTGTGAACCAGCAAGATCAGCATTACCTAAGTGCTTGTTAGAAAATCACTCTCTCAGGTCCCAACCTGCTGAATCAGACGCTGCAATTTAACAAGATGTCCAGGTGATTCATATGCACATTAAAATTTGAGAACTCCTAGAAAAGACTTTCATTGAATCTCAGTTTCACTTACAAGCTGCCCCAGTAGCCATCAATGAAGATTTTCTCCTTGCTCATCCTTGCCAACTTTTCCTAGGAGGCATCTTTGAAGAAGTAGAGTAAGAGGATCCAAGAAAGAAATCCCAATTTTCAGGAGAAAACAAAAGTCCAATTAATTTTTTTTAACTGAAGCTAAATCTATTTCTAATTTGCACTAGTTTCAAATTCTCCACTGTTAGAAAGTGAAATGAATGGAAACTGACAATTTGACTAAATTTGTCGATTAAATGACTTCTCTACATCAACAATTTTGAAATTCCTTGCACATTAATTACACATCATCAAGGTCACTCAAGGCAGCTCCTTCCCAATACCAACCACGTGGTCTTTACAGTGAAAGACTTCAAGAAAATTTAGTGAATTTAATTTTTAAGTGACCAATAGAATATAGTGTTCTGTTCCTGTATGTTAAAGCACTTCATTGAGGCTACACAGAAAAGATGTGTTCATCAATATATCTCAGTTTCAGAATTAGAGTCACAGGCAAAACTACCATTTATTTCACTGATTCCCACAGATGATTCCTTAATGGAATGCAATCTCTTTGCAATAGAAAGCCTCCTGCAATGTGTCTGTAATTCCTGTAATTCCACTGGCTCCTCTGCTTCCCTAATTCTAGCCAATATACTAGAATTAATAATATATATATATATCTACAAGCTAATATACTGAATTCTAGGTGAGCCCCCAGTGCTGGAAAGAGAATGCACTCCAGGGAAACTTGGGTAAGCCACTGAGACCACACGGGGAGAAACACAGGGCTTTACAGTAATCCCTGAGAGAAAACATAGATTTAACACTGACAGAGTTAAACCTCTCAGCAAATTCTGACAAAAGCCTCTAGGGTCTCCAGGAATGAAGGAAGGGCAATAAACCACATATAATGCCCTCAGCTGGAGTTTTCCTCATCAGAGCCAGTGAAGTGGAGATGCTTGATGCTGAAGTTATGCTCAGCTCTGCTATGCCCACCACTCTCTCCAAGCTGAACCAGAAAAGCCATCATTGTGGGTAAGAAACCACTGCTATGATCTACTACGGAGTCTCTTTGACTTTATAAACCTGATTAGGCACTGTTTCTCTGCAAAGACTCAAAGGAGGCAGTATAATAGTATAGCATAAAAGTTCCATATGTGAATCCAGGACATTCATTGGGTAAAAAGTCATGCCCCTCTCTGAGCCTCATTTGTAAAATGAAGTTAGATTATTATACCATTTCTTCTAATTCTATGATTTTATGGTTATTAACAACCATCTTTCTGAAAACAATCTTACTTTCCAGCAGTTATCAGGTGGTATGTTCCTTCTCTCAGAATACCTGGGAAGACAATATACTAAGTGAGGGGCATTCGAAAGAAGGCTATCAAATCAAGCTATCACACTTAGGGTGGGTGGATTGGTGGGTTGATTAGTTCGTTGGTAGTTTCTTGTACTGGAAAGGAATACAGTACATGAAAAAGCTGGTCTCAGCCGGGCGCAGTGGCTCACGCCTGTAATCCCAAGACTTTGGGAGGCCGAGGCGGGCAGATCACCAGGTCAGGAGATCAAGACCATCCTGGCTAACATGGTGAAACCCCATCTCTACTAAAAATACAAAAAATTAGCCGGGTGTGGTGGCGGGCGCCTGCAGTCCCAGCTACTCGGGAGGCTGAGGCAGGAGAATGGCATGAACCCAGGAGGCAGAGCTTGCAGGAAGCCGAGACTGCGCCACTGCACTCCAGCCTGGGCGACAGAGCAAGACTCCGTCTCAAAAAAAAGAAAGAAAGAAAGAAAGAGCTAGTCTCCCAGGATTGTAGCTCAAACAATTATATATCTCAAAAAACAGGAGAAACAGTATGTTTGTGGCATAAAATAATGAATATTCCATTCTAATTACCTAACTATTCCCAGATAGCATTTTGGAGACTTTGGAGGGTGGTGTTATATAGAACTTTGTGAAATCTGTTTATTCCATCAATACGAAAATTCTGAAATTGATTACTCAGGTGTTTCTATTAAGCTCTCCACCATCTGATCACTCCATTACTTATCTATATTTCTCCAAGGCTTCAGGAAAAACAATGTTGTTGCTAATAAAGCACTTACAGAGAAGGGTAGTAGAAAAGATGAAATGTAGTGTAAAGTTGTCAGTGTATAATAGAGAATGTCCTAAACTGTTACTCTCATCAAGCAGGCATTCAGAACAAAGGGCGGGAGACTCAAATCTCACAATTCTGGTTCCCAATTTAAATCTGAGCCTGGACTTGTTCTCTGACCAGTGTATAGCAGAGAAAGGGATTTATTTATGCTTTATAAATAACAATCTGGAAATCACCTATTGAGCACCTTATTCAAGGAAGACTATAAACACATGTATTTTACAATCACTGTTGATTGCAAAGCTGGAAAATTTTAGAACTCAGATACTCCAAATCAGATACTCCAAATTTCCCTTTTTATGCATCCTTAAAGACTACCAAAGAACTAGTGATGTTGAAGTTCAAATCTTTGTTCCCAAGACTACCTGATCCTTCCTTCAAATTCTGTGTTCTTTGTTGCCCTTCACATTTGTCTTTTTACATTTCTGACAAAGTTATGGCTGGTGACCTGCAATACACAAGACAAGAGATCTGAACTTAACAAGAAACTCAATATTGAAACTTTTTTTTTTTTTTTTTTTTTTTTTTTTTTTTTTTTTTGAGGTGGTGTCTTGCTCTGTCACCCAGGCTGGAGTGCAGTGATGCGATCTCGGCTCACTGCAACCTCCACCTCATGAGTTCAAGCAGTTTTTCCGCTTGGCCTCCCAAGTAGCTGGGATTACAGGCACGCGCCACCACATCCAGCTAATTTTTGTATTTTTAGTAGTGATGGGGTTTTGCCATGTTGGCCAAGCTGGTGTCGAACTCCTGACCTTGGCAATCTGCTCACCTTGGCCTCTCAAATTGCTGGAATTACAGGCATAAGACATTATGCCCAGCCAAAACTACCATTTTTTTAAGGCTTAATCAGCAAATTTTAAGTATTAATCAAGTATAAGATTACTGTTGTTTAAACACATTTGTATATTTTATTTAATTCTTAAATACATAAACTTGTTGCTACTGAAAAGTACATACGTAGTCAAATATTTGAAAGGGTCCTTACCTTCCTTTCAGTAACCAATATTCTAATAGATAAGATTGTAGATAAAACCCCATTTGACCTCAGATTCTTTTAGAGAATCCCTTTGTTTTCATGACCGAAAAGCTCACTAAATAAACTAAATTTTGTATTGAAAACATCATTTTCTTTATTTCATCTATATGGTATCTGATTACAAAAGTAAGATAGTTCCTTTTGTATAATATGTGTAAAAAACATAAAATAAATACTGCAGATGTTTTAAAATATTATCATGGAGTTGTATCTCCATGCAGCAGTCAATCTATTTTGTTTTGTTGTCAAAGATCTAACCCAATTTTACATCAGTTATCCTCAAAATATTTTTTCTAACAAGTTGGACTAAATAAGAGAAAATTGATGAGCTCGTGCTAGAAAATCCATAATCAACATTGGAAAAACAAATCAAAAGCTGAAAAGGTCTTCTCAAGCATCCAAGGAAAAGAAAGAAAATACATTTGTCTGGTTCTGCCACTAGTGTTGAAATTCTAGCTGCATTTGGATGGTATTGGATTCTAGCAAAATAACACTGAGACTTAGAACCACAATCAGTTCAAAATATAGTAGGACGTATTCTCACCTGATCTCAGAATGTCTTGTGTATTTTCCTGTATAGCTCAAGTTCTCGTCTCGATAAAGTCCTTGAGATATGTAGCAAGCAATTGGATTATACTCCAAGAGACTTGGATTACACTCATGTCTTTCTTCTTCATAGATTTAAGACCCATGAACAGGTCAGTAACACACGTCATGACAGAGTTTATTCTCCTGGGATTCCCTGGTTGCTGGAAGATTCAGATTTTCCTCTTCTCATTGTTTTTGGTGATTTATCTCTTGACCTTGCTGGGAAATGGAGCCATCATCTATGCAGTGAGATGCAACCCACGACTACACACCCCCATGTACTTTTTGCTGGGAAACTTTGCCTTCCTTGAGATCTGGTATGTGTCCTCCACTGTTCCTAACATGCTAGCCAACATTCTCTCCAAGACCAAGGCCATCTCATTTTCTGGGTGCTTCCTCCAGTTCTATTTCTTCTTTTCACTGGGAACATCTGAATGTCTCTTTCTGGCAGTAATGGCTTATGATCGATACCTGGCCATCTGCCACCCACTGCAGTACCCCGCCATCATGACCGGAAGGTTCTGTGGTAAGCTGGTGTCTTTCTGTTGGCTCATTGGATTCCTTGGATACCCAATTCCCATTTTCTTCATCTCCCAACTCCCCTTCTGTGGTCCTAATATCATTGATCACTTCCTGTGTGACATGGACCCATTGATGGCTCTATCCTGTGCTCCAGCTCCCATAACTGAATGTATTTTCTATACTCAGAGCTCCCTTGTTCTGTTTTTCACTAGTATATACATTCTTCGATCCTATATCCTGTTGCTAAGAGCTGTTTTTCAGGTCCCTTCTGCAGCTGGTCGGAGAAAAGCCTTCTCTACCTGTGGTTCTCATTTGGTTGTGGTATCTCTTTTCTATGGGACAGTCATGGTAATGTATGTAAGTCCTACATATGGCATCCAAACTTTATGGCAGAAGATCCTCACACTGGTATATTCAGTAATGACTCCTCTTTTTAATCCTCTGATCTATAGTCTTCGTAATAAGGACATGAAACTCGCTCTGAGAAATGTCCTGTTTAGAATGAGAGTTCATCAAAATTCGTGAGCCAAAGATGTGCCATATTTATAAGTTCTAATGAAGAACAAGGTTGAGATGTTGTCAGTTCTTTAGCAGTCTTTTAGTCCTCAGTCTGAGTAATTAGAGGTTGTATATTTTACCTGGAAGTGTGCCCAGCTGAAATACGTTTTCAACACTGACTCTTTAAACCTTAATTAACTGGTCGACATCCACTAAAAAGTTTTCAAAGCCTGTCTTTATTAGAATGATAAAACGGAATTGCTATGTGAGATGCCCTCCTGCTGTCATGCCCCATGGTTCACCATTGTATAACTTCTTCCTCATAGCAACAAGACAATAAACCCAACTTTGTTCAATTGCAGGTATGTTCCTAGGAGTCTTTGTCTGATGGGATTCAATAGTAGCACAATACCCAGCAAAGAGTAAGGCCTCAAACATGTTTTTTAAATATCTCTATCTCAATTTTTTTACTTACAACAATAATATGTGATTGTTGTAACAAACTCAAGCAATTCAGAAGAATTTCCATCTTCACTCCCATATTCACCAATTTTCCTCTCTGCTCCTCAGAGTCAATACATCTAAATCCCTCTCTCTGGTCCTCAACACCCTTCGTAATACAACCCCACTAAATCTATTTCATTCGTTCTCCATTTCTTCCCAAAATGAGCCCTCAGTTCTAGTCAGGCCAGTTACTTTATTTATTCCACTCTATCATCTTTTCACCTTTTCTTAGGCTTGCTTGCTTGCTTTCTCTCTCTCTCTCTCTCTCTTTCTTTCTTTCATCTTTCTTTCTTTCTTTTTTTTTTTTTTTTTTTTTTTTTTTTTTTTTTTTTTTTTTTTTAAAAAATTTCCCTCTTTTTTCCGGGNAAGGGAAATGATATCAAACTAGGACATGAATATGTAGCATATATTTAAAAATGTGAAAAGCTGTGAGTTGAAGTAAGGTGCTGGAATTAAGACTAATTTTCGTTTCTTCTTTTATCTTTTTTACTGTGTAATAATTAATTTTTAGTTGACATTTACCTTTTTTTAACTTTTTGGTTTTGGTTTTTGGGGTTTGTTTTTCTTTTGTTTTGTTTTTGAGACAAAGTCTCACTCTGTTGCCAGGCTGGAGTGCAGTGGTGTGATCTCAGCTCACTGCAACCTCCGCCTCCAGGGTTCAGGTGATTCTCCTGCCTCAGCCTCCCAAGTAGCTGGGACTACAGGGGCACGCCACTACTCCCAGGTAATTTTTGTATTTTTATTAGAGATGGGGTTTTACCATGTTGGCCAGGATAGTCTCCATCTCTTGACCTCATGATCCACCCACCTTAGCCTCCCAAAGTGCTGGGATTACAGGTGTGACCCACCACGCCTTGATAATTTTTGTATTTTTAGTAGAGACTGTGTTTCACCAAGCTGGCCAGGGTGGTCTTGAATTTCTGACCTCAGGTGATCCACCTGCTTCGGCCTCCCAAAGTGCTGGGCTTAGAGGCGTGAGCCACCAGGCCCAGCCTAGGCTGTTCTTTCAACCTAGAGAACCTCACCTCATCTTCTGCCATGCAACTTGAGAAAGATATTTAACACTTAAATTCTTAAGTTCTTATTTCATAAGATGGGTATAATTCATGCCTTGTAACAACGTCATAAGAATTAAATCTGATCATTTCTGTGAGAGCCATAGCACAGAAAGAGACACATAGGAGGTTCTGAGTATACGTTGTTCTCTTCTTCCTGTCTTTCAAACCTGGCTATGGATACTTTTCTGACTATCATTTAGATGTTTTATAATCCTCATGGAAACCTATATACTTAAAGATGGCTTATTTAAAAGCCAGTTGGGATAGATATATATTTTATGTAACTTTATATGTAATTATATATCTTATACATATTTGTATATTTATATATGAAGTTTATATACATGTGTAAAATCTCATATATGTATATATAATATGTATGTGTATAGATACATGTATATAGAGATAGATAGATATAGATAAAGATTAGATGTAGATTTGGCAACCATAAAGGGATTGATTAGACGGCCAACTTTGAGTCAGACTTGTTGTGTCCTGGCTTATCTGCTTACTAGTTGTGTGACCTTCACAAGCAAGCTGCTTAAATGCTATGAACTTCATCTGTAAGATAGGGTAATAATAACACCTTAGAATTGTTGGTTTGTTATGACTTAATATTTATAAAGCACTTAGAACTATGCCTGGATGGCCGGGCGCGGTGGCTCAAGCCTGTAATCCCAGCACTTTGGGAGGCCGAGACGGGCGGATCACGAGGTCAGGAGATCGAGACCATCCTGGCTAACATGGTGAAACCCCGTCTCTACTAAAAAATACAAAAAACTAGCCGGGCGCGGTGGCGGGCGCCTGTAGTCCCAGCTACTCGGGAGGCTGAGGCAGCAGAATGGCCTGAACCTGGGAGGTGGAGCTTGCAGTGAGCTGAGATCACGCCACTGCACTCCAGCCTGGGCGACAGAGCGAGACTCCGTCTCAAAAGAAAGTGAAATGACAACTGCTATGGCTTGAAGGTCCGTGTCCCCTCCCAAATTCATATGTTGAAATCCTAACCCCCAGAACAATAGTGCTGGGAGGTGGGGCCCTTGAATTTGATTAAGTCATAAGAGAGGACCCCTCCTGAATGGAATTAGTGCCCTTATAAAATAGGCCAAAGGAGCTCATTCGCCCCTTCAACCACGTAAAGACACAGTAAGAAGGCACAATTTATGAACTAAGAAATGGACCTTCATCAGACACCAAATCTGTTGGTGCATTGATCTTTGACTTCCCCATCTCCAGAACTGTCAAAAATAAATTTATGTTTTTTATAAATTACCCAGTTTATGGTATTTTCTTATAGCAAACTGAACAAACTAAGACAAGATTTTTAGCCCCTAACATTTAGAGACCAAAAGTACATTAGTAGTGGCCAAGGACTAGAAGGAGAAGATGAGAAATGACAACTGCTAATGGGTACTCAGTTTCTTTGGGGGTGATAAAAATTTTCTGGAAACAGATAGTGTTGATGGTTGTACAACCTTATGAATATACTAAAAATGACTGAAATACATGAGTAAATTTTTCATCAGGAAACTGCAGATCAAATTCATATTAAGATATCAACCTCACATATGTTAGCATGGCTACTACCAAAAAGACCAAAGATAACCGATGTTGACAAGGATGGGAGTAAAGGGAATCCTCATATACTGTCGGTGGGAATGTAAATTAGCACAGCCAAGAATACATGGAAGTTCCTCAATAAATTAAAAATAAAACTACCATATAATCCAGCAATTCCACTTCTTGATATGTATCCAGAGGTATTGAAATCAGGATCTCGAAGAGATATCTGCACTTCCATGTTCATTTCGCATTATTCCCAATGGCCAAAACATGGAAGCAACCCAAATGTTCATCGATGAATGAACGTATTTTTTTAATGTGGTATAAACACACAATGGAATAGTATTCAGCATTATAAAGGAAAGAAATTCCGCCATTTGCAACAACATGAATGAATCCGAGGACATTATGCTAAGTGAAATAAGCCAGATACAGGACAAATACCACATAAATGATGAATGCAAAATAGTTAAATTCACAGAAGCAGAGAGTGGAATGGTGCTTATCTGGATTAATGGGAGAGTAAAATAGGGAGGTATTAGTCAAAGGGTACAAAGTTTCTGTTATGCAAGATAAGTCCTAGAGATCTACTATATAGCACAGTGCTTATAGTTAACGATATTGCTTTGTATACTTAAAATTTTGCTAAGAGGGTAGATCTTATGTTAAATGTTCTTATCACAAAATAATAATAATGATCAATAAGTGGATGGGAAGAAACTTTTGAAGTTGATGGATATGTTTACGGGCTAGAATGTAGCAATGATTTCACAGATGTATACTTCTCTCCAAACTCATCAAGTTGTATATGTTATATACCTACAAATGTTTGCATGTAACATCATATCTCAATAAAGTACTTTTTGTTCATCTAAGTTTGTTCTCCAAATAAATCTGAAAAAAAAACTCAGCTCCGCAAACTGTATGACTCTGTATGACAGAACCTGGTCTTAACTATCTACCTGTGCTCTACTAACCTCTACTGGACATTATGCTTCCATGGTATGCCTAAGAATGCACAGGAAAAAACCTCAACCCACCCAAAAGTAGTATGAAAAGGAGTATAAGCCAGGTATGGCAGCTCATGCCTGTAATTCCAGCACTTTGGGAAGCCGAGGCAGGAAGATTACTTGAGCCCAGGAGTTGAGACCAGCCTAAGCAATATAGTGAGACCCTATCTCTGGAAAAAAAAAAAAAAAGTAAAAATTAACAGGGCATGATACACACGCCTGTAGTCCCAGCTATTTAAGAGGCTGAAGTGGGAGGATCTCTTCAGCCCACAAGTTTGAGGCTTGCAGTAAGCTGTGATCACACCACTGCATTTCAATCTGGGCAACAGAGGAAGACCCTGTCTCAAAGAAAAAAAAAAAAAGAGAAAGAAAAGAAAGAAAGGAAAGGGGTATATTGGTTAATAGAATTTTCTAGTTAATTGCTGGCCAGAAAAAAAAAAAAACAACTTTGATACTGAGTGTTAAAGCATTCCAGGCTGGGTGCAGTGGCTTTTCCCTGTAATCTGAAAAGGGAAAATCACTTGAGACCAGGAGTTGGAGACCAGCCTGGGCAACATAGTGAGACCCCCGTCTTTAAAAAAAAAAAATTAGCAAGGCATGGTGGCGCATCCTACCGTTCCAGCAACTTGGGAGGCTGAGGTGGGAGGATCGCTTAACCCTGGGAGATTGAGGCTTCAGTGAGTTGTGTTTATACCACTGTACTCCAGCCAAGGAGACCTTGTCTCAAAAAAAAAAAAAATCTAAAGTCTATTTTCCCACCTTTATATCTTATTATGTTGAAAATAATTTAATCTTTTACCCCACAAGAACTCAGGAAGTGCAGCATATCCGGAAAAGCAGTGAACAGGCAATCAAATGATGGGGGTGTCCAATCCCAGCTCAACACCAACTAGCTATGTGTCCTTACACAAGACGCCTGACCTCTCTGGTCTCAGCTCCCTTATCTGTAAGATAAGAAAGTTGAACCAAGTGAATTTTCTACGATTGCCTACACTCATGTTTCCTCAAAAATGTAGTATGTCTTATGGTACATACAGTGTAAGGGAGGGAAAACAGATAAGTGAAAAACCAATTTTAATTTAGTGTGGGAAATTCTATAACAGAGTAAATATAGAACGCTGTCAGAGCACATGAGAGGAGCACATAACCCATTCAAGATCTAAGGGTGTACGGGGAGGTGATGGAGAAAGTGTTAAGGAGAAGTAACATCTAAGCTGCTGACACCTACTGGGTGAAAAGGAATTATCTGATGAACGGAGATGGAAAAGAAGGAACAATATTTACAAAAGATCAGAAATGAAAGTGAGTAAGCATTCAGGAAACTAAAATTAGTTCGTTTTGGCTGGAATATGCAGTGTAAGGAAGAAATGTCAAAACATAAGAAAACAGGGGTAAGCATGGGCCAGCTCACTGAAGGTAATATACATCAAAATGAGAACTTTGGACTTTATCCTAAGACCGACGAGAAATGTTTAAAAGGTTTGACTCAGGAATGATATAATCATTTACATTTTTGAAAGATTGATATGACTACAGGATAAAGAACACACTGGAGAATAAAGGTCAAGGTTTCTTTTGTTGTGGTTTTTTCAGACAGGGTCTCATTTTGTAGCCCAGGCTGGAGGACAGTGGAATCATCATAGCTCACTGCAGCCTTGACCTCCAGGGCTCGCTCAAGTGATCCTCCCACCTCAGCCTCCCGAGTAGACGGTGCTACAGGCACACACCACATCCAGCTAATTTTTTGTATTTTTTGTAGGGATGAAGTCTCACTTTGTTGCCGAGGCCGGTCTTGAACTTTTGGGCTCAAGCAATCCTCCTGCCTCGGCCTACCAAAGTGCTGGGATTATAGGCATGAGCCACCATGACTGGCCAAAGAACACACTGGAGAAGAAAGGTCAAGAGTAAACGGAGGGGACAGGTTATAAGAGTATTGCAGCAGACAAAAGAGGATAGGACGGTGACCTAATCTCAGACAGTGTTTCTCAAAGTATGGTCTGCAGTGAGAAAAGAACAGAAATTGAGAGAAAGCTTTAGAAACTTTCATAGCAATTCAACATTGTGGTAACATCCAAGCACACGATCAGTGGTCTCTTCTCCTTGAACAAGACATAAATAAGTTTGGGTATTGTAGTACTATCCATTTACACTAGTCATGCACAGTTGAACTGCATTAAAACATAATATTTTAAAGTTGGCTTGTAAACTATAATCCAAACATAAATAAAAATTGAGAAAACATATACTTTATTTTATAGCTTATTTTCATAATCCTTTTAAATTTTAATTAGTAGTATAAATTTTGGAAATATAATTTATGTTATTTATGTTTAATCCTAATTTATTTATGACAAAATAACTTTACTGGACTCTTTTTCTAGAAAAGATACATCCTTTCTGAATGTAGTCATTGTAAAAAACCAAATGATAACAATAAAATGGTTCCCAAGAAATGAAGACTAGTCCATACTAGTTTTACTCAAAAGTGTGAACCATCATGTATTTTTAATTACATAGCTATAGTTGAGTGTGAAGTACTAAAACCACAGTGTGTTACTTGGCAGAGATATATTGGCTAATGATGCAATGAAACCATCAAAAATTAAGCATCTTTTGCATACAAAACATAGAACTAAGTTCAAAACCAAAAAATGTTTTAAGCAAACATTATTGAATTAAAAAAATTTTTTTAAAGTAAAGATTCATTATTCCATATGAACATATGGAATATGTTCTTATGGAACATATTTGAGCAATATCTCTTAATAATGCTCAAATATGTTCCATAAGAGCATTATCTCTTAATGCTTTGAGATCTTATAAAAAGGAATTCAAGTTGCTAAACCTAAGAATACATATACAATTCTGAGTCATTAAAGACTGTATCAAAGATGATTCCCAGCAAATCCGGGTGAATCAGTGGCAATGAAGATAGCTCAACTACTACTTTTTAATGACTCCATAGCTCAATGTACTAAATAACTAGACCATATGATGGTTGTACAACAGTATGAATTTGCTTAACACCACTGAATTGTATACTTAAAAGTGGTTAAGTTGGTAAATTTTCTGCTATATGTATTTTACAATTAAAAAATGAAAAATAAAACTAGACCACAGAATAAAATTAGCAAATTATTTTCCATCAACTTGATGAATGCACAACTACTGCTAAAATGACAATTATTTTTGTATATATGCAACCTGCTTTATTTTATTTTTTTTTTTATTTTAGGTTCAGAGGTACATGTACAGGTTTGTTATATAGGTAAATTTCATGTCACGGGAGTTTGGTGTACATACTGTAATATACAAACGGCAAATAAACACATGAAAAGATGCTCAACATCATGTCATTAAAAAAATGCAAATTAAAACTACAATGAATTGCCACTACACATCCATTAAAATGGCTAAAATCCAAAAGACTGACAATAATAAATGCTGACAAGGATGTAGATTAGCAAACTCTCAATCATTGTTGGTGGGAATGCAAAATGATACAGCCACTCTGGAAGACAGTGTGGCAGTATCTTATAAAACTAAGTATACATTTAACCATATGGAGAGCAATCATATTTCTAAGTATTTACGCAAGTTATTTTAAAACATGCCCACACAAAAATCTATATACAAATGTCTATACCAGTTTTATTCATAGTCACTAAAAACTGGAAGCAACTAAAATGTCTTCAACAAGGAAATGGATAAGCTGTGGTTTATCCATACAATGGAATATTACTCAGCAACAAGAAGGAATGAGCCACTGAATCATGTAACAACACAGCCATAGATGATCTTAAATGCATTTTAGAAAGTGAAACAATAATCCAAAAAACTACATATTGTATGATTCTATTATACAATAATATTCTGGAAATAGCAAAGCTATAGGGATGGAAAACATAGTAGTAATTGCCAAGGGATAAGAAGGAAGGGAGGCCAGGTGCAGTGGCTCACACCTGTAATCCCAGCACTTTGGGAAGCCGAGGTGGGTGGATCACGAGGTCAACAGATCGAGACCATCCTGGCCAACATGGTGAAACCCCGTCTCTACTAAAAATGCAAAAATTAGCTGGGCATGGTGGCACATGCCTGTAGTCCCAGCTACTCAGGAGGCCGAGGCAGAAGAATCACTTGAACCTGGGATGCGGAGTTTACAGTGAGCCAAGATCATGCCACTGCACTCCAACTTGGTGATAGAGTGAGACTCTGTCTCAAAAAAAAAAAGAAGGGCATGGCTAACGACAAAGAAAATGCACAGGAAAACTTTTAGAGTGAAGGAATTATTTTTTATGGTACTGGGGTGGGTAGTAGATACATAACTCCATGCATGTGTCAAAACCCATAGAACTGTACATCACAAAAAGTGAACTTTAACATATGCATCTAGAAAAGAATAAACCAGGATGTAGGGGAATCCAAAGATGGGATAAGGACTGTGACAAATGAATCTAACCATATCACAAATAAGTGACATATCTACACTGACAAGGGTAGAGAAAAGAGGCACTAATCTAAGTAACTTCAAAAAAAGTGTGCTTTGATTGGAAATTGTAAGGCTAAAGATAAAAGCAATTGTACATAAATACTGTGCTTTAGTTGGTTGATTTCTTTATAGTGGTGTGGTTAGCAATTCTGAAACTGCATCAGAAACAGCTTCAAAAGCATACTATGGTTAAACAAATAAGTAAATGATTGGTAGATGGTAGAATCCAGGTTCCTCAGTTTCTGATTGCTGCTGTGATATCATTTGGCTCTGTGTCCTCACCCAAATCTCATATCGAATTGTAATTCCCAGTGTTGGGGGAGGGACGGGGTAGGAGGTGATTGGATCATGGCGGGGGGTATATTCCCCCCTTACTGTTCTCATAATAGTGAGTTCTCACTAGATCTGATTGTTTGAAAGTGTGTAGCACTTCCCCCTTTGCTGTCTCTCTCTTCTGCCATGTGAAGATGCGCTTGCTTACTCTTCACCCTTTCATCATGATTTTAAGTTCCCTAAGGCCTTCCCAGCCATGCCTCCTATACAGCCTGTGGAACTGTGAGTCAGTTAAACCTCTTTTCTTTATAAGTTACCCAGTCTCAGGTAGTTCTTTTTTTTTTTTTTTTTTAGATGGAGTCTTGCTCTGTCGCCCAGGCTGGAGTGCAGTGGCGTAATCTCGGCTCACTGAAAGCTCCACCTCCTGGGTTCGTACCATTCTCCTGCCTCAGCCTCCCAAGCAGCTGGGACTACAGGTGCCTGCCACCATGCCCAGCTAATTTTTTGTATTTTTAGTAGAGACAGGGTTTCACCATGTTAGGCAGGATGGTTTCGATCTCCTGACCTCATGATCTGCCCGCCTCGGCCTCCCAAAGTGCTGGAATTACAGGCGTGAGCCACCGTGCCTGGCCAGGTAGTTCTTTTAGCAGTATGAGAATGGACTAATACATGGTGCAACAAATCACCGCCAATTTAGTGGCTTAAAACAACAAACACTTATTTATTATCCTGTAGTTCTGGAAGTCAGACGTCCAGAATCAGCCTCACTAAAGTAAGGATGTCCAGGTTGCCTCTTGAGGCTCTGGAGAATCTGTTTTCTTTGACTTTGCCAGCTTCTAGAGCCTACCTACATTCTTTAGCTAATGGCCTGTTCCCCCATCTTCAAATCTAGCAACATAGGATCTTCTAATCTTAGTATCTCTCTTCATCTCTCTCTCTCTTTCTTTCTCTCTCTCCCTCCTTCCATCCCTCCCTCCCCCCTTTAGTTATCACATTGCCTTCTTTGTCTTCAACCCTCCTGCCTCCCTCTAATAAGGACTCCTGTAAATACATTGACCCACCCAGATAATTCAGAATAAACTCCCACATTACAATATCTTTAGCCTAATAATATATGTGAAGTCTCTTTTGCCATATGAAGTAACACATCTAAAAGTTACAGAAATTATAATGCAGACATCTTGGGATGGCCGTCTTTCAGCAGCCTACCAGCCCACCAAAGAGAGACATTACAGTAAAGCAAGAAAACAAAGCAAGAATAAACTCCGTGCTACCAGTTAGAGTCAGAGACACCCTTATAAATTCATATTTAGTGTAATAGATATACAGATAAATATAGAAATAACTATAGACATGTGTATACACATGCATAATATATGTATAAAGACATATATTATGTATTCTGTCTGCCGAAAGTGCCTAGAAGCAATAAGCACACTCAGCACCTTGATCTTGGTTTTTAAATACTGTTCTTCAATAAAAGGTAGTAGGGCTCCTTCAAGAAATGACTGTTTCTAGGGCTGGGACAAGGGAAATACAGAATGAACCCAGAGAATTTTGTAGCACCAAAAAGCACTCAAAACTCAAAAGGATAGAAACACACATGAAGGTGATACAAGAGCCAATCTAAAAGAGCTCTCAAGATCAAAGCTGGAACAATTTGAGCAAGAAAATAATAATGTAGTATTGGATTATAACCCAAAGTATGAAATAAATATATGTAAGTATACACTGGTGTTAATAAATGACTGAATAAACAAACAGAAAAGGGAGACAAGTTTTCCTTACAGATGACTTCCAAATAATGTATGTATATTCTCCCCCTGGAGATGGAGCTTAATCCCCTTTCCCCAAAGGTGGCCTAGACTTAGCGACTTACTTCCTAAGAATATTAGGGAAAAGGGGAAATAGTAACTTTACAGTGGAGATCCATGGCAAACACTACACTGACCAAGTGATGAACACTAACATCACCAGTGATGTCATGTGATAGTGTTTACCTCTGATATGGTGCTGATATGGTTTGGATTTGTGTCCCCACCCAAATCTCATGTCATATTGTAATCCCCAATGTTGGAGGTGGAGCCTGGTGGGAGCTGATAAGATCATGAAGGCAGAATTCCCCCTTTGGTGCTGTTCTCATGATAGAGTTTTTATGAGATCTGGTTGTTGAAAAGTGTGTAGCACCTCCGCCCTCTCTCTCTCTCTTCCTTCTGTTCCAACCATCTAAAACATGTCTGCTTCTCCTTCGCTTTCCGCCATGATTGAAAGTTTCCTGAAGCCTCCCCAGAAGCCACTGTGCTTTTATTCATAAATTATGCAGTCTCAGGTATTTCTTTATAGCAGTGCGAAAACTAACACAGATGTATTGAGAAAGGCACTTCTTCTGCATGGTCTCTTTCCCCAGAATCCATAACTACAGTCTAATTACAGAGAAAAACATCAAACCCTGAATAGGGATCATTCTACACAATACTCCTCTGTACTGTCAAGGTCATAAAAAAACAAGACAAGACAGAAACTTTCACAGACTCAGATGGAGAGACATGACATCTAAATGAAATGTTGTACACTGGATCAGATCCTGAAAGAAAGAAAGGGCATTAATGGAAAATTGGTGAAATCCAAATAAAATTCTGGAATTTAGTTACTATCAACATGCCAGTTAAGTAGTTAGCTTCTTAATGTACCATAGAGATGGAAACAGAAGTTATTAACAGTGGGGGAAACTGGTAAGGAATATGTGGGGATTCTCTATATTATCTTTGAAATTGTTCTGTAAATATAAAATAATTCCAAAATAAGAAGTTTATTTTTTTTTAAATGGCTTACCTGATATTTCTGATCATGTGAATGATCTCATTCAAAAATACCAAGGCCAACATTAATTATATTAATGTACTGAAAATGTCTATAAATTCAAAACAAAAGACAACTTTTAAAAAGTAAGCTTAAAGTGGTTTACTAGGCCAAGTGTGGTGGCTCACACCTGTAATCCCAACACTTTGGGAGGCCAAGGTATACGGATCATTTGAGCTCAAGAGTTCAAAACCACCCTGGCCAGATGCGTGGCCATCTCTACAAAAATACCCCATCTCTACAAAAAAAAAAAAAAAAAAAAAATTACCTAGGCATGGTGGCACACATCTGCAGTCCCAGCTACTCGAGAGGCACAAAAGTGGCTTGAACCCAGGAGCCAGAGGTGACAGTGAATAGAGATCATGCCACTGCACTCCAACCTGGGCGACAGACCGAGACTCTGTTTCAAATACAAACAAACAAAAAAAAAAAACAGTGGTTCACTAGTAATGTTTAGTCACTTTTATTATTTGAATCCTGAAGATTTATTAAGACTAGGAGAGCAATACTGATGTATGCTTGAGGGAAATCTTAGCCATTTTTTTATACTTGATATAAGAAAGTCTGATTCACTATTAATGTAATGTTAAAAGTTTCCTCACAAGACTCTTTAACATTACATTTGTCAATGACAAGAAAAGAAGAGCTATGAGACTTAAGGCACAATCCATAAAAACTGATTTATCCAAGTTCTCATTAACAGAAAGATGTCCAACTATTATTACAGTAAAATATAAAAATCTAGAAAAGGCAATATATACCTTCTACCACTTGCTACCATGTACTTTAAGAAAACTTCTAATCACTGGTGATTATCTAGAAGTTGAAGAAATCATTACTTGAAGTTTCTATCAGGAATTGTATGAACCAAACCAAGCATAAAAATTAATATTAAAAGTCACATATTTAAAACTTATGCCCAGGCACAGTGGTTCATGCCTGTAATCCCAGCACTTTTGGAGGGCAAGGTGGGCGAATCACTTGAGGTCACAAGTTCAAGAGCAGCCTGGCAATATAGTGAAACCCCGTCTCTACTAATAAACAAACATTAGCCAGGCATAGGGGCGTGCACCTATAGTCCCAGGTACTCGGGAGGCTGAGGCGGGAGAATCGCTTGAACCCGGGAGGCAGAAGTTGCAGTGAGCCAAGATCATATCACTGCACTCCAGCCTGGGCCACAGAGCAAGACTTCATCTAAATAAATAAATAGATAAACTTACATACATATAAACAAGCTCAGTTTTTATTGAAAATGTGGTCCAAGTAGATGTGGTCAGTGAAAAGAAAAAAAAATGGAAATTATTTTATTTATAAATTTTATAGAAATTTAAAATTTAATACATCTTAATTTTGTTGTGAATTTAATCATATTGTTATATTTTCTTCTAATATAAAAGAAGACATTTTCAACATCTCTATAGAGATGCCTCCAAATCCCTTCTAGTTTACTCCACTATGTCAAACATCATTTTCTTAATGTACCATTTTCTAAGCACTGCCTTAAGGAACAGCAAGTCTGTTCAGTTAATGAATCTCTATAATATCCTAGTGAAATTAAGTTACTCTAATTCAGTTTCTCCTCCAAGAATTGTTCTTAAAGATGAATATATGTATAGCTTTAAAACTTTATGAACTTAGCTGGGCACAGTGGCTCATGCCTGTAATCCCAGTACTTTGGGAGGCCAAGGTAGGTGGATGATTTGAGGTCAGGAGTTCAAGACCAGCTTTGCCAACATGGTGAGACCCCCATCTCTACTAAAAATGCAAAAATTAGCTAGGCATGGTGGTGCATGCCTGTAATCCCAGCTATTCAGGAGGCTGAGGTAGGAGAATAACTTGAACCCAGGAGGTGGAGGTTGCAGGGAGCCAAGATTGTGTCACTGCACTCCAGTCTGGGTGACACAGTGAGACTCTGTCTTAAAAATATAAATAAATAAAAGAAAACTTTATGAACACTCTTGGGAGGTTGGTCCTATCCAATACAATTTGTCTGTATTATTCTGATTCTGTGCTCTCCTCAATTCTCTAAACATACCATCCCTGGGCAAGCTTTTTTTTTTCTTTTTTAGACAGGGTTTCCTTCTGTCACCCAGGCTGGAGTGCAGTGGTGTGATCATTGCTCACTACAGCCTCCAACTCTTAGGCTCATGCAATCCTTCCACTTCAGCTTCCCAAGTTACTGGGATTTCAGGCACACACCGCAATGCCCAGCTAATTTTTTTTTTTCTATTTTTTCGTAGAGACGGGGTCTCTTTATGTTGCCCAGGCTTGTCTTAAACTCCTGAGCTCAAGTGATCCTCCCACCTCAGCCTCCCAAAGTGCTGGGATTACAGGTGTGAGCCACCATGTCCACTCTTATGTTTTTTCATAACAGTATTTACTACAACCACCAACTCAATGCACCCCTTGGTTTAATAAGATTTTCTCATATTTTTTAGAATAAAATTTGCCATCATTTTGAGGTTTGACTTTGGCTGCTTACTTTTTCCTAGGGTCTTGAAAGATAATATTAAGGAAACTACCACACTAGTTATGTTCTAACAGTATGAATAACTAGAAATCCAAATAAGTGGTTTACTAAAAGGCTGGATTAACACAGTTTTATCCTCAATTATATATTTTTCTATAAAACAGGAAAGTATAAACATCAAATATGTGAAAACTGCATTTAAAATTAAATCTAAACACTTAAGGAGAATTAGGCCCTGTATTCACTAATCTAAACAGAATTTAATCTTTCTTGCATTATATTTTCATGGGTTTAAATAAGAAAGCAATTATTTTCACTTTCTTACTTTGACATAATAACCCCACAAATAACCCCACAAAACAGCCTGGCATAAAAGTACTGACTTGGTGGCAAGAGTACTGACTTGGTGGCAAGAGACCCAGACTTAAGCCTAGGCTTACCATTTACCAGCTGTATGACCTTATTTCTCTTCAAACCATTGTACAGCTATATCAAATACTAGAGAAGGTATTCCATAAACACTTACGACTTCACCTAGGAAGTCAAGTTCTCCTCTTTGCTTGCCAACTTATGAGTGGTGCTACAGCAACAGGCAAATAAGTAAAAGGAAGGGTATAGTTCTCCCTCCCAACAGTTCAACCATCTGGCAGGGCAGATGGTTGACTAGAAACAGAAAATGACCACATCAGGAAAGGAGTACAAAAAGAAGTAAAACTACAGAAAGCGAAAAGGATAGTGGGTTTACCCCCTCACTGGGATTCCATATATCCTGGAAAGCATTGCTTTGTCCTTATCCACACTGGTCAACTATGTACTCTCCCATTCAGTGGGACCATGCTCTAAAATCTTAACACCCTGGATCTATTTCTATATTTATCTGCTGAGATTCTGGTGTAACCTCCTCTACAGCCATCCTGCCCTGAGCAAAGATAAACAGGACCATGAAGCCTTTTCTGTTTGTTTGTTTGTTTGTTTGTTTATCCTCTCTATCAATATAAATATGCAAATGCATGAAAAAATGTGAGAATCTAATCTTATAAATCTGAAGTGAGCAAGTATAGAAAAATATGCATTCAGAGAATTGTAATCAACAACAGAATAATGTTTATTCATTAAACATTTATTGTGTACTATAAATTAACACTACACTAGAATTAGACACACATTTTAGAAAGATATATTTTCTATCTAGAAGACACCACAGTATCGTAGGAGATCTTTATAGTTTACAAATTACTTATACATTACATAATAAAAATGTATACATACGATTGCTTTATCCAGAACACAGTTCCCAATAAACACTGATGAAACTATGTATAGACTAAGACTTCCGTGTCTTTCTTGGTTTTTTAAGCAAGTTTATCTAAGGGCTAAAAACTACCCTATCATCCAGTAAAAAGATTAATTCAACTCTCAACAAGTGTTTTCCAACCAGACCTTAACTGTGGCCTGGCCAGAAAGTGTTGGTAATAAATAAAGCACTCAAAGTCAAACCTACTGCATTGCTTGTCCAAGAACAGACTAAACTGGGTACTAAGAACATTCCTTTAATACTATCCATTTGTCAAAACAAAGGTTACAGGCCAAGGACAGTGGCTCACACTTATAATCACAGCACTTTGGGAGATCGAGGCAGGAGGATCACTTGAGCCCAAGAGTTTGAGGCCAGCCTGGTTAACATAGTGAGACCTCATCTCTACTACGAATTTTTAAAAAATTAGCCAGGCATGGTGGCACATGACTGTAGTCCCAGCTATGTGGGAGGCTGAGGTAGGAGGATTGCTTGAGACCAGGAGCTTATGGGTACAGCAAGCTATGATCATTCCACTGAACTCTAACCTGAGTAACAGAGCAAGACCCTGTTCCCCCAACCCCCCAAAAAGAGGTTACACAAATATGCTTGCGTATGCCATAGATATATTTACCCTCTATTGTAGCTTTAGTATCATTCTAAAATTATTTTTAAATATCCATTTTGAAAGGTAATCCATGGAGTAAGGAGTCAACCTGAAAAGGCTACATACTCTGATTCCAACTTTATGACATTCTGAAAAAGGCAAAAGTATAGAAACAGTAAAAAGATAGAGGTTTCTGGCAAGGAAGCCCTGGGATGCATAAGAAAAAAAATTTTTTTAATTAAAAAATGAAAAAAGATAGTGGTTTCCAGGGGTGAGGGAGGAGAGGAGATAAGGACAGACAGGTAGAACACACAGGATTTTACAGCAATGAAACTATTCTGTATGATAGTTTAATAAACACATGTCAGGATACATTTGTCAAAACACATAAAATGTACAACACCAAGAGTGAACTCCAATATAAACCATGGATTTGGAGTGATAATGATGTGTCAGTGTAGGCTCATGAATTATAGGAAGTGTACCACTCTGGGGTGGGACATTGATAATGGGGAAGGTTGGGCATAAGGTGGGTGAAGAGGTATATAGAAACCCTCTGTACTTTCCATTCAATATTGCTGTGAACCTGAAACTGCTTTAAAATACAAAGTCTATTTTTAAAATAATTTTTTAAAATGTAACCCAATAATAATACTGGCCAAAGCTGCACAACTAGATTTACTTTCCTTTGGGTAGTGACAAACAGAAGCAGACCAGGTAAGTTTTCCACAAGGCCTTTTGCTAATAGAGAAGCAGTATGTAGAACAATATGTTGAGGCTCACCTTCCTCAAATGATAAGCTTTTTCATCTACTCTTTTCTCCTATCATTCGCCTCCCCCACTGTGGACACATGAACCAGATACCTAATCTTCTCCCCTCTCTGCCAGCATGAACAAAAAGTTTCAAGCTGAACACAATAGTTGCCAAAGTCTAGAAGATGTTGACATTATTAAAGCTGTCTCTGCAAAGGCAATGCCCAAAGGAACCCCATTCTCCCAGTCCTAATCCAAAGGCAAAGTTTTTTTGACAGATTAGAAAAGAAAGTTGAAGAAGCAGAGTCACAATAGAACCTAGGGTCCCTGAGAGCCAGTTTAGGGCTCTCTGCAGCAGCTCTGCCTTGGTTGATTAGCAGGAGTTGGAGTCCCCTGAGAGCCAATTAGAGGAGGAAGTCAGGGTGAGGGAGGAAGAAGTGATTCTATCAACTCCCAATTAAAAGTGAGTGGATCCCACAGCACAGAGGGACAGTGACTCAAACTCTTACATCAGCCAAAGTTCCAATACTAACTCCCTGAACGCGAGGAAGGGCAAAGGGAAGGAGTGAAGGAGGAAGGTGAGGTGTCTCACACTCTGGCAAGCTTCCACTTCCTATCTCAAGTGAATAGATCTCTTCATTAGCCGTGAAGTAAACCCCAACACACTATGAGAGGAATTAGCCAGGGGGCTGCTGACACACAGCCGGACTACCAATTCAGAATCACTCTTGTCCAGTCAGATCCCATGTGACTCATTGTCTTTTGTGTAGAACAATAAAACTTCCATGACTACCCTCCCCTCCATCTCACACTTATAAAATAACCGGTGATTTTCAAAACATGTTCACAAACACTACTTGATCGATTTCTACAAAATCACTGAGTTTTTCCAGGTTTGTATAAGTATTTTCATCTAGGAATTTAAAGAAGTTAGTAATGAAGTTCAAGAGATTTTCCTAAAATCACACAGGCAGTGTTATTTGTATAGTTTTAAGCAATATACCACTATGCTTATATAGATAGAATATCTCTGGAAGAACACAATAAAATGGAGTAGTTACTCCAGTAAGGGAAGTAGAGGTCAGGGGTGAAAAGGAAGCTTTTCTCTGTATAGTTTTAATAACTTTTGATTTTACACCATTCTATATATAACTTCCTGAAATAACCGAAAAAGAAAGTTACAATTAGGGAGCAGAAAACTGTAATCCAGTTCTCTTTCCCACTGTACAGCACCATCTCCTATGAGGGGTAAGGAGTAAGAACAGTTTGCTTTTTCCCGTATCTTCGCACATATGCCCCATTCCATCACCTCCCTATCCACATATACATGTAAAATTTTCTATGAGAACTTTCCCATTGTTGCCTGCTCTATGCAAATCTGCCAGGAGCTGAGAGTGTGCGGAGAAAATCAACCAAGTCCTAGGAAAATGTAAAACGTGACTCTGACTTCTACAGAGACTAATCTAACAACACAATTTTCATTTTGAAATTAAAAATAGCATCTTCGTCTAAATATCTTCTGAGAATAGATAAATAAACTAACACTTCAGCATAAAAGATCAAGATTAGAAAGAATGAAGGCAACAAACCTGCCAGTACCAGGCACTGTGGTTCCTCAGTACTCAACAGGGTGACAGGTCACTGACAGATGAGGAACAAACTGTCCTAGATATCATTAAAGGAGATTATTGGCTTGATGGAGAGACAGGCTCCCACAAAAAGAAAAATGAGAGGATGTCATGGGAATATATTACAAACAGTTTAGAGGAGCAAATTTGAAAATGTAAATAAAATGCATAAATTACTATAAAAATACAAAATATTAAAATTGACTCGAGAAAAATTGGAAAATTGAATAATTCAAATCAGTAAACATCAAAGACTTTAAATCAGTAGTTAACCTTTCTATTTCAAAATGTGCAGAACTGATGACTTTACAGGTAAATTTTACCAAAAAAAAAAGAAACCAATTTTATATAAACTCTTCAAATAATCACACAGAGGAAACACTCTTTAATCATTGTATGAGCTTAAATTTGATACCAAAACCAAAGTAGAATACACTAAGCAATAAAAACTAAACTAAAATCACTTGTCACCCACAGACACATAAACCTAATTAAATGAATACAGCCATGTATAAGAATATATATATCCTAGGCCGAGTGCAGTGGCTCACACCTGTAATTCCAGCACTTTGGGCAGCTGAGGTGGGTGAATCACTTGCGGTCAAGAGTTCGAGACCAGCCTGGGCAACATGGTGTGAAACCCTATCTCTACTAAAATAAAAAAATTAGCCAGGCATGGTGGTGCATGCCTGTAATCCCAGCTACTTGGGAGACTGAGGCAGGAAAATAAATCGCTTGAACCTGGGAGGTGGAGGTTGCAGAGAGACAAAATTGTGCCACTGCATTCCAGCCTGCAACAGAGATCCTGTCTCAGAAAAAAAAAGGAATAAATATATCTTGACCAAGTAAGGTTTGTAACAAGAACACAAATTTGATTTATTGATTGAAAGTTGAGTACTCTAATTCACTGCATTGACAGGTTAAAGAACAGAAAACAATCATTTGTCATTTCAATAAATACGAAAAGTCATTAGATAAAAAAAGATAAATTAGATAAAATTTAAAATTTTTGATAAAAGCTCATAACAAACTTAGTGTCTAAGAGCAATTGTATGTAAAGCCACATAACAAACATCTTATTTGACAAGAAAATGTTGAAAGTATTTTCTTTAAGTACAGAAACAAGACAAAGACGCTTGCTATCACCATTTCTATTCAGCATACTAGAGGTCCTAACTAGTACAGGGAAAAAAAACTAAACAAGGCCAAAATGATTGCAGAAGACCCCAAGTGGTCATTATTTATATACAGAAAATCCAAATGAATCATCAAATTATTAGAATTAAAGAGTTCTAAAAAGGCTATAGCTACAAAAAAAATACTAATTGTGTTTCTATTCTGAAGCACAGTTAGAAAATTTAATTCTTAAAAATGATACTACTACAAAGGACACAAACTCATCCTTTTTTATGGCTGCACAGTATTCCATGGTGTATATGTGCCACATTTTCTTAATCCAGTCTGTCACTGATGGACATTTGGGTTGATTCCAAGTCTTTGCTATCGTGAATAGTGCCGCAATGAACATACGTGTGCATGTGTCTTTATAGCAGCATGATTTATAATCCTTTGGGTATATACCCAGTAATGGGATGGCTGGGTCATATGGTACTTCTAGTCCTAGATCCTTGAGGAATCGCCATACTGTTTTCCATAATGGTTGAACTAGTTTACAATCCCACCAACAGTGTAAAAGTATTCCTATTTCTCCACATCCTCTCCAGCACCTGTTGTTTCCTGATGTTTTAATGATTGCC
>NW_016804460.1:264383-289342 GCF_001698545.2 Rhinopithecus bieti
TGCACGTTATGCACATGTACCCTAGAACTTAAAGTATAATAATAATTTTTAAAAATGATACTACTTACAATAGTAGCAAAAACTATAAAGTGGCTAGGAATAAATCTAATAAAAGCCAAAACAAACTTTCTGGAGAAAGTATACAATTATATCAAAAGACTAAACCAGAAAGAAATAGAAATCCTGAACATATCAATAAAAAGTAGTAAAATTGAATCAGTAATAAAAAGCCTCCCAAGCACAACTAAAAATCCCAGGACTAGATGAATTCACAGCTGAATTCTACGTAATGTACAAAGAATGACTGGTACCACTCCTACTGAAACTGCTCCAAAATATCAAGGAGAAAATCTTCCCTAATTCTTTCTACGGAGTCAGTATCTCCTTGATACTAAAGCCAGGTAAGGACACAAACAAAAAAGAAAACTACAGACCAATATCTCTGATGAACATAGATGCAAAAATCCTCAGCAAAATACTACCAAACCAAATCCAACAGTACATCAAAAAGATGATACATCATGATCAAGTGAGTTCTACTGCAGAGATGCAAGGATGGTTCAGCATATGTAAATCAATAAATGTGATTCATTACATAGACAGAACTTAAAAACAAAAACCCTATGATCATCTCAACAAATGCGGAAAATAATTTCATAAAATTCAGCCTCCCTTCATGATAAAAACCCTCAACACACTAGACATAGAAGAAACATACCTCAAAATAATAAAGGACATTTTTACCAAACCACAGCCAACATCATACTGAATGGGGAAAAGCTGAAAGCAATTCACCTAAGAACTTAAATAAGACAAGGATGCCAACTTCCACCACTTTTATTTAACATAGTATTAGACATCATAGCCAGAGCAACCAGGCAAAAGAACGAAATAAAAGGCATCTGTGTTAGGTTGTTCTTACATTGCTATAAATAAATACCTGAGACTAGGTAATTTATAAACAAAAGAGGTTTACTTGGCTCAGAGTTCTGCAGAGTGTCCCAGCATGGCTCCAGCATCTGCTTCTGGTGAAAGCCTCAGAAACTTTACAATCAGGGCAGAATGTAAAGCAGAAGCAGACACGTCATTGGTGAGAGTGAGAGTAAGAAAGAAAGAGAAGTGTCACACTCTTTTAAACAACCAGATTTCATGAGAACTCATTATCTCAATGAAAGCACCAAGTTATTCATAAAAGATCTGCCCTCATGACCCAAACACATCCCACCAGGCCCTACCTACAACATTGGCAATTAAATTTCAATATGAGACGTGATTGGGACAAATATCAAAGCTGTATCTTTCCACCCCTGGCCCCTTAAATCTAATATCCTTCTCACATTCAAAATACAATCATCTGCTCCCAATAGTGCCCGAAAGTCTTAACTCACTCCAGTATCAAACCCAAAGTTCTAAATCTCACCTGAGACTCATCTCCTTCCACCTATGACCCTATAAAATCAAAGCAGGTTATTTAATCCCAAGATACAATGGTAGTACAGGCATTGGGTAAACATTACCATTCCAAAAGGGAGAAATTGGCCAAAAGAAAGGGGTAATAGGTCCCACACAAGTCTGAAACCCAGCAGAGGAGTCATCAAATCTTAAAGCTCCAAAATAATCTCCTTTGATCCCAAGTCCCATATCCAGGGCATACATATGCAAAAGTTTGGCTCCCAAGGTCTTGGGTAGCTCTGCCCCTGTGGCTTTGCAAGGTACAGCCCTCACGGCTGCTCCCACAGGTTGCCGTTGAGTGTCTGTGGCTTTTCCAGAAGCAGGGTGCAAGCTGCTGATGGATCTATCATTTTGGTATCTGGACAGCAGTGCCCTGGTGGGGACTCTGTGTAGGGGTTCCAACCCTACATTTACCCTCCTCACTACCCTAGTAGAGGTTCTCCATGAGGGCTCCAACTCTGCAGCAGGCTTCTGCCTAGGCACCCAGACTTTCTCATATATCCTCTGAAATCTAGGGGGAAGCTGCCAAGTCTCCTTCACTCTTGCAATCCATACGCCCACAGACTTAACACCACATGGAAGCCACCAAGGCTTATGGCAGCTTGCTCTCTCCAGAGCAGCAGCATGAGCAGTATTTAAGGTCCTTTGAGCCAAGGCTGGAGCCAGAGCAGCCAGGAAGCAGGGAGCAGTGTCACAAAGCTGCACAGGGCAGCGTACTCTGGGACTGGACCACAAAACAATTCTTTCTTCCTAGGCCTCTGGACCTGTGTAGGAGAGGCTGCTTCAGAGATTTCTGAAATGCCTTCAAGGCCTTTTTTCCCCATTGTTTTGGATATTAGCACTTGACTCCCTTTTGTTCATGCTGATCTCTCTAGCAAGGGCTTGCTCCACAACCTGCTTGGATTCTTTCTCTGCCATATGGCCAAGCTGCAAATTTTTCAAACTTTTACACTCTGCTTCCCCTTTACATATAAGTTCCAACTTTAAGTAATTTTGCTCCTACATCTGATCATAGGCTGTTAAAAGCAGCCAGGCCATATATTGAACAATTGTTGCTTAGAAATTCCATTCACTGCATACCCTAAGTTATCACTCTTAATTTCAAACTTCCACAGATCCCTATGACATGAACATAATACAGCCAAGTTCTTTGCTGGGGTGTAACATGGGTGACCTTTACTCCAGTTCCCAATAAATTATTTATTTCCATCTGAGACTGATATGGTTTGGCTGTCTTCACCCAAATCTCATCTTGAATTGTAGTTCCCATAATCCCTACATATTGTGGGAGGGACCACGTGGAGATAATTAAATCACGGAGGTGGTTTTCCCCATTCTGTTCTCGTGATAGTAAGTTTTACAAGATCTGATGGTTTTAATAGGGGCTTCCCCCTTTGCTGGATTCTCATTCTCCTTCCTGTTGCCATGTGAAGAAAGACATGTTTGCTTCCCCTTCTGCCATAATTATAAGTTTCCTGAGGCCTCCCTCACCATACAGAACTGTGAGTCAATTAAACCCCCTTCCTTTATAAACTATCCAATCTCAGATATGTCTTTATTAGCAGCATGAGAACAGACTAATACAGTAAATTTGTACCTGAGAGAGTGGGACACTGCTGTAAAGATACCCAAAAGTGTGGAAGCAACTTTGGAACTGGGTAACAGGCAGAAGTTGGGACAGTTTGGAGGGTTCAGAAGAAGACAGGAAGATGTGGGAAGTTTGGATCTGCCCAGAGGCTTGTTGAATGGCTTTGATCAAAATGCTATAGTGATATGGAAAATGAAGTCCAGGCTGAAGTGGTCTCAGATGGAGATGAGGAACTTGTTGGGAACTGGAGCAAAAGTGACTCTTGCTATGTTTTAGCAAAGAGACTGGCAGCATTTTGCCCCTGCCCTAGAGATCTGTGGAACTTTGAAATTAAGAGAGATGATTTAGGGTATCTGATGGAAGACATTTCCAAGAAGCAAAGCATTCAAAAGGTAACTCAGGTGCTATTAAAAGCATTCAGTTTTATGTATTCACGAAGATATGGTTTGGAATTGGAACTTATGTTTAAAAGGGAAGCAGAGCATAAAAATTCAGAAAATTTGCAGCCTGATAATGCATAGAAAAGAAAAACCCAATTTCTGAGGAGAAATTCAAGCTGGCTACAGAAATTTGCGTAAGTAACGAGGAGCCAAATGTTAATCACCAAGGCAATGGGGAAAATGTCTCCAGGGCATGTAAGAGGTCTTCATTGCAGGCCCTCCCATCACAGGCTCAGAGGACTAGAAGAAAAAAATGGTTTTGTGGGCCAGGCCCAGGACCTTGACACTATGTGCAAGTCTAGGGACTTGGTGCCCTGCTTCTTGGCCATGGCTACAAGGGGCTAATGTGGAGCTCAGGTGAGTGCTTCAGAGGGTGCAAGCCCCACACCTTGGTGGCATACATGTGGTGTTGGGTCTGTGGGTACACAGAAGTCAAGAATAGAAGTTTGGGAACTTTCAGAAGATGTGTGGAAATGCCTGGACATCCAGGCAGAAGTTTGCTGCAGGGGTGGAGTCTTCAGGGACAACCTCTGCTAGGGCAGTGCAGAAGGGAAATGTGGGGCCAGAGACCCCACACAGAGGCCCCCCTGGGGCACTGCCTAATGAAGCTGTGTGAAGAGGGCCACAGACCTCCAGACCCTAGAATGGTAGATACACCGACAGCTTGCACACTCAATGCCAGCCAATGAAAGCAGCCAGAAGGGGGGATTTACCCTGCAAAACTACAGGGGCAGACCTTCCCCAGGCTGTGGGAGCCCACTTCTTGCATTACCGTGACCTGAATGTGAGACATGAAGTCAAAGGAGATTATTTTGGAACTTTAAGTTTTAACAACTGCCTTATTGGATTTCAGACTTGCATGGGGCCTGTAACCCCTTTGTTTTGGCCAATTTCTCCCACTTGGAATGGGAGTATTTACTCAATACCTGTACCCACATTGTATCTAGAAAGTAACTAACTTGCTTTTGATTTTACAGGCTCATAGGCAAAAGGGACTTGCCTTGTCTCAGATGAGACTTTGGACTCGGACTTTTGAGTTAAATCTGGAATGGGTTAAGACTTTGGGGGACTATTGGAAGGGCATGATTGTGTTTTGAAATGTGAAGACATGAGATTTAGGAGGGGCCATGGGTGGAACGATACAGTTTGACTATGTCCTCACCCAACTCTCATCTTGACGTTTAGTTCCCACGTGTCATAGGAGGAACCTGGAGATAAATGAATCATGGGGGCAGTTTCTCCCATCCTGTTCTCATAATAGTGAGTGAGTTCTCACAAGTTCTCATGGTTATATAAGGAGCTTCCCCCTTTGCTGAATTCTCATTCTCCTTCCTGCCACCATGTGAAGAAGGATGTGTTTGTTTCCCCTTCCACCATGATTGTAAGTTTCTGAGGCCTCCCCAGCCATGCTGAACTGTGAGTCAATTAAACCTCTTTTTTTTTTTTTTTTTTTTTTTTTTTTTTTACAAATTACCCAGTCTTGATTACCAGTATTTTGGTCACAACCTTTGAACTAGTCTCTGAGAAGTTCCAAACTTTCCCTTATCGTCCTGTCTTCTGAGCCCTCTAAACTCTTCCAACCTCTGCCCATTATCCAGTTGCTACCACATTTTCAGGTATCTTTATAGCAATGTCCCACTCCTGATACCAGTTTTCTGTTAGGCCATTCTTGCATTGCTATAAAGAAATACCTGAAACTGGGTAATTTATAAAGAAAAGAGGTATAATTGACTCAGAGTTCTGAAGGCTGTACCAGCATGGCTCCAGCATCTACTTCTGGTGAAGCCTTCAGAAACCTTAGAATCATGGCAGAAAGTGAAGCGGGAGCAGTCACATCACATGGCAAGAGCAGGAACACAGAATGGTGGGGAGGTGCCACACACTTTCAAAAAGTCAGATTTCACAAAAGCTCACTATCTCAAGGACAGCACCAAGCCATTCAGAAGGGATCCACCCCCATCACAAAAGTGCCTCCCACCAGGCCCCACCTCTAACATTGAGGATGACATTTCAATATGAGACCTGGAAGGAACAAATATCCAAACTATATCAGCATCCAAATTGGAAAACAAGAAGTCAAACTATTGGGTTGGTGCAAAAGTAATTGTGGTTTTTGCCATTTGCCACAATTACTTTTGCACCAACCCAATATCTCTGTCCACTGATGATATAATCTTATACCTACAAAACTCCAAATACTTTTATTTAAAAACTCTTAGATTTGATAAATTAATACAGCAAAGTTTCAGGATTCAAAATCAATATACAAAAATCAGTACCATTCGTATACACCAATAACAATCAAGCTGAGAATCAAACTAAAAAAGCAATCCATTTACAATAGCTACAAAGAAATAAAATATCTGCATCCTGGCTAACACGGTGAAACCCCGTGTCTGCTAAAAATACAAAAAATTAGCCAGGCGTGGTGGCGGGTGCCTGTAGTCCCAGCTACTTGGGAGGCTGAGACAGGAGAATGGCGTGAACCCGGGAGGTGGAACTTGCAGTGAGCCGAGATCATGCCACTGCTCTCCAGCCTGGACTATGAGTAAGACTCCATCTCAAAAAATAAATAAATAAATAAAGTATCTGGGGGTACATATAACCAAGGAGGCGAAAGATCTTTACTACAAAACACTGATGAAAGAAACTGTAGATGACACAAACAAATGGGAAAATATCCCATGCTCAGGGAGCAGAAGAATGAATAACATCAGAATGAGCACATTGCCCAAAACAATGTACAGATTCAATGCAATTCCTATCAAATTACCAATGTCATTTTCACAGAACCAGAAAAAACAATCCTAAAATTCATATAGAACCAAAAAAAAAAAAAGAGCTTGAATAGCCAAAGCAACCCTAAGCAAAGAGAACAAAGCAGGAGGCATTGCATTACCTGACCTCAAATCATATTATACAGCTATAGTAACCAAAACAGCATGGTACTAGTATGAAAATAGACACATAGATCAATGACATAGAAAAGAGAACCCAGAAATAAAGCCACATATCTACAGCCAACTGATCTTTGACAAAGCTGACAAAAATATACATGGGAAAAAAAGGACACCCTTTTTAATAAATAGTACTGGCAAAATTGGATTGCCGTATACAGAAGAATGAAACTGGATCTCTATCTCTCACTATATACAAAAATCAACTCAGGATGAATTGAAGACTTAAATGTAAGATCTGAAACTCTAAAAATGCTAGAAGAAAATCCAGGGAAAACTATTCTGGACATTGGCCTAAAGAATTCATAACCAAGACCTCAAAAGCACGAGCAACAAAATAAAATAGACAAATGGGACTTAATTAAACTAAAAGCTCCTGCACAACAAAAGAAATAATCAACAGAGTGAACAGACAACCTGCAGAATGGGGGAAAATATTTGTAAACTATGATCCAACAGGGGACCAATATCCAGAATTTACAAGAAACTCAAACAATTCAGTAACAACAGAAATCAAAAATACAATTAAAAACTGGGCAAGGGAAATGAATGGACATTTTTCAGAAAAGACATACAAATGGCCAACAAGCATATGAAAAAATGCCCAACTTCACAAATTATGGGAGAAATGCAAATTAAAACCATAATGGGATATCATCTTATATCAGTCAGAATGGCTATTACTAAAAAATAAATAAATAACACGTTGGAGAAGATACAGAGAAAAGGCAACTCCTACATACTGTTGGTGGGAATGGAAATTAGTACAACCTCTATCGAAAACAGTATGGAGATTTCTCAGAGAACTAAAAATAGACCTACCATTCAACACAGCAATCCCACTACTGGGTATCTACCCAAAGGAACAGAAATCATGATATCAAAAAGACACCCGCACTCATGTCTCTCACAGCACTATTTACAATAGCAAAGACATGTCATCAACCTAAATATCTATCAATGGATGACCAGATAAAGAAAATGTGGGGTGTTTGTGTACATATGTATATATGTATCCAGATAGATAGACAGATAACGGAATACTGTTTGGCCATAAAAAAGAATGAAATCATATATTTTGCAGCAACACAGATGGAACTGGACACCATTATCCTAAATAAAACAACTCAGAAAGTAAAATACAGCACGTTCTCACTTATATGTGAGAGTTAAATAATGTGTACCCACAAGGATACAGAGTGTGGAATAATACTCACTGGAGACTTGGAAGGGTGGGAAGGTAGGAGGGGGGTGAAGAATGAGAAATTACTTAATGGGTACAATGTTCCCAATTGTGTGATGTTTACACTGAAAGCCCAGGCTTCACTGCTAAGCAATACATCCATGTAACGAAACTGTACTTGTACTCCTCACATTTATACAAATGTTAAAAATAGGAAACAAAAGCAAACTGGGTGGAGAAAAAAATGCAGATCATTCCATTGTATTTAGGAAAATCAAAGAATTCAAATATATTTAACAACATCCAAATTCATTTTGACAATCAAAAATATGCAATGTTTTCATAGTTTGTTAGTTCTGCTAACAAAATACCTGACAGTGGATAATTTATTAAAAAAGAAAAAAAAAAAAACACTTATTTCTGACAGTTCTGCAGGCTGAGAAGTCCAAGATGAAGGTGGCAGATTCAGTGTCTGGTGTTTTGCTGTATCCTCACTTGGCAGAAGGGAAAAAAGGTATGAATTTTAAAAGGACACTACTCTCGTCCCTGACAGCTCTGTCTTCATAACTTAATCACCTCCTGAAGGTCCCACCTCTTATCACATGGGTAATTAATGTATGAAATTTGGTGGATACATTTGGACCATAGCAAATGCCAATTAATCATTTTTAATTTTTAAAATAATTTGAAATAATTTCAAATGTATGGATATTTATCCTTCACCCAGATTCCTCAACTGTTAAACTCTTTACCTCATTTGCTTTATAACTTTTTTTGCTTTATATATTATGGCATTTTATTCATTTTTTTCTGAAACATGAAAGGGGCAGGCATGGTGTCCACCCCTAAATTTGCCATTGTGGTTTTCCCCAAGGCAAAATTTTCTCTACATAATCATGCTACCATTTAAGTCAAAAACCAATGTCAAAACATGGCTGCCCGAGCCACAGATGCCCTTTAAAGGTTCCCTCATATGTGACAGTGTCTTGTTTTCCTTTCTGCTACAGGATCCCCGCCCTGGAACATGTGTTGCATTCGGAGGTCATACCATTTTCTTCTTCTCCAATCTCAAACTGTTCTTCATCATTCCTTGCACTTCTCTCTCAATATCCTATAAATGAAATTGAATGATTCTCTACTGGGTCTTTCTGATGATTCTTCATGACCAGATTCAGTGACGTTCCCTTAGCAGGAAGAATACAGAAACGGTGCTGTGCCTTTAGTGTCTCCCACCAGGGATCACAGTTGCTATCGTTCCCACCCCAGTGATGTAACCATTAATGACCTGGTCTGGTTGGCATCTGCCATCCCTATGCAGCTTTAATTTACACTTTTTACTTTATATTGAATAGTATTTTGTGAAGAGATATTCTAAGGAACTGTCAGTAAGCTGTTCCTCATCACATTTCCACTAACCAGCTTTTCTGTATAACTCCTGTCTGAACCATCTAACACTACGATGATTGCCTAATGGCAGCTCTAGACATGCTATAGTTGACATCTACTCTAAGAAGGAGTATTCCCTTCTCCTCCATTTATCTATTTTTAAATTTATCTTCATATCAAAAATACTCATTTAGTATATTATCCAGTGGCCTCCATTTTGTTACAATCACTTATTTTCATGCTTATGTGCCAGATTTGGCCAGTGGGAGACTTCTAAAGCTCATATTTTTACACAAGAAATCCTAGGCTCAGCTTAACTCCAGATGCCATGCTGATACTGGCAATTTCATCAAGGAATATGATTCCCTCTCATGGAACATGTTATGCAGACACCAAGAGTGTTCATACTTTATACCTTATGTGTTTCAAAATCCAATCTGATAATCACACCGCCAATGTTCCCTGCCTCTATCTCACATTCTCCTAATGCCTCCATGTCCTCAGATGCTAGCTGGCTGGCTAGCTGCCAACATGCCTCCATGTGACTATTTCCCCACTTCCTATTTGAATCCTTAGGTGCTGGCTAATACACCACTAACACACATCTTCTCTGTTCACTTTTTCCCTCACTGCACTGCCTTCTAGGGTGTTCTAACACTACTACTAAGGTAACCCAGCAACCAAGGCCAACTTCTGTGGCCAAAAGCAGATGGAAGGAAATCATAGGAAGAGAGAAAAGAAAGAGCAAGGGAAAGATACACATTTTCACTGGAAACAAAATTCTGGGCTGACCATTTTTTTCTTTCCTATTGTACCCTAAGATTGTACAACTCAAGGGGCAGAGCCGGGATTAAAAAAATTGACGGGTCTGATTGCAGTTAGTAAATGTAGAAATTAGAACGAAATTAGAATACCACTATTTGGCAACTACTACAGAAATAGTAAAATTATGTAGTCACAAAAAAAAAGAGACAATGAAGACTGACTTACATAAAGAAAATGGTAAGAAGATTCAACATTATGAATGATGCCTGTTCTTCCTAAACTGATCTATAAATTCAATGCAATTCCAAATAAAGTCCCCAGGAATCTTTCATGAAAAGTTACAATCTGATTTTAAAGTGTAAATGGGACACCTGTGAAGAACAACATAAAAAAACTTGTCTGATCAGATACTGACTTTTTTTTTTCTTTTTTTGAGACAGAGTTTCACTCTTTGTTGCCCAGGCTGGAGTGCAATGGTGTGATCTCTGCTCACTGCAACCTCCGTCTCCTGGGTTCAAGCAATTCTCCTGCCTCAGCCTCCTGAGTAGCTGGGATTACAGGCATGCACCGCCACACCAGGCTAATTTTGTACTTTTAGTAGAGACGGGGTTTCTCCATGTTGGTCAGGCTGCTCTCAAACTTCCGACCTCAGGTGATCCACCTACCTCGGCCTCCCAAAGATACTGACTTCTTATAAAACGATAAGGCAATATAGTACTTGCATAAAAATAAACAGAGCAGAACAGATCAGAATAGAGGCCCAGGCATGGTGGCTCATGCCTGTAATCCCAACACTGGGAGGCCGAGGCTGGAGGATCACTTGAGTTCAGGAGTTCCAGACTAGCCCAAGCAACATGGTGAGATCCTATCTCTACAAAAAATATATTTTAAAAAAATTAGCCAGGGATAGTGGCACATGCCTGTAGTCCCAACAACTTAGGAGGCTGAGGTGAGAGGATTGCTTGAGCCTGGGAGGTCGAGGCGCAGTGAGCTATGATCGCGCCACTGCACTCCAGCCTGGGTGACAGAGTGAGACTCTGTCTCAAAAAAAAAAAAAAAAAAAGAATAGAGAACTCAAGAAAGTTGGTTAAGACAGGCTGGGCTTTAAAGATCAGTGTGTGTGGGTAGGTGGAAGGATGGATGGATGGATGGATGGATGGATGGATGGATGGATGGACGGACAGAAAGATAGGTAGGAAGAGAGAGAGAGAGAGAGACAGAAAGTTGGTTTAAGACAAACTGGGCCTTAAAGATCATTAGAGAAAGGATTGATTCTCTAATAAAAAGTGCTGGGCTATTTAATTACTCATCATGAAAAAAATTATATCCGTACATCATAACATAAAGTCATACTGTAAGAAAAGGACAAAATGATATAACTTCATAAAACAATAGAGGGAAAATGTCCTTATGACTTTAGGAGAGCTAAGAACCGCTTAAAACACAAAACGTATTACCATAAAAGATGAATAAATTGAATGACATTGAAATTAAGAACTTCTGTTCAGCAAAAGACCCAATAGAATAAAAAACAAGATAAAACTGTATACAGCACATAAAATGACAAAAGATTAGTACAGGGAATATATAAATCAATTTGACATCCAATACAGAAGTGTGCAAAGACACAAACAGGCATTATACCGAGAGAAAATATTAGTGGCTTGTAAATATACGAAAAGATGCTCAAGCTCATTAATAATCAGAGAAATGCAAATTAAGGCCACAAGGAAATAATACTCAAATCTCCTGTATTTGCAATACCTAAAACATAAGATAATACCAAGCACAGAAGAGGATGGGGAGCATTGGGGTGACTCCTCTATTGATAGTAGACACATAAACTAATATAAACACTTTGGAAATGCTTAGTGTTTCTCAAAAAAGCTGAACAGGTATATACTCTATGATCCAGCAATTCCATTCTATGTCAATATTCTTAAACAGTGGTTCTCAAATTTTAGTGTGCATCAGAATCACCTGGAGGGTTTGCTAAATACAGATTGCTGGGCTCTTCCCCCAGAGTTTTGAATTCAGTAAGTCTGGGTAGGGGGCTTGAGAATTTGCATTTCAAAGAAGTCCCAAGGGATGCTGATGCTGCTGTTCTGGGAACCACTCTTCAAGAACCATTGCTGTAGAAGAAACGTTTGCACTTACATATCAAGACATCTACAAGAATATTAATAATGTAGTGCTTTGATAGTAAAAAGTGAAAAACTGGAAACCCAAATATCCTTTAACAATAGGATGAATAAATTATGGTATAATCATACAATGAGATATTATATAGCTGTGAAGACAAATGAGATCACGGAGAGGTACACAAGGGCCTCTAAGTTATCAATGATGTTCTAGTTTTTAAGGCAGGTGGATATTTTACGGGTATTCTAGTTATTCCTGAAACCATATGTACAATCTTTGCATACTTACTTGTTTGTATGCACTGATTCTCTCTGGCTACCACTTACTGGCCATTTTTCTACTCTCTAGCCCTACACACAACATGTCAACTCATCTCAGAACTTGAGTAAAAGGGGAACAGTACTTGGGTCCCACATCTCTACTGCCTCAAATGCTTACACACACTACTATCCCCATCTTCCCTAGTTGCTTTCAGTCATTTCTCAAGATATTTTTATACCCCACAAGCTCCTAATCACTCTTCTATGACTGTAGGCCTCAAAATGACACCCAAAACTAAATTAACACTCCATATGTGGTATAACAGACAGTACTTGTAATAAAAACTGTCTCTTGCTACCATAGGTTTTTTTGGTGCAGTTCACGAACAGTGTTTTTGCAAACTATATCAGACTGGTTACTCATACTGACTTTAGCTTATCTATTAAAATTCTTAGTAATTTTCATACATGATGTTGAAGCTATACCTGAGAAAGTTAGCCTTTTTGAACCAAAAGAATGGACTGAAAATTTTCTTATTAGACTCAGTCTTTATGACTTCTTAGATAGATCGATCTATCGATAGATAGATAGACAGATAGATAGATAGATAAACTTCTCTTATCAATGGGTTACTATCATCCATTCTCTGAGGAGGCCTCTGCATTCTTCAGAAATTTAGTGACTCATCAATGATATTCAAGGCACTGATAAAGAACTGAACAGTACTGGACCAAGAACAAAGATCTGAGTCATTTCACTAGAAGTCTTCTAAATACATCTGTATACATTTATGTATTATAGCCATTCAGTTATTTATTGTTGTTGTTTGAGATGGAGTCTTGCTCTGTTGCCCAGGCTGGGGTGCAGTGGCATGATCTTGGCTCACTGCAACCTCCACCTCCCAGGTTCAAGCAATTCTCTGCCTCAGCCTCCCCAGTAGCTGTGATTACAGATGCCTGCCACCACGCCAGCTAATTTTTGTATTTTTAGCAGAGACAGAGTTTCACCATCTTGGCCAGGCTGGTCTTGAACTCCTGACCTCGTGATCCACCCACCTCAGACTCCCAAAGTGCTGGGATTACAGGCGTGAGCCACCGTACCCGGCCAATTCAATTGGTTATTAATCCTCACTCAAATTTCTCCATTTTACCACAAGGATATTACGATAAACTATTATAAAACATGTCACTAGACTCTAAAGAAACTGAATATCTATCTAACTCTCTCTGATCCTTCAGCCTAGTAACACTATTACAGTATTGTTCTGTCATCTTGGACCACAGTGAAGACCAACCCTAGGGAATGACAGAATGGGAAAATGGAAGAAAGCTGGTCTCTAGCAACTTTGTGGAGTTGCCATTCCTGCCCTGGGCTGTCTATTGTCAGAATTCTTTTAACTGGGAGAGAAATAAACTGCCTTGTACAAAGAAAAAAACGGGATTATTACTCCCATAAATTGAAGTGATCCTAAAGCCAAGAATACAAGCCTAGGGAGAATAAAGCAGGCCAAACTATATGGTATTTTTTTTTCCCAAACAAATTTATTCTGTTCCAGCCCCAAAGAAGAGGAAGGACCTAAATTTTAAAATAACAATAAAATTGCTAAAAACAAAGCCATTACAAAATTAAGCCCCCTCCTTTAGCAATAAATACTGAACTGATATATACATATGAGGCTTAGGAAGGAGGCAACAACAGGAACCTTGGGGACTCTGTCCCATGACAAGATCCCAAGACTTCTACCAATTCCATGCTCTTTGCTTAAAACATAGAGAGCAGGCTGGGCGCGGTGGCTCAAGCCTGTAATCCCAGCCCTTTGGGAGGCCGAGACGGGCGGATCACAAGGTCAAGAGATCGAGACCATCCTGGCGAACACAGTGAAACCCCGTCTCTACTAAAAATACAAAAAAAAAAAAAAACTAACCGGGCGAGGTGGCGGGCGCCTGTAGTCCCAGCTACTTGGGAGGCTGAGGCAGGAGAATGGTGGGAACCCGGGAGGCGGAGCTTGCAGTGAGCTGAGATCCGGCCACTGCACTCCAGCCTGGGCGACAGAGCAAGACTCCGCCTCAAAAAAAAAAAAACATAGAGAGCAGTGGAAGAGACAGGAGAGATAAGCCAGAAGAGTATGTGGCCCTGGAGAGAGCTGGAACATGATGAGGACAGAGGAGAGAGAAGAGATACGAAGTGTAATACAAGCAGGGAAAAGGAAAGTTCATTTAAAACATTCCTCCCATTCCTGCTGAATCACTGGATGTGGCTGGACCAACTGCACAGGGCCTTGTCCCCTCTCCTCCAGTCCCTGTTGAGCACACAAGTCAAAGAAGGTCATTCACACTGTGGTCGCGATGCCACTGTAGCAACAGCCTGGCTGCTGGATCCCTGAGGCTTCCCATTCACCACTAGCAGGAGGGGCGTCTCCACTCGAACACTGGAAAAGGAATAGTCCTAGAAAAGACAGACAAAGGTTCAATTACAAATTCCAAGATGGAAAAAGCTCCAGCATGGGGATACACCACTTGCAACTCTCTGCACCACCTCCCCATTGCATACCCCTCTACTTTCATCTCACATCAGACAAAACTGAGCTAACAAAGGGGACGAAATTTTCCCAAAGTTTTCAATCTTCAGAAGGAAAACATGGAGCATTTAAGCTTATGCAGGGCCACTACAAGAATAAGACAGCTCTTTGATTCAAAAAAGGCAAGTTCCTGGCATTGCCTAACAAAAGAATGCAACCAACTCTCACAGAATCTGCCTTTTCCCATGGTGTTTCCTGATAATTAACTAGACACACATGGCAGCCAGCGAGAGCCAGTGGGAATCCTGAGAAAATCTCAGTCCAAATGTTTATAAGGTCCTAAATTTAATCCACCAAATACAAATTAAAGTTACTTCTCTTTTTTATATCAAGAGGAGGAAATAGAATATGTAACAGAATGTAGCCATTTTCCTAATAACAAAAAGGATATCAGCTCACTTTATCAGTTCAAGTGTATTTTAAGTTGTAAAACATGTTAAATAATCTTCATCCAAAAAATGTGGCAATGAGAGGCAGGCTCTTAAGTCCAAGTAAAGTAAATTTAAAAGTTCTCATAAACCAATTTTTTTAAGTCTTCACAGAAATATCAACAAGTGACACAAAAAAATGGCAATTTAAACAAGAAATACAAATTAAAATAATATTCATACTATATTTTTCACATAAAATTAGAAAACAACTTTTCAAAGGTTTCCAACCAGAGTTGAGAAAAAAACTAGAGAAACACTTATTTACATCCCTGTTGGTAGTGACAACTAACTAGTACAATTTTCCAAAGAAATATTTGGCAATATGTATCAAAAGCATCCGAATTCTGCATACCCTTTGGACCCAGGATTCTGCATTAGAAATTCATTTAAGGAAATAATCATAGATACAAGCAAAGATACAAAAATCCTCACTGTGTTTCTAATTTTTTTTCTATTATAAAAGTACTAATCTAGATCTGAGATCATCAAAGTCTTTCTGTAAAGGGCCAGATAGTAAATATTTTAGGCTTTGTAGGTCAAATGGTCTCTGTTACGGAACAAGTCACCTCTGACACCACAGTGCAAAAACAGCCACAGACAACAGTAAGCAAATGAGTGTGGCTGTGTTCCAATAAAGCTTTATTTGTGGACACTGAAATCTGAATTTCCTGTAATTTTCACACATCACAAAATATTATGCTTCTGTCAATTTTTTCATTTAAGAACACAGAAACCATTCTCTTTTTCTTTTTTTTTTTTCTTTTTTTTTCTTTTTTTTGAGGCAAAGACTTTATCACCCGGGCTGGCATGCAATGAGACAATGATGGCTTACTGTAGCCTCAAACTCCTGAGATAAAGTGGTTCTCTCACTTCAACCTCCTCAGTAGCTGGGACTACAGGCATGTGCTGCAATACCTGGCTAAGTTTTTAAACATCTTTTTGTAGAGACACGGTCTCACTAAGTGTTGCCCAGGTTGGTCTTAAACTCCTGGGCTCAAGTGATCCTCCCACCTTGGCCTCCCAAAAGTGCTGGGATTTTAGGGATGAGCCACCATGCCCAGCCTAAAAACCATTCTTAATAAAAACAAGCAGTGAGCCAGATGTGGCCCATGGACTTTGCCAAACCCTGATCTAAATGGTTAAACAGTGGTTAAATATCTACATTCATAAGGTTTTTGTAAGAATTGAATGGGGCAAAGCAGGCAATAAAAACTCTTAGCACAGTGTCTGGCACTCAATTAAGTGTTAAATAAATGTTAACTATCATTACCATCTTCATCACCCCGTCTACTCAATGTGTGAAATATGTAAAAACATAGGAAACATTCACAAACATTTGCATATAATATCCCACTCATGATTTAAAACATAGATATAAATATATGTGTATATATTTATGAAAAGAAAAAAGACTTCAGGTATATACACTAAACTGTTAACAGTAACAGTTAAAAAGTAGTAACATCTGAGTAATAATATAACACCTGAGTGATAATATTTCACTCCATTTTTTTATTTTTTTGCTTACCAGTTTACCTTTTTAGTAAAAAACAATGTATATATATAAAACATATATACACAAATATATACACACATAACCTACACACATACTCACATATAATTATTTCTATATCTTTTATAAAAAGATAAGCTTGGTTCTACTTTTAGAGCCTATGAGTTGGAAGAGAATCCTCGCCGTCGCTCACCTTTCCTTTGTGCTGAATTCGGTGAAGACGCAGGTTAGGCTCAGGGATGGCTACAGAGTCTCCAATGAGCACTCCCCAGCTCTGCACTATATTGTACACCATCACTGCATAGCAAGGTCCATCTGAATCTACCAGGCCAAATGTACTGCCACGTAAAGATAGATTAGGAGAGAGGACAGCAAAAAGGTATGCAGGTAGGAAAGAAGAGCAGAAATAGTGGTTTAAAAATACTAGCAAAATACTGGACTTAAAGTCAGTGACAGGTAATTAAAATAAAATATAAAATTTAATTAAAGTTTAAAAATAAAATACTAACAAAATAAACAAATGCTTTCTCTCAGTTACTCAGAAAACCTATGAGAGGTACCATCCTCCACTTTGTACATCTGAGTCTTCATTTTTCTGAAACTCATCAATCTGTCACTTTGCTAAGAAAGTAGGACAAAGCACACTGAAGCCATTGAACAAATATTAATGAAGAACTAGACCAAAATGTTACAGTTGTAACATTATTCCTGGTCTATCAATGTAACTATCACACTCATGCAACAACGTCTTTTTTTTTTTTTTTTTTTTTGAGAGCAGAGTCTTGCTCGGTCGCCAAATGCTGGAGTGCAGTGGGCCGCGATCTCGGCTCACTGGGCAAGCTCCGCCTCCCGGGGTTCACGCCATTCTCCTGGCCTCAGCCTTATCGGGCCAGTAGCTGGGACTCACAGGCGCCCGCCACTATGCCCAGCTAGTTTTTTTTTTTTTTTTTTTTTTTTTTTTTAGAGACGGGGTTTCACTGTGTTAGCCAGGATGGTCTCAATCTCCTGACCTCGTGATCCGCCTGTCTCGGCCTGCCAAAGTGCTGGGATTACAGGCGTGAGCCACCGCGCCTGGCCAACTATCATGCTCTTAACCAAAGCCTCTAACCATCACTGTCTGTGTAGTTTAATTCCACAAACTTTCACCAAATATTACATATGTGCCAAGCATTGTGTTTAGCAGTAAAATACCAATCCAGCTATGAATGACCTATAGTCTAGCAGGAGTCAAACAATGAAGTCATCACTTACAGTAAAGTGTGATGGGTGCCAGAATAGCTTTTCCCTTGTGCTGAATTCAGTGAAGCCACAGATTGGACTGTGGGAGCCCAGAGGAGAACTATCTAAATGAAAATTGGAAAGCAGGAAAGATTTCCTGGAAGAGGTGATGCTCGAAGTAAATCTTAAAGGGTAAAAAACCAGCTGGGTTAAAATAGAAAAATTAATCCTTAGTAAAAATTTTAAAAACCTCTGAGGGGACAGGAACAGAGATTGCCTTGGAGGGAACATGAGGGAACTTCCCAGAATGGTGGTAATGGTCTCTGTTTGGGTTATACAGATATTTTCCATTTGTTAAAAGCTATGAAATGTACACTTAAAATTGTACATTTCATTGTATGTAAATTTTACATAAAAAGAAAAAATTGAAATACTGAACTCAGTTAATGACTGCATGCTAAAGTATGTAAAGTATATTGATCTCTGCAATTTACTCTGATAGCAGGATAAACAGACCGATATGTAATAAGCTAAGTAAAATAAAATGTTAATGGAAGAATATAAGTGATTGAGAACACAACTGTTCAATGTAAAATTCTTTCAACTTAGCTGTATGTTTGAAAATTTTTAAAACAAAATGTTAGAGGCAGAAGAGGATGTTAGGTATGTCAAGAAGCTAGAGATTATCCAGGCAGAGTAACTGTATGCAAGACACAGAGGCATGAAAACAGCTGTTCTAAAACCAACAAAATTGTTCCATGGTTGAAACAAAAGGCACAGGTGGGAAAGAGACAGAAGATAATGGAAAGAGAAGTAGGAAGCAAATCATGAAGGACTTTGTATGCTAAGCTAAGTAGTTCACACTTTATCCCAAAAGCTACATATAGTACCAGCACAGCAAGGAATCTTAAATAAGAAGTAGCAATGGTCAGATTTACATCTAAGAAACATTTCTCTGGCAGCACTGTGGAACACTGGAGGAAACCAGAGAATCAAGGAGACCTATTTGGAGAAGTGATAAGGGGGTTAATTAAGGTGGTAAACACAGAGAAGTCAAGTCTATAGGAAAAAAAGGCAAATCTTTTTGGAGAATGGAGAAGCCTACTCTTCCAAAAGTCTTAATCAAGTGACTGAGAGGTGATACCATTCATTCACAAGGAATCCAGGGAGGAGAAACAGGTTTACAGAGAAAGATTTAGGTGAGTAATACTGAAATACTGAGTTAGAGATTTCTTATTGGAACCCAGAGGCAGTTGATTATAGGGATCCAACACTTGGAAATGAAGCTTGGGCTAGAGATACATATAGGAGACTGCCAAAGCCTTGGGTTTATACGACATCACAAGGCAAGATGATCTATAGACAGGATGGAGAAGAATCACACTCATGCCATCACGTGACACACCTGAATTCACAGGAAACATTGCAATCAAGCAAAGCACTCTCCTGATGAATCCAAAGCCTCGGAATCCTTCTACACAGTATGTCAGGCAACCACTGACAAGTGATCAAAGTTGGCAACTATAGGCCATCCTGGTATAAAGAGAAAAAAAGGAAAGAAACAAAAATAGAGTCCTGGGAATCTAAGATTTAAAAGTTGGGCAGAAAAAGAGAAACCAAGGAGTGGCAAAATATCTATTTGTTCTCAAGGTCTTCTAAAACCTACCTTTGTCTATATCCCTTTCTAATTCTTCTCAGCTCTCGGATTTGCTTTAGTTAACTAAACTGTTCTCAGCTATCTTTTTGCCCTTCAACTCATCAAACACACAAACCCCTAGAAAATGCCATGGAGAAAGCTGGGCCATATAATGGGAATTGTGAATATTTCTGTTTAGATGGAACAGAAGGCAAGTGTGAAAGGCAATAGTTACAGATAAGTCAGAATGTTTTGGAACCACACAATAGAAGTTGCTGGATCCAGTGCCTAGAAAGACAATGGTGATCCTAGGAAAATAACAATTTCAGTAGAAAAAGAGAAAGGGGAAACCAGTCAACCAGGGATTAGGAAGTGAGTGAAGGACCAAGGAGTGGTGGCATTCACTAAACCCTAACTTTTCAAGATCCAAAAATTTTCTAAATAAATATTTTAATTCATTTCCTCTGCTGCTAGCAGCACCTGCACCTGGGTCCTTGACATTTCTTTTTTCTCACTCCCTATGACACATATACTACACACTCAACAAATATTTGTTGAATGACATCTAAGACAATCTCCCAACCAGACTTTAAATTATAACTCAAAGCTCACTTTTCAGAACTGCCTAAGTATACCTAAGTACAAACAGGACTAAGAATTTGTCCTCCTTCAACTTCTATGATCATGAAAATGCAAAGGGACAGAAGAATTTTGAGGTTTCTGTCTTATAAAAAAAAGTCCTGCCAAATTTCAACTATGGACATAGGAATCCACATAGCATCAAACTCAGGGATAAAAAACAGGCAGTGACAGAATCTACAAAAGCCTCTGATCAAAAGATTGTTAAACATCACCTAGGCAATATCTGCCCATGGAACAGTCACTGAAGGAAATCAGAAGTCACAAATCTGTGACCACTGACAATCTCCTCAACTGCCAGGGAAAGAACAGGAAGTGACAGCAATTAGTTCAAAAGGGTAAAGCAGGGGAAATCCAAGAGAACTCACAAGGGGACTTTCTCCTCTGTGGTAAGGCTAAACACCACCTTTCCCAGGATGACGGCACCGCTGTTCACCCCAGGCTGAAGCGTACTCAGTGGCTTGAGCTTCAGGGTCACTTTCTGCCCAGAGGCTGACTGGTAGTGCCCATCACCGCAAGGGCCTAGATGGGCTGGGCGCAAGCTTCCCAGCATGCTCTGCAGCTTTTTGGTCTTCACCTTTCCCTGCAAAGAAGAGGAAATAGGTAAGAAGCTGGAAACTAGTCGCCTTCCTTGAGATTCTAATCCTTCCCTCCCACCCACTTCTATAGGATCACGACCTCCTAAACCTATTTATTCTTATTTTATTGATCCACAGCAAAATAAAAAAAAAATAAAAAGTAGAATTCAGCCCTTTAGACATGTTTACCTTACTCTCAAGGAGGCTGGTTAATCTATCCAGGAATTCCAGAAGTTGTTGCTCTCGTTGCCGGGGCTCTAGCCAGGCAGGGTCCAGGGCGGCAGCCCGAGAGAAGCCCTCCAGGGCCTCCCCATAACTCTCTTCATATTTATGCAACTGTACAAGAAGTATATCCCAATTATAAGTATATCCAAACAAACTATCCCGAGGGAATAATGGCACCATGGACTAGGAATCTAGAGAAATAAACTGTTTTCCTTCCTGGTTATTTTTCTGTGCTACAATAAACAGCCTCAAGAGCTGGTAACACCTTACATCCTTCTTCCTAGCCAAGATGATCACAATCCCAAAGATGGAATCATTTCAAAGAAGCTAATTTCCAAACTCTAAAATAGTTAAGTTGTATACATTGGGTCACTTGACCTTTATATTTGCTTAACATTTCAGAAGTCTTCTAAAAGATGCCCCCATTGTCTACATATTCTTCTACCTCCTCAGCCCCTTCTCCTTTCCCCCCAGTGACTACACCAGATACTGAAGCCAAACCGAGCTAGCTGTTTATAGAACAACACGGCTTTCCTCTCGCAGTCTGTACCCAGTCTGTGTCCCTATGCACACTCAGTTATCCTCACAAGCTAAGACCTAGGTGTCTTACTTATTTGACTCTCAGATGACTACACCCCAAAGGTCTTACCGTCGCCCTGTTCAAATGAAGGTCAGGATTGCTAGAAGCTTTTCTGTCAACCTTCTCCTATAATGGGATAAAAAGATTATCAGGGCATCCTGTCTCAATGTTAAGGACTGACATGCCCAACATGTCCTACACTTCCTCTTCCTAGAGAAATGGAAGTTTCTTCCTTGCCAAAATGTAATCTATACCACAGAAGCAGTTACCATATAACAAGTGTGGGTATCTTAGTCCCTAAAACCTTAGGGATGTAAGTGTTTTTATATGTGTAAGACTTTAAAATATTATTGTAATTTATCCATGTAGTATTATAAAGATAGACTAAATCTTTATATAAATGAAATATGTGGCCCGGGCACAGTGGCTCACGCCTGTAATCCCAGCACTTTGGAAAGCCGAGGAGGGCAGATCATGAAGTCAAGAGATTGAGACCATCCTGGCCAACATGGTGAAATCCTGTCTCTACTAAAAATACAAAAATTAGCTGGGCGTGGTGGCGCACGCCTGTAATACCAGCTACTCAAGAGGCTGAGGCAGGAGAATCACTTGAACCTGGGAGACGGAGGTTGCAGTGAGCCGAGATCATGCCACTGCACTCCAGCCTGGGTGGCAGAGTGAGACTCCTTCTCAAAAAAAAAAAAAAAAAAAAAAAAAAAAAAATTAAAAGCGACTATTTAGCAGAAGCCAAATATAAAATGTTGAATGAATACACCATACTACTCTTTAAAATGTAAACATTCACCAAATTAAGAAATCAGAGTAAAACATAATTGCTCTAAAAGTTCCATGATTGAAAAAAGGCAGTTTAAAGTTAGAGTTGCGGGGAGAGTGGCAGGAATGGGAGAAAAACAAATTTAAAAGGTAAAAGGGCAGTCCCTGAATTGCACACATGAACATACAGTAGCTGTGTTCTTTATTCTACCACATGGAGCAGAGTAAGTAATGATAAGTTAAAAAGCAATTCTCTGTATCAAGAGAAGCAAAAGAAGAAAGGTAAATATGAGAGCTAAATAAAAAGTGCTCAGAGGACCAACGTGAAGTCAGAAGCCAATTCTAATAATGAGAAAAAAGGCACTCAAAGTCTGAGGGAAAGCCCTATGCAAATGCCTATCAATATAAAAATACTTGAAAACCTAAATAAATTTCTTGAAAACCTAAATAATCTAATTCACTTAATTCCTAGGAAATGACACAGAACAAGTTACACACTGTTTTCTCTTTCAGCCCATGGGAAATCCAGAACCACATTATCTCACGGTTAATTTGGGAATAGCACTTAATTTACACTGAAGTATAAGTTTTCATTGTTCTTTAAAATGAATGTGGCCGGGCGCGGTGGCTCAAGCCTGTAATCCCAGCACTTTGGGAGGCCGAGACGGGTGGATCACGAGGTCAGGAGATCGAGACCATCCTGGCTAACACGGTGAAACCCCGTCGCTACTAAAAAATACAAAAAAACTAGCCGGGTGAGGTGGCAGGCGCCTGTAGTCCCAGCTACTCAGGAGGCTGAGGCAGAAGAATGGCATGAACCTGCGACGCGGAGCTTGCAGTGAGCTGAGATCCGGTCACTGCACTCCAGCCTGGGTGACAGAGTGAGACTCCGTCTCAAAAAAAAAAAAAAAAAGATGAATGTACAAAAATATTAATAAGCATTATTTTAATAACTTTCTTCTCATTAAGAAAGATGAACACGTTGAGGCAGCTCTGTGATTTGGTTATGTATGTGTGTAAGCAACCTAGACAGGTTAAGGAGCTATCCAGCATCAATGCACCACAATGCAAGTGGTTCCTCACACTTACGTTATAAGAAGTCAGTCATCTCTGCAGACACTTTTTTGCAAAATCACACAAATGAAATGCCAGCAAACACTGCCACTGCCCGTGATGCTTGCTAAAGGGCCACAAAGAAGACTGAACAACGCTTTTGCTTCTGTTGTTGCCTATTCATCTGGCCTGGTGACCATAAGTACTTACTGCTTGGGCATAGGCACTGAGGGCTTGCTGGGAGATCTTAGGGTTCTGGCCAGTAGAGAAGTAAAGGGAAAGATATGAATTCCCAAGGATATCTGAAAGAGAAACACAGTGACGAATCATCTCAGAGTCCAAGTTCAAGATATGACTTATTTTGATCATTCTTGAAAGTATATTTGAGAGGTCCCACATGAAACCCAAATCAGGAATGACACGATACTTAGTATACCCAAAATTCCCCTACAATAGAGCAACAAGGACCCCAAACTGAAATCTGAACAGACCGTACAGAAGCCCTGCCTTGCTTATGTGAAAACTAGGATCAAAAGATCGAAGAGTTCCTAGAAAAGCAGTTCACCAAAATGTCTTTCGTGTGTCTTCAAAACAAAGATGCCCTGGCTTAAACCTCAGAGTCAGACTCAAAAGATGGACTGCAAATGTTGCTCTGATTGAAAACATCTGCTCTAGAACCCTGTTGGAGATCTTCTGAGAGCACTCACACCAGGAGCGGCCATCATGGACATCCATCTGAACAGCCAACTTAGCCTGTCGGACACTGTCCATGACATGGTGAGAATGTTCATCTTCAGTGCCAGTCCGCAGCTGGCGAAGCACCATTGACAGGTTTTGCAAAGAGACTTTGTTCCTGCACTGCAAATAGAAAAGGCACATACTCATTCTTCCCGATTCTACCTCCCCTTCCCAGATGTATTCTAAATTCAATCTTCTAAGTCTAATTTTTTACCTTTTCAAATTTTTTGTTTTGGTTTGGTTTGGTTTGGTTTGAGGTGGAGTCTTGCTCTGTCGCCCAGGCTGAAGTGCAATGGCGCAATCTCAGCTCACTGCAACCTTTGCCTCCCGAGTTCAAGTCATTCTCCTCCCTCAGCTTCCCAAGTAGCTGGGACTACAGGTATTTACCACCATGCCCGGCTAATTTTGGTATTTTTAGTAGAGACAGGGTTTCACCATGTTGGCCAGGCTGGTCTCAAACTCCTGACCCCAAGTGATCTGCCCACCTCAGCCTCCCAAAGTGCTGAGATTACGGGCGGGGGTGAGCCACCGTGCCTGGCCATATTTTTCTTTTTCAAACAGGGTCTCACTCTGTCACCCAGGATGGAGTGCAGTGGCACGATCTTGGCTCACAGCAACCTCCACCTCCTGGGTTCAAGTGATTCCTGTGCCTCAGCCTCCTGAGTAACTGGGATTACAGGCACGTGCAACCATGCCCAGTGTATTTGGTAGAGGTGGGGTTTCATCATGCTGGCCAGGCTGGTCTCAAACTCGTGACCTCAAATGATCTGCCCACCTCGGCCTCCCAAAGTGCTGGGATTATAGGCATGAGCCACCACACTC
>NW_016804460.1:289587-300184 GCF_001698545.2 Rhinopithecus bieti
TTTATTTTATTATTACTATTATTATTATTTTATTTTTTTTCTTTTTAGAGACAAGGTCTCACCATGTTGCCTAGGCTGGTCTCAAACTCCTGAGCTCAAATGATCCTCCTGCCTCAGCCTCTCAAAGTGCTAGGATTACAGGTATAAGCTACCACATCCAGCCTTAATTTTTTCATCTAAATTCTTGCTGCCATCTGTATCTTCAACCCCCATCTATAAGGATCAGCTTAGTTGCTAACTTTTCTTCACTTCCTTTCTCCCCCTGAACCTGATCCCATCATCATCTGCCTTTCCCAGGACCCTGCCTCTATTTTCCTCATTCAGGTCTGCTCTCTGACCTTTCCTCCCTCCTGATTCTGTCCTAGTTCAATTTCAGTTCTACTCTGGCATTCATGTCCTAGGGAAACTCATAGAACCAAAGAAATTCATCCTTCCTATCTGTGCTTTCCAAAAGGACAGGGCGCAGCTCACATGGGTAAGGGCTCCTGAGAAGCAGGTGTGGGCAGCTGCAACATCCCCTTTTTTCCAGTACACCTCACCCAGCTGGTTCCAGGCTTCCACCAGCTTGGGCTCCAGCTTCACAGCCTTTGACAGAAGCTCCTCAGCCTTAGGGCTATAGTCAGGAGTCACATTTAGTGCTTTCCCAGTTAGCATCAGAACTTGTGCCTTGCCCTGGACAGAACCTAAGAGGAAGAAAAAAAAGATAAAGTGGGAAAAAAAACAAGTAATCTTACAGTTAAAGACCAGGGCACTTTCTCTCAAAAAATAACTCCATGTCAGTTTTAGGAATAAAAAGAGTTGAGGAAAATATTTATCAACAAACCATTTATTGAAAGTTCACCATAAGCAGAGTGCTATGTTAGCTAATTGGGCAACAAAGAAAGCATTATTTCTAGAGCTTCTACCATCTGTTTCTTGGTCCCCTATCTATAAGGATCAGCTCGGTTGCTAATTTTCCTAGAGGGGTTTACAATCCAGGTGAAGACAAAGCATAAACATAGAAAATTAAAACCATGAAAAAGAGCATACCGCATTAGCCCAATGAATGGGCTTTAACAAGTCAAGAGGAGTTAGGACAAATAGCTATCATTAAAACAAAAGAGAGAGAGAAAGAAAAGACCCTCCAGGTTAGAAAATGACATAAACAAAGACACAGAATCAAAAGTACATGTGGCCATGTTCATGGAAGAATAGATGGTTCAACCTGGATGAAACAGAAAGTTCCTCTACAAGTAATTGGTCAGAGATAAGGTTAGAAAACAGAGTAAAACAATGGACACTTAAATACCAGGTTAAGGGGGTTAGACTTCAGCAAGTCAATAGCAGGAATCTTTAAAGATACCTGAGCAAAAAGGCAGACAAGAGGATCAGGTTAAATGCATGAAGTAATGATTTAGGAAGATGACCATGGCCATCGTGTTATATAAGTGGATTTGAAAGTGAAAGAAATTAGAGGCACAAAGTAAAATTACTGCAATAGTTCCATTAAGTATGCTCTTTCATTTCACGCCATTTGCTATAATCAAATTTTAGGAAAAGTAGCTTAGGGAATGAAAGGTTGCACAGGGGCCCTGAGAAGTTATATTACATTGTACTACCCCATAGCAGTAACAGATAGGATACCAAAGAGTCTACGAGGAGGGAGTAAAGGTCGATCACATTTCACTGAAGGATGGGGGGTTGTACAATCTCTAGGGCTCATACCCACTACTTCTTCCATCTGCTGTAAGGTCTTCTCCATCTCCTTCCGCACATCCTGTTGCTTCCTCCCAGCATCCTCAACACTATGTGTCTCAAAATAGCAGTCTCGAAATGAATAGAGCTGATCCACTAGTTCCTAAAAAGTATGACAATAGAACCATTAAGTGGAGAGAGCACTGGACAGGGAAACTTGAAATTGGCTAGCCATACCGTCTCTTGGTCTAGAAAGACCAATTCTCTTATCTCACCTAGGAATGGCACAATAGGCAAGTGGACAGGTTTACTAAAATGCCACAAATCATAAGGAAAAGCAGCCAGTACCCCAGGCCAGGTCTCATGGTCCCATGTTGTCCCATGTCAGTGTCTGTACTGTGATGACCGTTTTCTCTCCCTGCCCCAGCAGGGCTTCTAATATGACTAAACACTTCACATACCACAGTCACGAGGAGGGAAACACTGCAACTTAAGATAAACCAAAAGTTAGTAAGATCATTCTATATGGTCCTGGTCCTCAAAGAATAACACTTTGAAATTTACACTTAAAGTTGGACTTCTCAACTAAAACCATTTTATCCCTGATTTTTCATACGCTGATATCTGAAAATACAATACAACCTTTGTGAATATAATAAACATGTTAGAGAGTCATTGTTTTCCACCACAAACATACCAATTTGAACTTGGTAACTTTGGTATTTTTGCAGCATTTTGTTATTTTAAATGCTTATTGTGGTTTTGTTTAGTTCAATTTTTTTTTGTCAAGTCATCTTCTGGGTGTCTTGGATTTTTTACAAGTAAATATTCTCTTTCCTCTTAAATGCCTCTGAGTCTTCCTGTCAGATGAGGCAAAACTTTTCCACTACAGGTCAAGCATCCCTAATCCAAAAATCTGAAATCCTCCAAAATCCGAAACTTTTGAAACGCTGACACCACAAGTAGAATATTCCACACCTAACACACAGTCAAAATGCAGTCAAAGCATTGTTTCAGGCACAAAATTATTAAAAATATTGTATCGAATTACTTTCAGCCTATGTGTATAAAGTGTAAATTAAACAATTTTTTTTTCTTTTTTAAAAGACAGGGTCACCAGGCACAGTGGTTCACGCCTGTAATCCCAGTACTTTGGTAGGCCGAGGCAGATGGATCACGAAGAGATCGAAACCATCCTGGTCAACATGGTGAAACCCGGTCTCTACTAAAAATGCAAAAACTAGCCAGGCATGGTGGAGCACACCTGTAGTCCCACCTACTTGGGAGGCTAAGGCAGGAGAATCGCTTGAATCTGGGAGGCAGAGGCTGCAGTGAGCCGAGATCGTGCCACTGCACTCCAGCCTGGCAACAGTCTCAAAAAAAAAAAAAAAAAAAAAAAAAAAAAAAAGTTTCATAGGTTCCCCAGGGGGGTCCCAAACCCCTTTTTTCAAAAAATCCCCCCCCCCCCCCGGCCGGGAAAAAAGCCAAAAAAAAAAAAAAAAAAAAAAAAAAAAAAAGACAGTCTCATAGGTTACCCAGGCTGGTCTCAAACTCCTGATTTCAAGCAATCCTCCCACCTCAGCCTCCCAAAGTGCTAGGACTACAGGCATAAGCCACCAAGTTTCATATTTAGATTTGGGTCCCATCCCCAAGTTATCTCATTATGTATATGCAGATATTCCAAAATGCAAAAAAATCTGAAATCCAAAAAACTTCTAGTCCTACGTATTTTGGACAAGAGATACCCTATTCTTACCTGAAACTGAACAGATAGCAGCAGAAATATATAATCACTTCCCATCGAGTCTAACCAACGGTCTTCACAACATATCCTGAATTCATCCACCTGTCTCCGTCCCACTATGACCATTCCTGGATTACATCAGCTTCATTACTTGCCCGGACTGCAAGAGCTTCTTAACCAGTCATCTTGTTTCTGTTCTCTCTCATTCTCCTCACTGTAGTGGGAGTGCTCTTATAAAAAACGTACATCGTATCACAAACCTTCAAATAGTTTCCCATTGCAGACAGAATAAAATCCAAGTCCTTATCATGGCCTAGAAGACTGTATGAGCTGACTTACCACCACCCATCCTGACACAAACTTCACTTCTCAGCACTCTCTCTCCTATGATACTCAAGCCAGCGTGGCCTTCATGCAGTTTCTCAAACCCATCAAGCTCAGCCCACCCGGAAGCCTTTACACATGCTTTTCTTTATGCCTGGACACTTTCTCCAGATCTCTGCATAACTTATTCCTCATCACCATTTAGATCTTAGATCAAATATCAATTCCAGAGAGGTATTCCCTGATTACTCAAACCAAATGAATATCTTCCTTCTCTCCTCTACTGTTAAATCATACTCTTATTTTTCTCCATATTTTAAATCATGTGGCCTATCATTAATTGTCTATTGTCTGCCTCCATCACTGAAATGTAACCTCCAGGATGGAAAGGACTTTATTCTGTTTTGTTTCGAGCTACATCCGAGCATCAGAACAGGCCTTGGGACATAATAGGCTCTCATTCACTATACTTGATTGAATTAACTAACTAACCCCTGTTCTAACAAATACATATGTGCTATACTTAATTTAAAATTCTATCCAGAATGAAGAGAACAGACTAGCACCCTCTGCAGTAATGCTTTTCAAATTTTATTGTATTATATCCAAGACCCAGCCTGCAGAAACTCTGATTTTAACAGTTTAGCAGAACTCAAAATTCTACATTTTTAACAGGCACCCCAGATGATTGTAACGAAACTGTAAAACACACTTTGAGAAATATCCTTTTATACATTCCTTTTACACTAAAATGTCTATAACAATGAAATGAAAGTTTACCACCATCTCCATGAACAGCAACACCATTATCTAATCCTTTTCCTCTTCTCTACTTCACTCCTTTATTCCATTCCTGCACCGACCCCACCCCAACATAACCGAAGTATCCTCTCCCAAGCTGCTTAGGACATTTACCACAAATGAACCTAGGAAAAGACAATTCTCATAAAAAATTACAACCAATTTCCTTTTGTCCTGAAATCAACATGGCTGCAAATTAAGAGTTTTAGAGGGGGGCTTATTGATTGGTTTTAGTTGTTAAATCAAACATTCAAGAACTTGTTTGGTTTTATTTTCCCCTGGACTGAACGTTTTTAGAAACTTATTTTCTCATGGCAAAATCAATACATGTAAGTTGTTAAAATTCAAATAGATACATGTAAAAAACAGAGAGTAAAAAATTCCCCCAGACAACCTCAGTGATAACCACTGATTTGTATACCTTTTCAGATTTTTTTCTGTACATATACAAACATATATCCACCAATAATGTTTCTAATATAGAACCAGAATTGAGAATCTCTGTTTTCAGTCAGTCACAATTAGGGAATAAAATGAAGTTAATCCAAATCACTTGGAACACTCTAAAAAGTGTTACTATTTTAATCTACTCAAGAACAAAGAAATTTCACCAATATTTAAATTTGTGCGTTAAACACCTTTAGGCAAGTTACAAGCCTGTCATAGTTCTAATATTTAAGTTACAGGCTGTCTTGGAACGAAGAACTGAGTTCCTGAGGTTTAAGGAAAATCGTGGGTCCTTAAAGGCAAAGAGCCAAGCAACTAGTTAACGCCTCCCTACCAAGCCCAAAAGCCTAGTCTTACTCAGAAGCACAGTCACCTGTGGACTACGTGGAGTCTGGACCCCTCTGCATCAGACCCCAAAGTGGAACTACACATGTTGAAAGAAATCAAAACTGAAATCCTAAGGGGAGTAACCAGGACACTTGCAGTGCAGGTCATTAGTGTGATTGTTGCCAAATTCAAAGCAGAAAGGTGTTAAATGGCTTTTGTAGGGATCAAAACAACATGTGATAATAGTTCATGCAGATCTGCCATACACATGTATATGCTATTCGCTATGGATGAATCGAGAAAACAACGTCCTCTCTAAAAATGTACATGAATAGTTAGGAGCAACAAATCCTCTTCCATACAGGACTGAAATTAACCGCAGTCAGGTCGACAGCAGGAGGTTCCAACACACTGGGAGGCTCCCTCGCTGGCTGCGGCTGCACCCTCAAGGGTTGTTATAGTAACCGCACAGACGCACGTAGCTTCGCGTGTGTGCCGGGGAATTCGCGGGCACTACATAAACTGGACTCCCTGCTTCATTCGGAGTAACAAAAACACATACAGATTTTAATCTAAGGCCCCACCTGCAATTTCTGCAAGATCGGCTTGACTTCTTCCTCCTCATCAGCCATCATCTCCCGGCCACTCCACCCCCAACTTTATAACCACAGAGACGCACGCCCTCTCTCATCGCGGAACCACAGCGACATCTGGCGTTCTGGAGGCTTTTCTGCCCACGAAGGGCTTTGCTTCAAACCAACTTAACTATTTCCTACAGCACATAGATGCTCTGCAACCACTTTTGAGTTCATAAACTTGTTTCTTTCCCAGATCCTGGAAACAAAATGTCCTCAGCTTAATTTCTATATTCTTGTTTCATATCTTCCTACTTATTTATACTAAGATTATAATACTCCATGAAGAAGAGAGTTTAAGAAGTGCACACCTGTGTTGTTTGAAATTTTTAAAACCATGTAGTACAACGGCTACTTTACTCAATCTTTTCCAAACTTTGCAATAATTTTCCATGTATGATTAACTTTACCATTTTAATGCACTATCCTAATAAATACTACACTTGGGATGGCTCATAAAAACCACCGTGCTGTACACTAATAATGCCTCCATATTTATAGACAACATCCAGAAGGATATATAAGAAACGATGAGTGTCTGCAGAGGGAAACAGAAACTGGGGAGCTGTGGGTAAGTGAAGAAAATTTTCACTGCCTGCGCTTTTGAATTTTCTTGCCATCTATATGTATCACCTATTCAAATATAAACATAATTTTTAAATAAAAAATTATTTGCTTCTACATAGTCTCTGGAAAGACACAAGACACTGGCAACACTATTGCTTACAAAGAGCAGAAGTGAGCTTACAAAGAGCATTTTGCTCCTAGTTACTGGAGCAAAATGAGTAACTAGGGAACTGGGGTAGACTTTTCACTCTATGCCTTTTGTAACTTTCAAGTTTGTACCTTGTGAATATATTAAACTTGTGAATAAATCTTTTAAAGTGTCATTTAATATTCCTGACAGTTTTGCTTTACTTTTTTAGTTTTAATTACAGCTTCAAGCTGATTCTGTGAACCTAACAAAGAAGCAAAACGTTCAAGGCAGAAATCATGAATGTACATAAAATCATTTCCTCAAATCATTTTCCAACATAAAGGAAATAGTTTGTATTGTAACCTATAAAATCTATGTCATTAGCTATAAAATAGGGAGGGATGTTTTAAAACTTTTTTGAGACGCAGTCTCACTGTGTAGCCCAGGCTGGAGTGCAAATGGCGCGATCTCGGTTCACTGCAACCTCCACCTCCGAGTTCGAGTGATTCTCCTGCCTCAGCCTCCAGAGTAGCTAGGACTACAGTGGGACCACAGGCGCATGCCACCACGCCCGGCTAATTTTTTGTGTGTATTTTTAGTAGAGATGGGGTTCACCATGTTAGCCAGGATGGTCTCGATCTCCTGATCAAGTGATCCACCCGCCTCGGTCTCCCGAAGTGCTAGGATTACAGGCGTGACGCACCACACCCAGCCCTAAAACTTTTAACATTTTTCATCCCCTTTCTCAGACATTTTAACTTTGGTGCACACGAAGCTGGGCACAGTGGCTCACACCTGTAATCCCAGCACTTTGGGAGGCCAAGGCGGGCGGATCACTTGAGGTCAGGAGTTCAAGACCAGCCTGGCCAAAGTGGTGAAAACCCTTCTCTACTAAAGATACAAAATTTACAAAAATAAAAAAAAAAAAAAAAAAAAAAAAAAAAAAAAATAAAAAAGTCCAGGTGCCGGGCGCGGTGGCTCAAAGCCCTGTAAATCCCAGCACTTTGGGAGGCCTGAGACGGGCGGATCACCGAGGTCAGGGAGATCGAGACCATCCTGGCTTAATACGGTGAAACCCGTCTCTATAAAAAAACAAAAAACCAGCCGGCGACGAGGTGGGCGCCTGTAGTCCTAAGCTAACTCGGGAGGCCTGAGACAGGAGAATGGAGTAACCCGGAAGTGAGCTTGCAGTGAGCTGAGAGCCGGCCACTGCATCCAGCCTGGGCAGCAGAGTAAACAAGACTACCCGTTCTCAAAAAAAAAAAAAAAAAATTAGCCAGGTGTGTGGCGTGCACCTGCAATCCCAGCTATTTGGGAGGCCAAGGCAGAACCACTTAAACCCAGGAGGTGGAGGTTGCAGTGGGCCAAGATGCTGCCACTGCACTTCAGCCTGGGCGACACAGCAAGACTCCATCTCAAAAAAACAGTAATAAATAACTTTGGTGCACACTAAGAATAATTTTAAGAGATTTTATACTTTATATTCCTAGTGAAGGAAACACTACTTGCTTTTCAATTATGTAAAGCAGGGGTATTTAACTGCCTTTCTACAATGACTAAACATAAACGATCTTCAAATGATTTCAGTATTATTTTATTACCTAAAAAACAATGGGATTTGGCATTTAGGGTAATTCCATTGTTAACACATCCTAAACCATTAAGAATCAATCCTAAAATTTAAGAGTTAGAAAAGGCTGTAAGGATAATTTAATCCTTCATTTTACAGATACAAAGTCCAAGCAAGTTTAAACTAAGTAGAAACCAGAACCCAGATCTTCTGCCTCCCCAGCCAGTATGCTTTCAAGTATTTCCTCTAATAGGACATAAAGTTACTGAGAAGTCCTTCAAATTTCTATCATGGCTCTACATTTTAAATTAGTATATGCATAATTAAACAGAATTTAATTTCCATAATAATAGTCAGAAATGCTCACTAAATAAAGGAAAACAATGAATAAATCTTTTAAATTATTTTAATACAGTCTCTTGAGATCAATAACACATTGGCAAACTTTCTGCAGAAGTGCATTCCTAAATAAGTAAACCCAAGGCAACAGTTGACCAAAAGGTAAAGAAGTAGCTTTATTTTAAAATACAGTCTTCCTTTGGTATCTTTGGGGATTGGTTCCAGGAACCCTCACGGATACCAAAATCCTTGGATACTCATGTCACTTTTATAAAACGGCATGGTATTTGCATACAACCTACAGATTCTCCCAAACACTTCAAATCACCTCTAAATTATTTATAATACCTACAATGTAAATGCTATCCAAATAGTTATACAGTATTTTAATTTGTATTTTTTATTGTTATATTGTTAATTTTTTCTGAAATATTTTGATATATGGTTGGCTGAATCTGCAGAAGCAGAACCTGTGGATACAGAGCACCAACTGTAAACACCAAAAAAATTAACTTTAAAAAATAACTATCAACGTGAGTTATTTTAAATACAAATAGGGACTGAACATACATGCATCAAATTGTACTCTCGTTCACTGACATAAGCACACCTCCAAACAAGTTAATATGAAGGTAAATACATAAATATATACAAATAAATACACATACCCAAATAACAAGCCACACACACATCACCCACCATTTTCCAAGACCAAAATTTTCACAAACATACTGACAAATACAGCAAAATATCAGTGTACGTTAACATACTTACATATACAGATATGCATAAATACCAGAATTCAAAGCAACATGTAGCATATAACACAGGTAATTAAGGCATAAACAACATAGCTCAGTCAGAAACAGCCCAGGGAGAAACAGTTATCTATTGAAACAAATACAATTGTAACCTTCTCACCAGGGATGAAAATTCAGCAGTTCACAATGGAATTTAGATTAATAAAATGCTTATGCTTTAAATAATAGAAACAAAGAAACCAGACTCTAAACCACTCCCCACTGCCAATGAGTTTGTTATGTTGATAATGTGAAGACAACTTCAGAGATTTAAAAGCACAGGCAACCTGAAGAGTCCTAAGTAGGAAAAGATTTGCTAAATGAAATCACTAAAGAGGAACATAGAAACATTCTGTAAAGTTAGCTAAATTATCTTTATTTTTTTAGAAACAGGGTCTCACTCTGTTGCCCAAGCTGGAGTGCAGTGGCATGATCTTAGATCACTATAGCCTCAGACTCCTGGGCTTAAGGGATCCTCCCAGCCTCAACCTCCTAAGTAGCTGGGATCACAAGTGTGTGACACCATGCGTGGCTCAAATTCTTTTACTTTGAAGGCCCTGCTAGAAACTTGCTGCTGCTCTAATTCACGACTTGGAGAGGCAAAACTAAAAAAGCTGTTGCTGGGTTCAGGTGCTGTGGGAGAACCCACAAAAAATGGTCTGAACTGAAAATCTCCATCTCCATCGCCCCGATTTCGAACAGGTGTATTATCCAAAGGAAACTTGGAGTTGTTACCTAGTGGGGAAAAAAAGGGAAAACATAATTTTATTCATTTGTTATCTACATAATCTACTTCAGAGGAATCATCAAATATATATATATACACTAATATATATTTTTTCTCCAGTATTTGTCTTAGAAAAAAACAGACATATAAAACCTTTTGCCCCAGGTTAAGAATAATCTTTTTTAAAACATTGCAACAAACGTTCTAGAAAAAATATAATGATGAAATATTGGCATATACCATGACCCAATATCAATTAGCATAGGATTAAGACAAAGCAGATAGGCCGGGCGCGGTGGCTCAAGCCTGTAATCCCAGCACTTTGGGAGGCCGAGACGGGCGGATCACGAGGTCAGGAGATCGAGACCCTCCTGGCTAACACGGTGAAACCCCGTCTCTACTAAAAATACAAAAAACTAGCCGGGCGAGGTGGCGGGCGCCTGTAGTCCCAGCTACTCGGAGGCTGAGGCGGGAGAATGGCGGAAACCCGGGAGGCGGAGCTTGCAGTGAGC
>NW_016804460.1:302424-321664 GCF_001698545.2 Rhinopithecus bieti
AAAAAAAAAAAAAAAAAAGACAAAGCAGATAATAGATCTGATTAAATAAACATTTAACTACTTCCACTGAACCCTTCCTTGGCTTTTACAGGTTTTAAAGGATTAAATAACTAAAGGAAAATGCTGACTATATATCCTTCAAGCTAACAGTGGTAGCAGGAGATAAAAAGGTTAACTGTGTACAGAAAAAGGAATGGGAAAGAACTGGTGAATATGAAAAAAATAAGACAAATGTGGACAGTGACAAGAAAAAAATAAGTATATCCATAATGCCCATTTACAGTAACTCTGACTAAATTACATTATGTAAGTAAAACTGAAAGTTAAGCAGAAATTTAGGTTTTTGTTCTTATATCTGATATTACTCATCTCATCATCTCATACCTGCCCCCCACCTTTTTTTTTGTAGAGACAGGGTCTCACTATATTGCCCAGGCTGGTCTCAAACTCCTGGGCTCAAGTGATTCTCCTACCTCAACCTCCCAAAGTGCTCAGCCACACCTGACCACCTCATAACTTTTCTAAGACATCATCTCCTCCCCTATTAAATCTTTTTCCTCAGCCTATAGTAAATATCCAAAAATGAGTATTAGGAAAGTCCAGCACAAGAAGCTTTACTTTTTTGTATGCCAAAAACAATTTCCATTAATAGCAGAGCAAAAACCTATTGGATTTTGTTGCATAAAGAGTAGTATAAAAGAGAGAGCGCAGGAAGATATGAGATTAATTTCATCTGCAAGGCACCTAACAAGCAGACAAGAGATGGCATCATGCTAGATTGTGATTTCCAGAAAGAAAGAATCCTATTTGGATAGTCTTTACATCCTCATTAGTTAGGATCATACCTAACAACCTGGTACATAAAACATATTTGCTAAATATTTGATAAATGGAAAAATGATTAAACAAAAGAACAAAACAACCAAACTGACAACTTAAGAACTGTACAATCAGTACTGGCAGGTGAAAAAAATCGAAACATGGCCTTCTTGGAGAATAGCAAATGATTAAGAGTATAGGCTCTGAAAACAGGTTAGTGATATTGACCAAATTACTTAACTTTCTGTGCCTCAGCTTTCTCATCTGTATAAAAGGATAATAATACTTATTTCATAAAGTTTTGTAAATTATATGAATTTACATAAAACACAACAGTGCCTAGCACTTACGAATCAATAAGTGACGGTTAATATTATTATTACTACAACTACGTAGCTTTTATTTTAATGTAGCAATTTGCAAACTTTCATTTTGCACAGATAAACTCTGCTCAAATTAAAGTTTAATTTAAATGTAAGCAAATACAATGGATGAAAGCAATGATGTACAGGTTGAAACATGGGTGAAGAATTCATAGCCTACCACAACTCAAGACCCTTATCATCTCCACTGAATGCTTGGAAGTGGGCAGAGCAGTATAAAAAATCATTGATTTAAAGAATAGACACTGGATATCACATGTCCTTTCTTACCTAAGGGGAAGCCAAGAACACCAGACTGTGCAATCATGGATGGTTCAAGGGTGCCTTCATGGTTAGCAATAGTGATGTTTCGTAACCTAAGGCTATCATAGAGGCCTTGGAGCTTTTGATACTGACGATTGCGCTCCATAAGTTTCTCAGAGATGTCACTGAACTTTTTCTTGTATTCTTCTAGTACTTTCTTCATGGAGGTGACCTCCCCTTTCATAGAGGTCAATTCTACATCCTTGCTTTGTATTTGCTGAGTATATATCTTCTCCATCTGTTTCAGATGGCCCTCAGCCTTGCTGAAATTGTATTCTTGATAAAGACGTTCCTGATGTACCTGGTTCCAAAAGAAAAAAGATTTTTAAGGTATGGGGTACAAAGTTATACATTGTAAAATGTTATACAAACACAAAAGGAAAAGAAATATGCTTTTATAGGGATGTTATTTTAACATTTAGAACCCAGTTTAAGAAGCAATCAGGATACACAAGGCACAGAAAACAATAAGTTATGTTATTAAATGCATAGAAAAAAAGTCTGGAAGAATACTCTCAAACCACTAACTTTATACCACCAAAAGAACTGAGTATTTGTCTTACTTTAACAAGTGACATGTTTTCCAAAGGTTTTTAAGAAACATAATCCCATTTTTCAAGTCATCAGAGCATGAAGAACAGACTCTAAGACAACCCCAGATTATCATTGTCTCCTGGTACATACACCCTTGTGTAACTCCCTATCCCCTTGCATGTGGGCAGGACCTGTGACTACAATACTACATAAAATGTGGCAGGTTGTCACTTCCTAAGTATATTACCTAAAACTATAAGGTCTGTCTTACTACGAGACACACTCCTTGCTGGCTTTGAGGAAGCAAGCAGCCATGTCAGGAAGGCCCAAGAGGCAAGTAACTAAGAGCCTCTGGTGAACAGCCAGCAAAAAATTGAGGACCCAATGAATCTAGACACATCTTACATTTTTCACAAAAATAAACTCAAAATGGTTTACAGACTTAAATGTAAAATGCAAAACTATGAAACTCTCAGAAGATAACATAGGATAAAATCTAGATGATCTTGGATTTGGCAGTGACTTTTAAAATACACCAAAGGTATAATCCATGAAAGAGAAAATTGATAAGCAGGACTTCATTAAAGTTAAAAATCTCTGCTCGGCCGGGCGCGGTGGCTCAAGCCTGTAATCCCAGCACTTTGGGAGGCCGAGACAGGCGGATCACGAGGTCAGGAGATCGAGACCATCCTGGCTAATACGGTGAAACCCCATCTCTACTAAAATACAAAAAACTAGCCGGGCGACCTGGCGGGCGCCTGTAGTCCCAGCTACTTGGGAGGCTGAGGCAGGAGAATGGCGTGAACCCGGGAGGCGGAGCTTGCAGTGAGCTGAGATCCGGCCACTGCACTCCAGCCTGGGCGGCAGAGCGAGACTCCGTCTCAAAAAAAAAAAAAAAAAAAAAAAAAAAAAAAAAAATCTCTGCTCTGTGAAAGACCCTGTAAGAGAATGAAACGACAAGCCACAGATCAGGAGAGTATATTTGCAAAAGATAGCTCTGATAAAGGATCAAAGAATACTTCAAACGCAATAAGGATACAAAGAACACTTAAAACTCAACAATTAAAAAAATTTAAAAATAGACCAAAAACTTCATATACACCTCACCGAAAAAAAAGGCAAAAAAGCATATGAAAAGATGCTCCACATCATATGTCATCAGAGACATGGAAATTAAAATGAGATACCACACCTATTAAAATGGCCAAGATCCAGAACATGGACAATACCAACTTCTGGCAAAGATGTGGAGCAACAGGTTCTCACTCATTGCTGCTGGCAATATAAAACGGTACAGCCACTTTGGAAGACGATTTGGCAGTTGCTTACAAAAATAAACATACTCTTACCACATAAGCCAGCAAAAACACTATTTGGTATTTAACCAAAGGAGTTGAAAAATACAGGAGCATGTAAGAGAAACAACTTACCCAGAAAAATATAATAAACAGTTACTTGACAGATGACAAACATCCTTAATAAGTATAAGTGTATATGTAAGATACAACAATACATTCAAGGACATGCTTAAAGTTATCCACAGGGAGGTCTTTCAAAGGAAATACTAAAAGTAGAACTCATAAAGGGAAGAAGTTAAGGACGTGTATTTGATAAGAATGCTTATCATAGTATTTTAATAACTTGGAAATAAATTATGATAAAAACAATATAACCATTAAAATATGATTATAGAATAGTTAACTAAAAAACATTTAATAAGATATTCATACCCAGTGGAGCATAGGCTACTCAGGAGGCTGAGGCGGGAGAATGGCTTGAACCCAGGAGTTAGAGACTAGCCTGGGCAACACAAGAAAACCCCATCTCAAAAGAAAGAAAAATACATACCAGATATAATATATTGTCAACTCTAACAATAAAACAGTGTGTGTGTTATTATCTTACTTTTATACAGAAGACAGAGTGTGTGTGTGTGTGTGTGTGTGTATACCCAAAATATCAACAATGGTTATCTGAGTGATGGAATTATGAGTGCTTTAATTTTCTTCCTTTGGATTTTCAACAATAAACATTATTGCTTTTGAAAACAAAACAAGCTAATAAGAAGAGTTTCTCATATACTCATAAAAAAATATATAAAATAATGAAGGAAAGACACTAGAAGCTCCCACAAATGCCTGAAATTATATGTTCAAGAGAAATAGACTAAGCACTAACCTGGTATGTCCAGAAGGCCAGTGCTCGGGAGCTAATGTCCAACACAGTCTCTGGTCGCAGTCCCGCCAATACCATAGCTTTATATTCCTCTGATGGACTGAGTTCTGTGCGGACAATATCGAGCTTTCCAGAAAGGGTACTGTTGCAGGCAGGACAGATAGCTGGTGAGCGACTAAACTCACCACTGCCATGTTGATCACAGAAGATGTGAGAGCAGGCAGTGACCCATGCATAGCCAGAGAGTTTGATGCGACACTTTCGATAATTACAAAGCAGCATGTCTTCACACAAAGACATAATAGGATAGTGAGGTGTCCAGAAGCTGAAGAGAGTCCTAATAAGCGGTAAACAAAAAGGCCAAGTAAGTTAAATTGTGATAAAAATAAAATAAACAAGTAAAAAATAAATACAACATGCATGTTTTTCTTATAAAATACTGCACATTTTATCATATTCCTTGTATTTAGTATAATTGATATATTGATTTCAGTTACTCAATAATATTAATTGTGCTCCTTGTTTGTCCGGTTTTCTAAAAACACTTTAAGGATAAAGGTAAAGACAAAGGTGGTTGTAGATCTTGCTAAAGTCAGAAATAATATATATACGTGGGCCATGGGCAGTGGCTCACGCCTATAATCCCAGCACTTTGGGAGGCCAAGGCAGGCAGGTCAGGAGTTTGAGACCATACTGGCCAACATGGGGAAACCCAGTCTCTATTAAAAATACAAAAATTAGCCAGGCGTGGTGGCTCAAGCCTGTAGTCGCAGCTACTAGGGAGGCTGAGGCAGAAGAATCACTTGAATCCGGGAGGCAGAGGTCGCAGTGAACCGAGATCGTGCCACTGCACTCCAGCCTGGGCGACAGAGCAAGAATCTGTCTCAAAACATATATATAGGCCGGGCGCAGTGGCTCACCCCTGTATAATCCCAGCACTTTGGGAGGCCGAGGCAGGCGGATCACGAGGTCAGGAGTTCCACACCAGCCTGACTAACACGGTGAAACCCCGTCTCTACCAAAAATACAAAAAATTAGCCTGGCGTGGTGGCGTGCGCCTGTAGTCCCAACTATTCAGGAGGCTAAAGCAGGAGAATCGTTTGAACCCGCGAGGCGGAGGTTGCAGTGAGCTGAGATCGCGTCATTGAACTCCAGCCGGCGACAGAGCGAGACTCCATCTCAGAAGAAAAAAAAAAAAGGTTGCCTTGGCCCTCCGGGTCGACAGAAAGGAACACTTGGACACCTTTATCCCAGTAGCCCCGCTGAGTGAGTTTCCTCAGGTATGTCACCTGGCAGCCACAGTTAAGAGGCCTATTTTACGTCCAGCAGAGTAGGGGGCAGAGGCGAAGCAGAAGAGCTGGGAAGCTTTAAAGCGGAGCCCTCGCTCAGGCAAGAGAGGCGCAGCTAATTCGAATCTTCCACCAGCTGGGAGTAAGCGCCTATCTAATGGCTGTACAAGCTACGTGAGGGGCAAGTTTTAGAGAAACAGCCCCACAGAAATTACACTCTGGAATTTTCAGTCAGCTTTCCGCGCTCAGTAGAGAAAATAATAATAACAAATGATACTTAATCTGAGGCTGAAAGAAAAAGCGCGGAAAACCTCCGTTGCCTCCACAGCTCCACAAGCGAAGATTCCAGGATTCTCTGCGCGCGAGTGCTTCAGGGAACTACGCCAAAGCGTGCGTGCGTAGGGTTGCCCCGAAGCATCCTGGGACCTGCCAGGCCCTGTGGAGGTGCGGCGGGCAGTTCCGGCTTTCTAAGAATCAGGAGAAACCCCCAGAAACGGTGTGACAGCTGTAATTGGACAGCTGGCACCTCCAAGTTGGGGTAATCCACCATTTTTTTTTTTTTTTTTTTNACATGTGCCTTTCCTTTCAATAGCTATTGAAGTTGTCACTTGACAAGGGATTGAGAGGGATAAGACAGAAGGGGCGTTCACCATGATTCTATTCCTGGAAACTGACATTTTATCTTAGAGGAAATAAAGCATCATGTGTATGTTGACTTTAGAACAGGTTTAATAGAAACTCTAACACCTAAATGAAGCCACAGCTTCTTTCTAGCATGAAGTGAATGTTCTTTGTTTGTTTGTTTGTTTTGTTTTGTTTTGTTTGAGACGGAGTCTTGCTCTGCCACCCAGGCTGGAGTGCAGTGGCCGGATCTCAGCTCACTGCAAGCTCCGCCTCCCGGGTTTACGCCATTCTCCTGCCTCAGCCTCCGGAGTAGCTGGGACTACAGGCGCCCGCCTCGTCGCCCGGCTAGTTTTTTGTATTTTTAAGTAGAGACAGTGTTTCACCGTATTAGCCAGGATGGTCTCGATCTCCTGACCTCGTGATCCGCCCGTCTCGGCCTCCCAAAGTGCTGGGATTACAGGCTTGAGCCACCGCGCCCGGCCCACCGTTTTATTTTTTATCCACCTTGGAATAGACATCTTTCCAGCTCTCACACATCCTCTATACACATTTAAGGAAGTTATAATTTTCTTTTGAGTCTGCATTGCAAACATGCATTACAGGGCTTTACATTAAGCGATAGTGGGCTGGGCGTGGTGGCTCACGCCTGTAATCCCAACACTTTGGCAGGCTGAGGTGAGCGGATCACCTGAGGTCAGGAGTTCCAGACCAGCGTGGCCAACATGATGAAACCCCGTCTCTACTAAAATACAAAAATTAGCTGGGCGTGGTGGTGGACGCCTGTAATCCCAGCTACTCCAGAAGCTGAGGCAGGAGAATCACTTGAACCCAGGAGGCAAAGGTTGCAGTGAGCCGAGATCGCACCATTGCACTCTAGCCAGGGCAACAAGAGCGACACTCCATCTTAAAAAAAAAAAAAAATTAAGCGATAGTATTGAGGGTCACAACTTTGAGGTGACCTACCTGCGTGCTCTCCTGGAACTGCTGGCAGTTCCAGGCATTACCTATAGCAGCTGCTGTAGGTAATTATTTTCTGCTTAATCTATATGGATGTTAGAATTCAGATTAAAAATTAACCTGAAGAGGAAAGCTAGAAGGGTCCTCAGAATATAAACCTTAATGAAGCTTTTTTTTCTTTTCCAGATAGGGTCTCACTCTGTCGCCCAGGCTGGAGTGCTGTGATACGATCTCGGCTCACTTCAACCTCCGCCTTCCAGGCTCAAGCGATTCTCCCGCCTCAGCCTCCCGAGTAGCTGGGATTACAGGCGCCTGCCACCACACCCAGCAAATTTTTGTATTTTTAGTAGACACAGGGTCTCGCAATGTTGGCCAAGCTGGTTTCAAACTCTTGACCTCAAATGATCCACCCACCTCGGCCTCCCAACGTGCTGGGATTACAGGCGTGCGCCACCATGCCCAGCCTCATACCGTCTTTTGTAGCCATCCTTCCAGATGTTGTGACCCTATTATGAATTAGTAACAGATGCTATTAGCCACACAATGGACATCAAACCCTGCAAACCCCTTTCTGAGTAGTGCCAAACCATAATATCAAATCTTTTTCCTTCAAACAAAACTGTCAAAACTGTGCAACTTCCTACAAGGTTTGTCAACTGGTTCACAGTAATTAGGCCTTTGTACATTTCCCAAACTATATTGTGATAACTTTAAAGTGGTAACTTAATTCTGGTATAAACCAGTTTCAAAAAAATGAAATCTTCATGTGTGAACCATGTACTCCTTAACATCTGTTTTTGGCTGTTCGAGCCTTTTGTGTGAATTCTGATTTTAACTATGCCAAATGTAGAAATATTAATACAAAAAAAAGTACAACTCATTTAAAGTTGAAAAATGCAAAATATTCTAATTTGACTAGTACCTAACTTTGTGATCCTAGCCTTTGTACTGCACCATGATCACTTCCTGGAGATGTATCTAAGTTAATACATACTTAACATTAATTCATTTTAACACCATGTACTGCAAATATGCTACAATTTATCCATTCTTCTAATAGACATTGATTGCGGGTTTTTACAATTAAAAACAATACTGCAACGAACATTCTGTACATGTCTCCTTGAGTACACATGCCAAAAATTCCTCTAGAATATAACACCCAGAGACTGGGTTAGTATATAAGCAACCTCAAATCAACTAAGTGTTGCCAAACCACTCTCCAAAGTAAAGGCATAAATTTCACTGCCACCAGCAAAGTATACAAGAGCCCAATGCTATAAATTCAGCAACATGCAGACATGTCAAGGTGTTTTATTTCATTGTTGTCTATCTGATGACAGTGAAATGGTATCTCAGTGTTTTTTTAATGTACAACTCTTTCATTACTCGTAAGAGTAAGCATTTTTTCATCTGAATGACTACTCAGGGATCCTCATCTGTGATTTGCCTGTTCACATCCTTTGATGATTTTCTTGATTTATATGGAGTCATTTAACAGTAATATGGCATGCAAACATAAGTTTGAATTTTAGTGTACACAAATGTCTCAACTTTCCCTTTTTGTACTTACGTCTACTCCAATGTCATACTCTTGCTTTTCAATAGTTTTAAAGTTTTGCTTTTCACATATACAACTTAATTCATTCTTCCCAACATAAAGAGTCTGAATAACTTACAATAAGAGTTGTGAAGGCCAGAGTGACCACAACATTCAAGAAAGCAAACATTCCAACAACTTCACTATTTGATGGAGTGGTAGTCTAGCCTATAACGTTCCTAGGTTATATTTACCATGCAAGGGATACAATATGCATCAAAATATTAGGAATGTTGTATTTCATTGCTTTTAGAATGACATTTAATCATATTTATTGACTATACAAAACAAGGCAACAGGCCGGGCGCGGTGGCTCAAGCCTGTAATCCCAGCACTTTGGGAGGCCAAGACGGGTGGATCACGAGGTCAGGAGATCGAGACCATCCTGGCTAACACGGTGAAACCCCGTCTCTACTAAAAAATACAGAAAACTAGCCGGGCGAGGTGGCGGGCGCCTGTAGTCCCAGCTACTCGGGAGGCTGAGGCAGGAGAATGGCGTAAAACCCGGGAGGCGGAGCTTGCAGTGAGCTGAGATCCGGCCACTGCACTCCAGCCTGGGCGACAGAGCAAGGCTCTGTCTCAAAAAAAAAATTTAAAAATTAAAAAATTAAAAAAAAAAAAATTAAAAAAAAAAAAACAAGGCAACCAACCACAAAGACAAAACTACTCAGAATAACAAAATCATATTCCAACTCTTCGGGAGGCCAAGGCAGGTGGATCATCTGAGGTCAGGAGTTTGAGTCCAGGCTGGCTAATATGATCAAACCCCATCTCTATGAAAAACCACAAAAATTAGCTGGGTGTGGTGGTGGGCACCTGTAATCCCAGCTACTCAGGAGGTTGAGGCAGGAGAATAGCCTGAACCCCGGAGGCGGAGGTTGAGGTGAGCCGAGATTGCACCACTGCACTCCAGTCTAGGCAACAAAGTCAGACTCCATCTCAAACAAACAAAAAAAAAATTATAGATATGAAATACTTTCCATGAGAATCAGGACAGGCGCAATGGCTCACACCTATAACCCCAGCACTTTGGGAGGCCGAGATGGGCAGATCACCTGAGGTTGGGAGTTCGAGACCAGCCTGACCAACGTGGAGAAACCCCGTCTCTACTAAAAATACAAAAATTAGCTGGGCGTGGTGGTGCATGCCTGTCCCAGCTACTCAGGAGGCTGAGGCAGGAGAATAGCTTGAACCTGGAAGGTGGAGGTTGCGGTGAGCCAAGATCACGCCATTGCACTCCAGCCTGGGCAACAAGAGCAAAACTCCGTCTCAAAAAAAAAGAAAAGAAAAGAAATACTTTCCATGAGAATCTATATACAGAAAAGCAGTCTGAAGATATTATAATGAAGAAGAAAAGACACTGAGTTTCAAGTAGTAGTTGTGCTATATTTGAACATATAGAAGTAACTTCCTGTTTGTTTTGATACCTTGTTTTTATAGCCAGAAGTTGAGATTTGCAACAGAAAAGTCTGACAACCTGAAGACCGATTTCTTGTAATGTATGAAATGGTTTAACTCAGTTGTTTACTATTTTTAGACAAACTACTGAATATTCATGAACTGTATATTATTGATGAAGCAATTTCAACAATCTTAATCTAAAGAATAGGTTTCATATTCTGGCCAACACAAGTTATTACAGTTGCATACCATTTGTGAGATTCTGGTATAAGCATGAGTATTAAATCTCATTACAAAAACAGTGAAGTATACCAGACTTTCAATATTTAGATTTTTATTTTGTACCCCTTGTATTTAAATATGCCATCATGGATATAAACACAGCATATAGGACAGTATACTTTAGCCAAAACAATTGAGAATATTTCTTTTTTTTTTTTGAGACGGAGTCTCACTCTATCGCCCAGGCTGGAGTGCAGTGACCGGATCTCAGCTCACTGCAAGCTCCGCCTCCCGGGTTTACGCCATTCTCCTGCCTCAGCCTCCCGAGTAGCTGGGACTACAGGCGCCCACCACCTCGCCCGGCTAGTTTTGTATTTTTTAGTAGAGACGGGGTTTCACCATATTAGCCAGGATGGTCTCGATCTCCTGACCTCGTGATCCGCCTGTCTCAGCCTCCCAAAGTGCTGGGATTACAGGCTTGAGCCACCGCGCCCGGCGAGAATATTTCAACATGAAGCAGAAATGAGTTTTTAACCATACCTGAGTGGTATGTGCAATTTAAGTCAATGATAAATATCAAGTAAGATCGTAAATAAAATATTAACAATAAAAGATTTTTAAATACCAGTAAGCTTTTATATATCTATTCCTCACATAGATTGGTTTTTGGCAGTCGTTACTTATAATAGCATTGATTCCAGGTTTTACAATTAAAAAACAATACCACCCAGTGAACCATTCTATACATGTCTCCTTGAGTACCACATGCAAGAATTCCTGAAACCGCCCTTTTTGTCAATCCAGCGGGCTTCCCGCCCCGCCCTTCCCCCACCCCGACCCTGAACCCTCTATGGCTCCCACACCCAGAGACTAGGTTAGTATAGAAGCAAATATTTTTTTGGTATCTCTTCTGGACCAGGTCTTAGGGGAAAAGAAGGTATCCTGCTTTCATGGAGTTTACAATCTATCAAAGGATCTAAGAATGACAGAAGAAAATGAAAATATTATTTTATTCTTTCCTTTGCCACCTCTTACATTTTTGCAAATTGATTCCATAAAGCCATTTCTGGTGAGAAAAGTCCATCTTTAACTTGAAGAATTATCTATCTTCATACTGCAAAGAAAAGTTATATGTATAATTTTTTTTTTTTTTTGAGACGGAGTATCTCACTCTATCACCCAGGTTGGAGTGCAGTGGCACAATCTTGGCTTACTGCAATCTCCACCTCCCAGGTTCAAGCGAGTCTCTTGCCTCAGCTTCCCAAGTAGCTGGGACTACAGGTGCGCACCACCATGCCCGGCTAATTTTTGTATTTTTAGTAGAGACAGGGTTTCACCATGTTGGCCAGGCTGGTCTTGAACTCCTGACCTCAGGTGATCCGCCCACGTCAGCTTCCTAAAGTGCTGGTATTACAGGTGTGAGCCACTGCACCCAACCAAAAAGTGTCTTTTTAAAACTCCCCTGACTTGTGTGAGCAACCACTCTAGAAAACCAAGTAAACCATTTAAAATTCGAACATGAATGACTTTATAGTATAATGTTTCAGTAACTCCCAGAACCAACTGGCTTTCTTTCATAGTGCTAGATGAGAGCTATCTAATTACTATATGCTCATTTTTTGAAACTAGGCTGCTTCTTTTATTTTTTTAATCACACGTACATTTTCTTAATCTAGAATCACCACCCGTTTAGTAATTGTTTGACTCCGCAAAAATCAGAAGGCACTAACAGACAGCCAGCCCATCCTCATGGTGCCCTGAGTGAAGATAAGCCATTTTTGATATATGATGGATCAAAATCCCACTGCCTAAGGCTCCAAGCAGTGAGAGGAACAGCCATCAAAGTTTACCTCCAACCACATTAAGAAACGTTTATAAAAAATAAAGACATCCCAACCTGGGCAACATGGCAAAACCCTGTCTCTACAAAAAATACAAAAAATTAGCCAGTCATGGTGGCCTGTGGTCCCAGCTACTTGGGAGCCTGAGGTGAGAGAATCACCTGAGGCTGGGAAGCTGGGGCTTCAGTGAGCCCTGATTGTGCCACTGCAGTCCAGCCTGGGCAATGAAGTGAGTCCCTGTCTCAAAAAAAAATAAGACATCAAGAGACTCTTATAAGATAGGAATCATTACATCTAAGTAAGAACTAGAAGAGATCATTAAGGATCAATTGATTTGGCAATGCAAAATGAGGAACTAGATAAAAAGTTAGTACCAAAATCAAGATTATTCAACTAAAGAAAATGTTATTCCAACAATTATGTAAAGATACACACTATAGTGCCTGTGACTAATTCTAGAACTTAATTAAGTTTTGAGGGGCAGGGTGAAGGTAATGAGGGGTAGTCTAATTAACAGAAAGATATATAAGCAATAAAAACAAAGATTTCCTCTTTTTTTTTTTTGAGATGAAGTCTAGCTCTGTCACCTAGGCTAGAGTGCAGTGGTACGATCTCAGCTCACTGCAACCTCTGCCTCCCAAGTTCAAGCGATTCTCCTGCCTCAGCCTCCTGAGTAGCTGGGATTACAGGTGCACACCACCACACCCAGTTAATTTTTGTATTTTAGGTAGAAACAAGGTTTCACCATGTTAGCCAGGCTGGTCTTGAACTCCTGACCTCAGGTGATCTGCCCACTTCGCCTCCCAAAGTGCTGGGATTACAGGCGTGAGCCATCACGTCAGGCCAAAACAAAGAATTTTCGTCAATCTATTATGCAGATGTCAAAAATTGCCAGGTAGTACAGAATCTAAGAGAAATATAAACATGGATTCTGAAGACAAAATAGTTAACATCAAACTGAGCATTTACTATATGCTTTACCCACACCCTTACTAATTTAATCTTCAAAATAACCACCCTGAGTCAAATCCTATTGCCATTCTCTAAAATATAAATATAAAATATAAAACTAAGACACAGATAATTAGGAAACTTGCCAATACTGCATAACTGGTGAAGTGATAGAAAGCATGGGTTTGAACCCAGTCTGACTCCAGAACCCATATATATACTATACTATGCTACTTCTCAACATCTTTAATTGACTTTTTTGTTTTTGTTTTTTTTGGAGATGGAATCTCGCTGTCACCCAGGCTGGAGTACAGTTGCACTATCTCTGCTCACTGCAACTTCCGCCTCCTGGGTTCAAGCAATTCTCCTGCCTCAGCCTCCTGAGTAGCTGGGACTACAGGTGTACACCACCACGCCCAGCTAATTTTTTGTATTTTTTTAGTAGAGATGGGGTTTGCCATGTGGGCCAGTCTGGTCTCAAACTCCTGAGCTCAGACAATCCACCCACCTTGGCCACCCAACGTGCTAGGATTATAGGCATGAGCCACCACACCTGGCCTCAACTGACATTTAAAAAATGAAACTTATAGCACCTTAGCAGCTGGCCATGAAGTCACAAACCTGAATTTTCAAAGACTCATATATATGTCAAAGCTTCTCAATATCAACGTAAGCCTTACCATAAAAGAAAAATGCAGTAATCATCTACTGTATATCCAGGATTTACAGCACCAAAGAGGTCCAGACTGCAACAGTGAGACTCAGATCTGGTTTCGGTCTCTTGAAATTTTACTTCTGCAAAAGACAACAAAAGCTAAAAAATTATTTCAAGTCCTGATATTACTTTGAGTTGTTTGTATTTCCCGTATTTCACCCTTCTTTCTACCTAATTCTCTGCTGAAAATGCAGGCATGGGTAAAGAATATAAGCTTGTCCTAAGTTACTTCAAATAACTTTTAAAATATTACAATACATGAATACAATAAAATTAGAAAATAGGTTTATAATAATGCAAGATTACTTGTAGAACTCAATTCTAGAGAAAATAACCCCTAGTATTTTAGTATATATATCCTTTCCGATTTCTTAAGCAAACATATGCATATAAAAATATGTAAGCAGAAACACATTGCTCTATAATGTTTTTCATGTGTCATGAATATCATTCTATTTCAATAAACATAAACCTGTATCATAACTTTTAAGTGACTATGTAGTGTTGTATTGTATAGTCTTCACGAAATTGATTTAACCAACTCTGTGTTTCCCTTAATCTATATGTATAGATTGATAAAATAGTGATTGGTTTAAAACTGCCAGGCTAAATTGCCTATAGAATTATACCAGTTGCCAGTGCTTTTTCTGTAGTATTTGAACTTTTAGATTAAGGATTCCTGACCCTAGTTCTAACTCACAAAAGTGATTTTTTGGGATTATAGAGATATCACAAAAGATCAAAGCACAATAAATTAGTCTCAAATTCCTAACTTATTATTTATATAAATTTATTATATATAAATTCTTAATTTATTAAGGTTTAAGAATCACTTGGGATTACAGACTAAATCCCAGTATGAATTCCAACAAGCAGAATTCAATTGCAGGTGTTTGCCCCTAGCTTTAGTCTGCTCAGAGCATGTGTTTAATCAGGCTGATCAGCTGAAACACGGACTTAACATGCATTTCATCATGGCAAACTGTAAATGACTGGGGAAGGGCAAACCAGCACTGGCTCCTTATCCCTAAACAGGAAAATTCTCTTAAGGTTAGAAATGGGGATTTTTTTCAATTACCAAATTCCATCCACTAATAACACTGAGTCCCAAGTCTTGCTAGGTGATTAGAAATCCAAATGAGGTAAAAATGAAGATTTTGCTCTTACTCTTACCTCTGGCATCACATGAATCCAGCTTCTATCTAGAAATCCAGTTGAACCACAGGATCTATCAATTACCTAGGATCATTTCTGGAAAATTTTAAAAAAATAAATTCACAAAGGTTATGATTACATGACAATTCACACCAGCATGTTCTACACCAAGTCACAAGAAAATTTAGAGTAACTGTTCATCCTTTATTTAACTCTCCATTCGTTAATATAAACTATTGACTCATCTTTCGGAGAATGTCACCAAATGCCCAAGCTCAATATCAAATAGGGCAGGATCAGGAGTTCAAGGTTACAGTGAGCTGTGATCATGCCACCGTACTCCACCCTAGACAACAGAGTAAGACCTGTCTCAAGAAAAAAAAAAAAAACAGAGCAGGACCTGTACACAAGCTTAATTTTGTATAAATTTACAAGTCTGGATAAAACTGCACAATAGTCTAACCAACTTCTGAAAGGCTATAAAGGTCAACAGTCTCACAGTAAGAAAACAGTTACGCAAGAGAAAGGAGTCAAGAACTTGTAAGATTCAGCTAAATGAGAAAATAATCCAAAATAGTTTTTTCAAAGCATGTTTCAGTTTCATTTGAGCCAATGCCGGATTGTATTTAACCTTTACTCTTCGTAATCCTTTGTCAAAATAATCTGAAGAAACTCTTCCCTTTACACAGGAAAATTGAATTAGTAACATTTGGAACCCAAGTCTGCCACAAGATGGCAACGTAAGAAAGAGACTTGCTTTAATTTCCTCTTCCAGCATTTGAGTGTAATCTGAACTTTAAGGTCAAATACACACTAGATGCGCAGTTCATCTTTGCAGGCAACCTTCACACTATTCCCTACTCTTCCCCTAATTACTAGCTAGAAATTGTTTTTATTTACTTGTAATGATCATCTAAAACTTGTTAGCTAAAAATACTAGTTATACTTTTATCATTGTGTTCTTTTTCATGCAGCAATGTGGAGATTTAAAAATCCATAACCTCAGATACAATCAGCCAGAAAGACAAGACTCATAGAAATTAACATACCACCAAATAAGTGGTAGAAAGCAAGTATGGTTAAGAAAAAAAGTAGGATTGGTCAAGGAAGGCTTCATGAAGCAAAAACAGTGGGTCATAAGTGGACCTTAAAGTTGCATGTCCAATAAGCAACCACTTAGAGTTAAAAATTAAATTTCTCCATTACCCTACTCACATTTTCATTACTCAATGCTATATTGGCAGTATAAACATAGAACATTCCCATCATATCAGAAGGCTGGACATCAGTGCCTTTAAGAATGGGTCTAAAATAAGCTGACAGAAAGAAAGCAGTGGCTATCATTCTTTGGAAATCCTATCTGTCAAGCTATATAGAATTTGTATCATTTAAATTTTACAACCCCCTATTTACAAGGAAAATTGAGGCTCAGAAAAATTACATAAATTTCCTAAGGTCACCTAACTAGTAAGAGCTAGGATTTAAATTCAGGTCCATCAAAACTCCATACTCTTTTCACTTCACCACGGTACTTCCTACAGAAAATAAGCAGAGCTAAAGATGGTTTGCTTTAAAATGTAATGCAGTGACATGCTAGCTAGCTCAGACGGTTGGAAAGAAACTGAAGCATTTTAAATATCTCAGACAGATATGATCAAAATGTTATTTTACTCCTTCCTTGCCCTACATTTCTATAATGCTTTAACTATGTAAAATGTTTTCAGATCAATAGGATTCAAGGTTAACTAAGAGAATGAAGACAAGAAGCAAGACATGGTGTGAAAGGTTTCTACAGTTTTAACAATGTCTACCTTAAAACTCCTTTATCTCTCCAAACCTAAAAATCAATTTTTTAAAAAAGGAAATAAAAAAAAAAAAAACCTACTTGATCTAAGTATTCTTACAGGATAATAATTATAGGTTGAAAGGAACAACTTCTCTATGAATCTCAACTCACAAACAAAACCCAGATTGCAAGAGGCCTGGTCTTTTTGTTTTGACACATAGCACAAAGCCTGGCACATAAATCCTGATGTTAAATATGGGATACCTTTCCCAATGGGTGATGCCCCCCGCAGGATTCTAGTCATGCATGCTTCAACAAGTGTCATTCCAACATACAAAGGACATTTCGTATTTACTAAGTATTTTGGAAATGCTCCATAAACAATCAATGATCCCAGCATTTTGTTGACTGTGGGCAGTAATCACTTCAAAGTACTAGTGTTCATAGCCAAAAAGTACATTTTATATGTGTGAACAGATGCTTCATGAAGGCCTAATACAAACTACAAATTGATACTAAATCAGCAGATACTTGTGTTAAGATTTCATTACCATTCCATTTGACTCTATTCCAATTTACTCAGTGCCACCTAGCATTATAGGATACAATAGTAACTCAAAGAATCTCTAGGCTAGGCTTTTTAGATAGAAAAGATACACATACGTGTAGTAAAGAGAACTTAAGGCAGCTTATGTGATCAAAATTCAAGTACCAGGCTTTAGGTCCCATCAGCCTTTAACCCTTTCTGTTGAGAACATCCAAATCCAAGCCCATGATTTTCAGGGGGTCTACAGATGGGCCAGTTCTGGAATGGCACACAGGGTGCTGGACTTCCCTCCTCAGTGGATTTCATCTTCAACCTGAAACAAAGTGAAAACACAAAATTTTGTTCATACGAAGTAAATACTAAACTGATAGCTTGGCATAGTTTTCCTTTAGAGATAGTTATATAAGGTACTGCTATCAGAACAGACTCCAAGTTTTAATTCCCACTCACTATCAGAGTTTCCTTCCTTTTTAAGGCAGAATAGTATTCCACTGTACATATATATCATATTTGCTTTATCCATTCATCTGTTGATGGACCCTTAGGTCAATTCCACATCTTGGCTTTTGTGAATAATGATGCAATGAACATGGGAGTATAGATATCTCTGACACACTAATTTTATTTCCTTTGACTATACCCAGAAATGGGATTTCTGGATTATATGGTAGCTCTATTTTTAATTTTTTTGAGAAATTTCCATACTATTTTCCATAATAGTTGCACTAATTAATATCCCCTAAAATAATAGATTTTGAAATCATACAAAACTAGATTTTAATCCTGGCTCTCTCATGTATTTGCTGTGCCCATGGGTAAGTTATGGAACTTCTCTAAACCTTAGCTGTCCCCTCTTTAAAATGAGAACAAATACTACATACCTCTTAAAACTTCTGTGAAGACTGAGGTAATAAATACACTTTGCACTGTAGCTGGCATGGTGTTAAATGTTTAATATGTTATTTTTATGTCTTGCCCAAGCTCAACCAGCTAGTGAGTAAAAAGGCAAATATTCTGCCTAAAATTTCACACTTTTCCACAGCCATAAAAAAAAAAAAAAAAAAAAAAAAAAAAAAACCATGTCCTTTGCAGCAACTGGAGCTGTTGGATGCTGCTGGAGGCCATTATCCTAAACAAATTTAGGCAGAAACAGAAAACCAAGTATTGTATGTTCTCACTTATAAGTGGGAGTTAAATCTTGGGTAGGGAGCTAAATACTGGGTTCACAGGGACATAAGGTTGGGAACAATAGACACTAGGTACTCCGAAAGGAGGAAAGGAGAGAGAGGGGCAAGAACTGAAAAACTTCCTATTGGGTACAATGTTTACTACCTAAATGGCAGGATCAACAGAAGCCCAAACCTCAGCATCATGCAATATATACCCTGTAACAAACCTGCACATGTACCCCAAACAAATTTAACAACAAAAAGTCACACTTCTCACAATAACCCAGAAGCCAGAAAGGTCACTCATATAGTACTCATAAGGGCCCTTCCAACTCCAAGATAATGGGTCTTTTATTTTTTATTTTTTTGAGATGGAGTTAGTTTACCCAGAAAATCTGCTAAAACAAAAAATATATCTTTTAAAAAAATAATTTTTAAAGAATACTATGTGATCATTATAAGGAATGTGGACACTCTACTCATGGAACTTAAGTGGAAAAAGTAAGACACAGAGTAGAGTAGGTACAGTAAAAGGGAAGGATACCCACACATATTTGCTTATATGCATAAAATATCTTAGTAACACTGTTATGAGGGAGAGGAATTGGATGGCTTAGGGAAGGGGATAAGAAACTTTGATATCTTTTGAATTTTAAATCATGTGAATGTATTACCTATTCAAAATATATATATGTATATATATGTATTCAAAAAATATATATAGTATTCAAATATATATATATATATATATTTTTTTTTTTTTTTTTTT
>NW_016804460.1:322104-334897 GCF_001698545.2 Rhinopithecus bieti
CCTCCACCTCCCGGGTTCAAGCGATTCTCCTGCCTCAGCCTCCCGAGTAGCTGGGATTACAGGCTTGCGCCACCAAGCCCCAAAAAATAAATTTTAACAATGCTTGAGAATTATAAAAATTATGGGAGGCCTACAAATACCTATTACTACATTCGATTAACTGGTTTATTATTTGTCTTTCTCACACGTTCTGCCTGTATGGATTTCCAACACATACATCAAATAAAAATTAACATGTATCAAAAGAAAGGAATTCAGTGAAATTACATTCAAGGTCACTAGGCAAAACTTTTTATGAGAAAACAGATATCCAAAATACTTACTTTAAATAAATAAGTACTGCTTACTTCTAAAAGTACCTAACGTTTATTACATACCAACTAGAGCCTAGTTTTTATATATTTTATCTGATCTTGGAAAGCTAAGCCTCGGAATGGCTCACTGCTTCTCCCAAGGTCACCAGAGCTGTAAACTGTGGCGCTGGAATTTGAATCTAGAGGCTTGTCCTAAACTAAGGTCCCTGACCTTGTTCCATAGCTTTTACGGACACACTCACCACAGTGGCAACATTAAAAATTAGCAGCTTTTCTTAGGGCTTATCTGTCTTCAGAGTTTGCTGTCCAGGTTCACCAAGAAAGCCGAAATGATCTGAGCAAAGGCCAAGGGAAAGACAAGGTCCGCTACAGTTTCCACAAACCCAGTAAGGACCTGGGCCCTCGAGACACTCACCGGAGAATTAAAATCTACTGAGCTGAACGCCTTCTCCCGAGATCTGACCTCACCCAGAGAAATATAAATCAAAACAGCATTGGAATGATAATATCTTTCCCTCAAAGCAAAATGAAGTCGGCGTTTTCCAAGAACAGACGCACTATGTGCATGAAGCATAGTCAGGACACGGAGATGGAAGGCAAACCCAGTACTGCAGAGGCCCACGTGGAAACAAGCCAGGCAGAGCATTTCACTGCCTTCTCCCAACCTCCACACAGCGGACATTAACTTCCTTGCGACTCACACACACTCCAATGCCGACTTGAAATCAAGGCCTGCCACCTGGGTATATAACTCAAATGGAAGAGAAATTCAAAACAATTAGAGAGCAAAATTAAGTGCACACTCACCAGCCCACCAAAACGGAGAAGGAAAGAAAGTGGAGAGACAGGAAGTCGCCTTGGGAAGTGTCTTCAGAACCTGATTGGCTAATGAGTTCAGATTCCCTCCTCCTTTACCTTAAAAGGTGATGAAATGACGTAACCCGGCCGGGCGCGGTGGCTCAAGCCTGTAATCCCAGCACTTTGGAAGGCCGAGATGGGCGGATCACGAGGTCAGAAGATCGAGACTCATCCTGGCTAACACGGTGAAACCCCGTCTCTACTAAAAATACAAAAAACTAGCCGGGTGAGGTGGCGGGCGCCTGTAGTCCCAGCTACTCCGGAGGCTGAGGCAGAAGAATGGCGTAAACGCGGGAGGCGGAACTTGCAGTGAGCTGAGATCCGGCCACTGCACTCTCGCCCGGGCAACAGAGCAAGACTCCCTCTCAAAAAGAAAAAAAAAGAAAGAAATGATGTAACCCACTCCACCCCTCTCTATGGACCAGTGATGCTGCTTGCAGTATTTTTAGAGTGAACTTCTTAAACCAAGTTTCCTTTTTAGTTAATGTACTTAGGCAAAACAGGCTAAATTTATACACATTCTTGTTTGCATGGGCCTACTGTATTCTATTCCAAAGAATTTTCATCCCTTAAGGGTAATTTCGTATCCTTTGTGACCTCAACATGGTTAATTTATGCTAGGCAACAGATTCCATTATAAACAGCCTAGATCTAGTCAAGTTAAAATTTACCTTTATTTGTCCCCCCAAATCCAAAGCTGGCCTGATAAAATTTACCTTCAGGAAATCTTCGAACTAACAGGCTTAGTAGATAAACGGTAGATGGTTAAGTGTTTTAGGTTTCAAATAAAATTTAGCTGATTTTGAATCTGAACTTGCCACTTATTTGCACACATCTAAGCCTCAGTTCCCTCAACTATAAAAAGAGGGAAAAAAGATGAAATCTTCCTACTCTGATTGTTGTGAGGATTAAGTAAAATAATTTATATAATGTACTCAGTACAATGCCCGGTACACAGTACTCAACAATGTTAGCTGTTATTATTGTTATTATATATTTCTTGTTAGGTTTATCTTCCCAAGTAGGCTATAAACAACTAGAGAGCAAAGTGTACGTTTTACACATCTCCAGACCAAAACAATGACTTTCAGTGCTGAAGACATAATTGATTAATCAATTATTTTGACTCCTCACATTGCCCTCCAGTTAAAGTATAGGTTCTTAGTCTGTTAAAAAAAAATTTTTTTTTTTTTTGAAACAGGGTCTCACTTTGTGTCCCACGCTGGAGTGCAGTGATGCAATCTCTACTCACTGCAGCCTTGACCTCTCGGGTTCAAGTGATCCTCCTACCTCAGTACCCCACTAAGTAGCTGGGACTACAGGCATGCACCACCACACCCAGCTAATTTTTCTATTTTTTGTAGAGACGGGGTTTCGCGGCCGGGCGCGGTGGCTCAAGCCTGTAATCCCAGCACTTTGGGAGGCCGAGACGGGCGGATCACGAGGTCAGGAGATCGAGACCATCCTGGCTAACACGGTGAAACCCCGTCTCTACTAAAAAATGCAAAAAACTAGCCGGGCAAGGTGGCAGGCCCCTGTAGTCCCAGCTACTCGGGAGGCTGAGGCAGGAGAATGGCGTAAACCCGGGAGGCGGAGCTTGCAGTGAGCTGAGATCCGGCCACGCCTGGGCGACAGAGCGAGACTCCGTCTCAGAAAAAAAAAAAAAAAAAAGAGAGACGGGGTTTCGCCATGTTGCCCCAAGCTGAAAGATGTCTTTTTAAGCCATAATTAGAGGACTCCCTGGCACAATATTCATCATTATTCTTAATAAATACTAATATAATATATAATAGGGAATACGTATACAAATATATGTTATATATACAAATATACATGTAATGTGCAAATATTTGAAGTATAAAAATTAAAGGTAAACGAAGAAATGATACAACTCTAACCCATAGTAGTTCTCATTTTTTAATCATTTCATCCTATCCACCCTGCTTCTACCTTACTAGAAATTACCTATTCCTATCCACTTTAGCGTTTACCTGCCCCAAATTTCCCAACATTTAGCATCAAATGCTACTTTGTTGTTTCAAAATTGATTTATTGTAACCTCTAGAGTCAAAACATTTCTTGAATGTTTACTGTAAACCAGGAATGATGCTAAGCACTTTATATTCATTACGTTGTTTAATCTTCACATTAACCCAAGAATGTAAGCACTTTCATTATAACTATTTTACCAAAAAAAAAAAAAAAGGAAACAGAGTTATAGAGATTAAGAAATTTGTCTGTTTAGCAAGTGGTAAAGTCAGGATTTAGATCTCAGTTATTATGGTTTGAATGTCCCCTTCAAAGTTCACGTTGAAACTTAATCCCTAAAGTGGCTGAAACTTAAACCTCATTAGAAGTGGGGCCTTCAAGAGGTGACTGGATTATGAGGGCTCTGCCCTCATGAATAAATTAATCTATTCATAGATTAATAGGTTATCATGGGAGGGGAACTAGTGGCTTTAAAGAAAAGGAAAAGAGACTTAAGGATAGCCTGTTAGCAGTCTCAGCCTCCTGGCCATGTGATTTCCTGCCATGCCTTGGAACATCACAGGGAGTCCCCTCCAGCAAGAAGTTCAGATGCAACCCAGAGGCAGTCCCTTAACCTTGGACTTCACAGCATCCATAACTGCAAAAAATAAATTTTTTTTTAAATAAATTACCCACAGCCTAACCAGCATGGCAAAACCCTGTCTCTACTAAAAATACAAAAATTAGCTGGGTATGGTGGTATGGGCTTGTAGTCCCAGTTACTCAGGAAGCTGAGGTAGGAGGATCGATCACTTGAACCTGGGAAGTGGAGGTTGCAGTGAACCAAGACTGTGCCACTGCACTCCAGCCTGAATGACAGAGTGAGGCCCTGTCACAAAAAGTAAATAACTAAATAAATAACCCAGGCCTGGTGCGATGGCTCACACCTGTAATCCCAGCACTTTTGGAGGCCAAAGCGGTCAGATTTCTTGAAGCCAGGAGTTTGAGACCAGTTTGGCCAACATGGTGAAACCCCATCTCTACTAAAAATACAAAAAAATTAACCAGGCATGGTGGTGCACACCTGTAATCCCAGCTACTTGGGAGGCTGAGGCAGGAGAATCGCTTGAACTAAGGAGGTATAGGTTGCAGTGAGCCAAGATTGCGCCGCTATACTCCAGCCTGGGAGACAAAGCAAGACTTTGTCTCCAAAAAACAAATTAATTAAAAAACAAACAAACTAATAATTAAGTGACCCAGTTTCAGGTATTCTGTTATAAGCAACAGAAAACAAACTGAGACAGCAGCCATCCAACTTGAGAGCCCAAACTCAACCACCACATTACACTGCCTCCTATTGTATGATTTCAGAAAACCTTAGCAAGTACAATATTATTTTCAAATTCCCATTAAATATCTAACATCTCTTTATGATATTCTGTATTCCAGGTTTTAATACTCATAACAATCCATTATGAAATTCTCTTCAGCTGGTAACATCAAAAATTTTTGCTCTGTAAAATAACTTTGAAATTGTTTAAAAGTAGATAGATTCCTGGGTCCAGGCACAGTAGGTTACATCTGTAATCCCAACACTTGGTAGATGGAGGCAGAAGGATTGCTTGAGCCCAAGAGTTTGAGAGCAGCCTGGGCAGCATGGTAAAACAACTGTCTCTACAAAAAATAAAAATAAAAAATTGCCAAGAGTGGTGATGCCTCTGTAGTCCCAGCTACTAAGGTAGGCTGAGATGGGAGAGAGCATGAGCCCAGAAGGTAGAGGTTGTAGTGAGCTGTGTTTACACCACTGCACTCCAGCCTGGGCAACAGAATGAGACCCTATCTCAAAAAAAAAAAGTAGATTCCTGGGACATACCTTCAGAGATTCTAAATCAGTGGGTGGGACTCAGGAATATGTATTTTAATAAGCACCCTCAGGCACTTCCGGTAGATTTGAGGCTCACCCTTTGGAGAACACGGACTGAATGACTATCGTTTAAGGATGTTATCACTGAAAGGGTGGTGGGGGTGAGGGATAAAAGACTACACACTGAGTACAGTATACACTGCTCGGGTGATGGGTGCACTAAAATCTCAGAAATCACCACTAAAGAACTTATTCATATAACCAAATACCATCTGCTCCCTAAAAACCTATTGAAATAAAAAATAAATTTTAAAAAAAGGAAAAAAGAGATGTTATCACTGCTGCAGTGAGTAAACTCTTGGAAAAGGTAGCACTCTTTTTTTTATAGATACTTTAAGTTCCAGGGTACATGTGCACAATGTGCAGGTTTGTTACATATGTATACATGGCCAATGTTGGGTGTGTTGCACCCATCAACTCCATCAGCACCCATCAACCTCATCATTTACCATCAGGTATAACCCAGTGCATCCCTCCCCACTCCCCTCCCCACAATAGGCCCCGGTTTGTATGTTCCCCTTCCTGTTTCCAAGTGTTCTCATTGTTCAATTCCCACTATGAAGCGAGAACATGCAGTGTTTGGTTTGTTCTATGCGATAGTTTGGCTGAGGAATGATGGTTTCCGCTGCATTCATGTCCCTACAAAGGACACGAAACTCATCCTTTTTTAGGCTGCATAGTATATCCATGGTGCACTATGCTGCCACATTTTTTCTTAATCCAGTCTGTCACTGATGGACATTTGGGTTGATTCCAAGTCTTTGCTATTGTGAATAGTGCCGCAATGACACATACGTGTGCATGTGTCTTTATAGCAGCATGATTTATAATCCTTTGGGTATATACCCCAGTAATGGGGAATGGTACGGTTCATATGGTATTTCTGTTCTAGGATCCCTGAGGAATCGCCACACTGTTTTCCGACAATGGTGGAACTAGTTTACAATCCCCACCAACAGTGTTAAAGTGTTCCTATTTCTCCACCATCCTCTCCAGCACCTGTGTTTCACTGACTTTTTTAATGATTGCCATTCTTAAATTGGTGTGAGATGGTATTCATATGTTGGTTTGATTGCATTTCTTGATGTCAATGATGATGAGCATTTTTTCATGTGTCTGGTTGGCTGTATGAATGTCTTCTTTTGAGAATGTCACTGTTCATTATCCTTGCCCACTTTTTGATGAGGTTGGTTTGTTTTTTTCTTGTTAAATTTGTTGAGTTCTTTGGTTAGTTCTGGATATTAGCCTTTGCAGATGAGTAGATTGCAAAAATCTTATCCATTCTGTAGGTTGCTATTTCACTCTGACAGAGTTTCTTTTGCTGAAAGGTAGCACTCTTTAAAATTTTCATTTATAATTTAGTCAAAATGAAGAACTGAGAACAGCCATTTGTCTGTACTTAAAAATTAAGCATCTCCTTTGCAAGTTCACATTTGGTTATCTACCCTGGAGAAATATTGTGCTCAAAGGGGCATGTTCAAGGAAGGATGTTCCTTGTAGCACTGGTTATGACAGCAAAACAGTTAGAAACACCCATGTCTATTCAAAGAAGATCATTAAATCATGATACAACTATTCCTTGGGGGTAGGGATGGTTAATGGGTACCAAAAAATCTTTAAAAAAAAAAATGAATAAAACCTACTATTTGATAGCACAATAGGGTGACTATAGTCAATAATGACTTAATTGTACATTTTAAAATAACTGAAAGAGTGTCCATGGTTAAAGGTTTCAGGGGATGGTACCCCATTCTCCAGGGTGTGTTTCTTTCGCATTGCACATCTATATTAAAACATCTCATGTGCTGGGCGTGGTGGCTCACGCCTGTCATCTCAGCACTTTGGGAGGCAGAAGCGGGTGGATCACAAGGTCAGGAGTTCAGACCAGCATGACCAACATGGTGAAACCCTGTCTCTACTAAAATATACAAAAATTAGCAGGGCGTGGTGGCGCACGCCTGTAATCCCAGCTACTCAGGAGGCTGAGGCAGGAGAATCGCTTGAACCTGGGAGGCGGAGGTTGCAGTGAGCTGAGATCGCGCCATTGCACTCCAGCCTGGGTGACAGAGCGAGACTCAGTCTCAAATAAAAAAATAAATAAATATCTCATGTACCCCATAAATATATATACCTATTATGTACCCACAAAATTTTTTAAATGATACAACCATTCTATGAAATACTACCCAGTAGTTAAACAGAATGAAGTAAATCTGCATATACTGACATGAAAACATCTCCAATGCATGTGAAGTGAAAATAGCCAAGAATAACACCATGTAATATGCTCACATTTATGTAACATTTCCCTCCTCCCCACAAAAAAGGCAAAATGGAATAATTCTGTATGTGCACATCTTTGCAAGTGAATGAAAAGAAAATAGTCTGGAAAGAGACACACCAAACTGCTAACAGGTTACTCCTAGGAGCAGGGTTGAGGGAATTAAGGAAGGAGTTTTTTGGTTTTGAATATCTGCAATGTTTTACAAGAAGAAGGTGTTCATGTTTAAAACATAAAACAGTACCTCTCCACAAAACAATGATAGAGATCCAAGAGTAGGTTTCAATTTAGAGGGGAGAAGAGAAAAGTAGGAGACCCCAACCCCCTAAGGCAGCAAAGTACAGGCTTCAAAGGCTAAATGGATACCACATTGAATGCCTACCCCCAAGTTGAACCTAGGACTCCAGAGACTGGGCCTTCTACGTGTTCAACACCTCCTACTCCAACTCTGAGCTACTACTTTCCCCCTTTTAATATGTCTTAGAACTCTCTCCATTTTAAATTATTATCTCTTGAGTATCCTTTCCTCCCAAAGTTGTAGTAAAGTAGAAGGCTCTCATCAACATCCCCTTTCCTAGCTATTCCTGAAGACATGTATGCAAATTCCTTGAAATGGTGTTCTACTCCACAGCTTTGCTGATCACTTTTGGGAAATTGGCAAATAAATAATAAATAAATTTGGAAATTTATTTGTAACATCAGGCAATATAATAAACCATACTTGTGGAATTTCAAAGCTTTTAAAATTTTATTATGTTCCTTCAATTACTGATTTTATGATTCTGAATTTCTTTTCAAACAACTCTCAAGATCCACCTCTTTGAATAAGGTAGAAAAAAAAAATCCTCAAGAGAGTGAAGGTCAATAAAGTCTCACCTTTCCTTCAGAACCCACATTCTTTTTTAGTCACATCCCTTGCTCCTTGACACACTGTGTTATTTAGTATCTCATTCAACAAATATCATTGAAAGCTAGATACTATTCTAGGCATTGGTTATAGAGCAGTAAACAAAACACACAAAGCCCTGGCTCACTTGGAGCTTACAGTCTAGTGGAGAGAGTCAGATATCCTAAAAATTAAACAAATATATGTTAGGTTGTAATTAGTACTCCGGAAAAAAATAAAGCAGAGTAAGAGGTTACAAGTGATGGTGGGAGTGATGTTATTTATATCAAGGAAGGCACTACCGCTACTAAGAAGATGACATTTGAACAAAGACCTGAAGGAAGTCAGGGATCAATCATGTTAGCTGGAAGAAGAGTAGACCAGGTAGAGAGAACAGAAGCCTGTAGGGAGAAGGGTGACTGGTATGTTTGAGACAAAGCGGAAAGAGGCCAGAGTGCCTAACAGGACTGAGCAAAGGGAAAAATAGTAGTAGATGAAATCAAAGCACTGGGGTAAGAGGCAGATCATATAGAACCTGGTCAAGCCACAGCATTTGAGATGGGGAGCCATTGGAACAAAAATCTAACATGATCTAACTTTCATTTTATTTATTTATTTTAAATTTATCTTATTTTTCAGATAGGGTCTTACCCTGTTGCCCAGACTGGAGTGCAACAGTGCAATCAAGACTTGCTGCAGCCTTGACCCCCTGGGTTCAAGCAATCCTCTCACCTCAGCCCCCTGAGTATCTGAGACCACAGAGGTGCACCACCATGCCTGGCTACTTTTTTTATTATTTGTAGAGATGAGGTCTCCAATGTTGCCCAGGGTGTTCTTGAACTTCTGGACCCAAGTGACCCTCCCACCTTGACCTCTCAAAGTGCTGGGATTACAGGCCTGAACTACCATGCTTAGCCTTAACTTCCATTTTAAAGGATCAGTCTGGCTGCTACAATAGGGTGATTAACTCATTCTTTGCCTGGAGATTTTTTCAGTGTTAGCACTGAAAGTTCCACATCCTAGGACACCCTCCAATCTGAGCAAGAATCTGTTGATCACTCTGGCAGGGGCAAATGGAGAAATGGAGAGATTAGGTAAGAGAGCATTTCCCTAAAGAGAGAGAGAGAGAAGAAAAGAAGAAGAAAACAAGACACAAAGTCTTATAAATTTGTGTATACTTAGGAAGACAATAGAACCAAAATTTGTTTTGTCGCTCTGGAAAAAAATCCAATTTCTAACGTCACCCTAGTCAGTGATGGGGCATAGTAAATGCTACCCCCAAAATATGGCACCTTGGAAAATGAGAAAACAGCAGAAGCAGGAAAGTCACTCTGACCTTCTTTCTGCTTTCTCCACTAAAGCAGGTCATAGAAACTAGAATTTCCCTCACCCTTTCTTCCTTGAAGCAGGCTATAAAACTTAGGAAGGTCACTCTCTGACCTTCTCCTTTCCTTCTTCCCTGGAGATTCTCATATGGCAGGTGTCTGGCCCTATACCCGGAGGGAAGAAATGTCACACAGGAATGCCAAGAAGAAATTAAACAAACAGGCCTTGCTAAGTTCACACTCTCCAGTTTATTACCATTAGATCATATCTTTTGTGTTCCAATCATACTTTTGCATGACCATCCATAAAAATAGACATATCTCTTTATTTCTTTGTGTGATACTGGAAAAACAAACTGTTCTTCCTCTGTTCTCACACCACAACAACAATCAACACAGAAGGCTTCTGCAACCAAATGTGTGCAAGCAATCAGTTCTGCAACAGACACCAGCTGGGTGTCCTCCAATTCAATTCCATTCTGAAACCTTTGTCTACCTAGAGACTGTCTCAGAAACCACAGGTTGAGAGCTCAGTCCCTTAAGACTGCCTCTCCTTCCTAACAGTCACAATTCCAGGCTTCTAGAACTTCTGACCCACTGGCTTCAAGGTGGAGTTTCCACAGCCCCTCTTTGGGTTTGATTAATTTGCTAGAGGAGCTCACAGAACTCAAGGCAGCACTTAGATTTCCCTGTTTATTATAAAGGATACTTTAAAGGATACAAATAAATAACCAGATGGAGAGATAACATAGGGTGAGGTCTAGAAATATCCCAAGCACAGGCACTTCTGGTCCCCTGGAGTTGAGGAGTGCCACCCTCCCAGCACATGGATGAGCTCTTCTTCACCTTCCTGTAAGCTTCCAAGCATTCAGCTATGCCCAAGCTCTCTGAATCCTGTCCTCTTGGGCCTTTTATGAAGATTACATTGGATAGGCATGACTGACCATCATGTAGAAATGTGATTGGACAAAAAGAGTATGGTTTAACGCTAATACACCAAATGGGGAAACCCAGCAAGGCCTATCTGTTTGGATTCTTCTTAGCCTCTCTGTGCAGCATTCCTTCCTCCAGGGTGTGGGACAGAACCCCTTCTGAAATGGGTCTTATGACCCACAATCAGAAATGCAGGGGAAGATTAAAGTCCTGCCTTGAGCAGGTGAAAGGAGGGCAAAAGAAGCTCAGAGAGAAACATTCTGCTTCCTGAGGCCTGCTTCTAAGGCCTAATGCACCCCAATATTAGAACAAGATCTATGGAAGCTATTAGCCAGGAACTGTGGACGAAAACCTGTGTGTGCGTGTGTGTGTGTATATATATGTATATATGTCTACGTGTGTGTATATATGTATGTGTATGTATATACCCTTTTTCTGAGCTAATTTCATTTGAGAGGACAATAAAGATAATAAAGTTTATAGTATATTTAATTTGCTACAATTTTTTTTTTTTTTTTTGAGATGGAGTCTCACTGTGTCGCCTAGGCTGGAGTACAGTGGCACAATCTCAGCTCACTGAAACATCCACCTCCCAGGTTCAAGCAATTCTCCTGCCTCAGCCTCCTGAGTAGCTGGAACTACAGGCGCCTGCCCCATGCCCGGTCAATTTTTGTATTTTTAGTAGAGGTAGGGTTTCACTATGTTGGCCAGGTTGGTCTCGAACTCCTGACCTCATGATCTGCCCACCTCAGCCTCCCAAAGTGCTGGGATTACAGGCGTGAGCCACCACGCCCGGTCAATTTGCTACAATTTCTTATGCTAGTCAAAGTGCTGATCCCTAATTAAAAGGACTCCTTTTGTTATCAATAATAAGAGACATAATATTCTACATATTTAATCACATTTTTAAAAATCCTTGGTACAGTTCTCAACCCTGATATCGAGAAGTCATCCTAAGGAGAGATCTAAAGTCCATGTCATGGTCATATTTGTTGGTACATAGGAATCAAACGGACTCCAGGTAGAATGAGTGCTAACAAACGCTGGGTTCCTGCAGGGTGACCTCCTCAGCAAATAACCACCCTCTTGTCAGTAGTTATTCACCTGAGTGGTGATGAAAATATCTGCCTCAAAATGCTGTGCAAAAGCATTCTGGGACACGTCTCATGTAAACTGTGATTGACTCCAGCATACTTTCTAGTTGCATGATCTGCTATTTCTCCTTATTATATTTTATATATTCTCAGACTATTTTTCCTAGGGTTTCAGAAATGTTACTGGATCCTATTTCTACACCTTATTGGAACCCAAATAAAGAAAATAAATCCTACATATCTGTATATTGCTTCAGGCCATAATCTTAGGTACAAATTAAATTATTATTTATTCAGATATAGATGCTAATTGCTTAGTCCAATGTGATGCAAAACCAAACAAGCAGTCATTAGGAAGAGTTCTTTTCTATTTAAGAGGCCTATTTGTTTTCGAATCATGGGAGCTTAAGGAAAAAAAAGGGGTGGCCTATTTTTTTAAATTTGGTTATCATAAATTTCTGCTTTTCAGATAGATTTTATTTTTTGAAAAGAAAGGAGTCTTTCCCAAAAGTTATACAGCTTTTATGTTTAGCTTGATAAATCCATTTTCCTGTCATTATGATATGTCAATCTAAACTACAGATATTTAAATTTTTACAAAAGTCTTAGGAATTGATTTGCACAGCTGGCTTTTCTCTTTAGAACAACAGACTAATTTGTCATTTTTTTCTTAATATTTTTCTTTCTACTATAGCAATTTTAACCATATAGAAAAGCAAAGAGAGGAATATAATGGACATCTATATGCACATTAGCTAGAAATTAACAATTGTCTTCATTTTGTCCTATTTGCTTCATTTGATTTATTTAGTTGAAGTATTTTAAAGTAATTCTAGACTGAGCAACGTGGCTCACGCCTGTAATCCCAGCATTTTGGGAGGCTGAGGCAGGTGAATCGCTTGAGGACAGGAGTTCGAGACCAGCCTGGCCAACATGGCAAAACTCTTGTCTCTGTTAAAAATACAAAAATTAGGCCGGGCGCGGTGGCTCAAGCCTGTAATCCCAGCACTTTGGGAGGCCGAGACGGGCGGATCACGAGGTCAGGAGATCGAGACCATCCTGGCTAACACGGTGAAACCCCATCTCTACTAAAAAAAATACAAAAAAAACTAGCCGGGCGAGGTGACGGGCGCCTGTAGTCCCAGCTACTCGGGAGGCTGAGGCAGGAGAATGGCGTAAACCCGGGAGGCGGAGCTTGCAGTGAGCTGAG
>NW_016804460.1:338093-382782 GCF_001698545.2 Rhinopithecus bieti
GGGAGAGTAGTCTGAATTTTTTTTTTTTTTTTTTTCAAAATGGGCGGGGGAGAGTAGTCTGAATTGGGTTATGAGGTCCCCTCCGGGGTACCTCACCTCAGCCATTGAACTCACTTCGCTGGCCGTGAGTCTGTTCCAAGCTCCGGCAAAGGAGGCATCCGCCGGGCCTCTCCCCGAAGGGCGGGGTCCACGGCATCTCCTGCCCAGTCTGACCTCGCGCGGAGCCCCATTCTCTGGGAACTCACCTCCCCGAAGATCAGGGAGAGCCCTGTTAGGGCCGCCTCTGGCCCTAGTCTCAGACCTTCCCAAGGGACATGGGTGTGGAGTGACAGGACGCACTCAGCTCGTGGCCCCACTGATGAGCTTCCCTCCGCCCTATGGGGAAGGGTGGTCCTACACAGAGCTTATAAGACTCCCATACTCAAAGACATTTCTCGTTTATGGTGACTTCCCAGAAGCCATAGCGACATGCAAATATTGCAGGGCGTCACACCCCTGTCCCTTACAGCCATCTTCCTGCCAGGGCGCACGCGCGCTGGGTGTTCCCGCGTAGTGACACTGGGCCCGCGATTCCTTGGAGCGGGTTGATGACGTCAGCGTTCGACTTCCATGGCGGCGCGGCGACGACGGAGTACCCGCGGCGGCAGGGCGAGAGGTTTGGAGCTCAATATCGCGGGAGGGAATGCGGGAGCGAGGAGTCAGAAAAGGAACGATGCCACCTACTGTGACCGCCTTCCCCTTCCACCTCCCCATAACCTGCACTTGGCTACCAAACCAGTTTGGGTGCTAAATTTTGTAAATTTCGGTTTTCAGAGCTTTGGGGATGACATAATTGTGCATAAAGCCTTGCAGAGCTGTAACAACTAATGTGCCAGTACTGTTGTTAATACCTAATGTCATACAATTTACAAAAAGTAATTGTGAGGCACACCATTATTTTATACACAAGAAAGGATAAGCACTGAAAATGGTGAACTATGATTCACTGCTTATGCCATCCATTCTAAGATGGATCCCAGTTCCAGACAGTAAAATGCGAGTCTAGACCTATTAAGATACGGTATTATGTGTATAATGTTCTTAAGTGCATAGGCCCACCCTATAAATTAGGTACTTATTGTACTTCTCTAGAAGTACAGTATTGTACAATATTCTAATATTGGAGCAAGTGAAGTAGGAAGAGATCAAACACTTCTCCAAGTTTCCACAGATAAAAGCAGCAGAGCTAGGCTCTAAATTAGGCACAGACCCTTAAGCACTTTACTAACCTTTATCCCATACCGCCTCATGTATGAGTTGGGTATTTGGGGGACATTGGGACACAAGTAAACAAAACAGATAAGCAGGCCTCAGTCTATGAGCTTACAAGACTCCTGGGCTCCCATTTATTTTGTTTTATTTCATTTGGCTAGAATAGCACTTTAGGAAGAATTACACAGACTGTTACACAACAGTAGTGTGGTGACAGTTTTTATTGCCTCTTTGTAAACTTAGAAAATTATCTTAAACCGGCAGGGTGCAGTGGCTCAGGCCTGTAATGCCCCACTTTGGGAGGCGGAGGAGGGCAGATCACTTGAGGTCATGAGTTCAAGACCAGCCTGGCCAACATGGTGAAACCCTGTCTCTACTAAAAATACAAAAATTAGCCAGGCATGGCAGCGAACGCCTGTAATCCAAACTACTTGGAAGGCTGAGGCATGAGAATCACTTGAACCCGGGAGGCAAAGGTTGCAGTGAGCCGAAATCGTACCACTGCACTCCAGCCTAGGCGACAGAGTAAGACTCCACCTTGAAAAAAAAAAAAAGAAAGAAAAGAGAAAGAATGATCTTAAACCATTTCTTTAAAAGATTTTTTTCAATCCTTAAAATCTACACATTTTCAGGTGTACTCATTCTTTGCTCATTTCCAAATTTTGTAGCATTAAATGAAAGCAAAAGAGTTAATAATGGCAACACGGCTCCAGACGACTCTTCCCCTGCCAAGAAAACTCGCAGATGCCAGAGACAGGGGTTGAAAAAGATGCCTGTGACTGGGGGAAACGCTAATGAGGACAGGACAGAAGACAAGCAAGATGGTATGCCGGGGAGGTCATGGGCCAGCAAGAGGGTCTCTGGTAGGAGTGGATCTGGGGATGATATCTTGTTACTTCAACTCTTATTTCTTCCTTCTTTCAGGATAGAATTAATTTCTCTATCCTTTGGGCATACCACAGCACTAATCTACTGCCTTGAATCTTCATTTTCATGTATTTGAAATGGATTGAGGCCTAAGGAAAGACCAGGATTGGTTGGGAGGACAATGTTAATTCTGACAAGTTGCTGTTTAACCACAACAGCTGTTTTTGATTCCCATAAAGTAGTACCTATCTGTCTTTCCTCAGAATCTGTGAAGGCCTTGCTGTTAAAGGGCAAAGTTCCTGTGGACCCAGAATGTACAGCCAAGGTGGGGAAGGTAAGACACTCTGGACCGATCTTTAGTCCATGGATGTCTCAGAGAGCATCCTTTGTTATAAGGACTCCTGTCTGGGATGCTGTTCGTATTCGTTTTAGGAATCCTCTCCAAAATATGATGAGTGATTAGTTTTCTCTAATGGCAAGAGATAAGAGTGGTAAGGCTTGGGGTTAATAATCAGGGCGTTTTTTAACATGGTGTGTTAGACCATTCTTGCATTGCTATAAAGAAATACCTGAGACTAGGTACTTTATAAGAAAAGAGGTGCCTGGAGGCTGTACAGGAAGCATAGCAGTATCTGCTCCTCAAGAGGCCTTAGGAAGCTTTTACTTATGACAGAAGGTGAAGCAGGAATAGGCACTTCACATGGCAAAAGCAAGGGCAGGAGAGAGAGAGATTGGAGGAGGTGTCACAGAGAGAGAGAGAGAGAGAGAGAGAGAGAGAGAGTGGGGGAGGTGTCACATGCTTTTAAACTACCAAATGTGTGAATTCACTATCAAGAGGACAGCAGCAAGAGAGTGGTGCTAAACCATTCATGATTGAATCACTTCCCACCAGGCCCCACCCCCAGTACTGAGGATTATAATTCAGTGTGAGATTTGGAAGGAGACAAATATACAAAATATATGACATGCGTACCTTCTGTGATTGCCATCAGCTTTCTACACCCCATTCTCTTTTTAAACCAGAAAATGGTATCATTGTTAAAGGAAAAGTGTTTTCTTGTTCTAATGAGAAACTGTACCCTGGAACAGTATGAGTTGACTGATGAATGGGGAAAAAAGGCTACCTCTGGAGTAAGTTTTCTTTAACTCAGAATCTTTTTTTTTTTTTGAGATGGAGTCTCACTCGGTCACCCAGGCTGGAGTACAGTAGTGTGGTCTCAGCTCACTGCAACCTCCACTTCCTGGTTTCAAGTAATTCTCTTGCCTCAGCCTCCCAAGTAGCTGTGATTACAGGTACCCACCACCACGCCCAGCCTGGGCTAATTTTTATGTTTTTAGTTGAGATGGGGCTTGACCGTGTTGGCCAAGCTCATCTCGAACTCCTGACCTAAAGTGATCTGCCCACCTCAGCCTCCCAAAATGCTGGGATTGCAGGCGTGAGCCACCATGCCCAGTCTAACTCAGTTAGAATCTTTTGTATTGTTAAAAAAAGGAAGCATGTTTTCATTTATAGTAAGGTTACACCCAGGTTACTGGTAGAACATAGGTTTGCAATTCTTTGCTGGAAGATGAATGTTGATGTTGCTGTAGAATGACAACTTGAGCCATAATAAAATTTAGAGCCTCATTTAGGATCTAAGGGCTGAACCTATACTAATGTTGATTTTTTTCTCTCTCTCTTTCTAGGCTCATGTGTATTGTGAAGGAAGTGATGTCTATGATGTCATGCTAAATCAGGTAAGAGGTAGAAGAGGTGGAACCATTATATATATGAGACCGTCTTCTTGATAATTATTGATGATAGAATCCCAGTGCTCAGATCTTTAAAGTTCTTTTTTTTTTTTTTTTTTNGTTTTGCCATGTTGACCAGGCTGGTCTCGAACTTGTGACCTCAAGTGATCTACCCGCGTCAGCCTCCCAAAGTGCTGGGATTACAGGTGTGAACCAGCATGCCTTGCCTAAAGTCCTTTATATACATATATAAATATATATGTATATATAATATATACGTATATAAATATATACGTATATATCATGTATACACGTATATAAATATATCACATATTTATAAATATCACATGATATGAATATATATCATATGATCTATATCATATATGTGATGTAGATATATATGATGTAGATATAATGTGATATGTATAATATATGCTATAGGTACATGATATATATCGTGTATGATATGAATATATTGTGTATCATATATACATATATATCATATATGTGATATAAATATATATTGTATATCATATCATATATGTGACATGAATATGTCTATATCATATATATAATTTGTATAATATATATTTTATATATGTAATATATAATATTTTACACATATACTTATATATAATATATGTATATTTTATATATATATTTTTGAGACAGAGTCTTGCTCTGTTGCCCAGGCTGGAGTGCAGTGGCTCAATCTCAGCTCACTGCAATCTCCGTCTCCTGGGTTTAAGTGATTCTCCTGCCTCAGCCTCCCAAGTAGCTGGGATTACAGGTGCCCACCACCATGCCCAGCTAATTTTTGCATTTTTAATAGAGATGGGGTTTCACCATGTTGGCCAGGCTGGTCTCGAACCCCTGACCTCAGGTGATCCACCTGCCTTGGCCTCCCAAAGTGCTGGAATTACAGGCGTGAGCCACCGTGCCCTGCCTTCTCTGAGAATTTTATAAGTGTATAGCTTATAAAAAACTTTTATAACTGTTAACTCTCTGTTCATATCCTTTTGCACTTTTTTTTTTTTTAAAGACAGGCCTGGCCTTGAACTTGTGGCCTCGTGTGATCCTCCAACCTCAGCCTCCCAAGTAGCTGGGACTACATGCATCTGCCCCCAAGCCCAGCTTTCTTTTTAATCAAACTTTTTCTCTTGTTTATCTTTGTGGTTTTGAGTAGATAATACATTTGCCTCATTAATATATTTCCTGGATATGACCTCATGTTTGAATTTATTGATCCAACATACGTAATTTTAACAACTAATTAGTATTTCTTTGTTACTATTTCTTCTACTTAAAATACCACAAGCAGATAGAAAATACCTTAAGGTTAGCTGGGCACAGTGGCTCACGCCTGTAATTCCCATACTTTGGGAGGCTGAGGTGGGCGGATCACCTGACGTCGGGAGTTTGAGACCAGCCTGACCAACATGGAGAAATCCCATTTCTACTAAAAATACAGAATTAGGCGTGGTGGCACATGCCTGTAATCCCAGCTACTTGGGAGCCCGAGGCACAAGAATCGCTTGAACCCGGGAGGCAGAGGTTGCAGTGAGCCAAGATCGCACCATTGCACTCCAGCCTGGGCAACAAGAGCAAAACTCTGTCTCAGAAAAGGAAAATACCTTAAGGTGACCAGGTGTGGTGGCTCATGCCTATCATCGTAGCACTTTCGGAGGCCAAGGCTGGAGAATCACTTCAGGTCAGGAGTTCAAGATCAGCCTGGGCAGCATGGTGAAATCTTGTCTCTACAAAAAAATACAAAAACACCTGGGCATGGGCCAGCTACTTTGGAGGCTGAGGTGGGAGGATTGCTTGAGCCTGGGAGGTTGATGCTGCAGTGAGCTGTGATTGAGCCATTGCACTTCAGCCTGGGTGACAGAGGGAAACCCTGTCTCAAAAAAACAAAAACAAAAACCATATACATTTTAAAGGAAAAGAAAATATCAAGCCAGGCGTGGTGGCTCATGCCTGTAATCCCAGCACTTTGGGAGGCCGAGGTGGGCAGATCACTTGAGTCAGGAGTTCAAGACCAGCCTAGCCAACATGTTGAAACTCCATCTCTAAAAATACAAAATTAGTCTGGCGCGGTGGCGTGCGCCTGTAATCCCAGCTACTAGGGAGACTGAGGCACAAGAAATTGCTTGAACCTGGGACACGGAGGTAGCAGTGAGCAGAGATTGCACCACTGCACTCCAGCCTGGGCGACAGAGCAAGACTCCATCTCCAAAAAAAAAAAAAAAAATTATCTTAGGCTCCTTTTTGTTCTAACATCTTGACCTTTTTTTTTCGCCAGTGGGCTAAGGTCATACAGTGGCTTTAGAATGTGAGCAAGCAGGAGATAGAAGTAGGAAGAGGCAGCATGCTTAACAAAGAAGAATGCCTCCATATCCAGCGCTCACCCATACAACACCAGCTGCTGTGCCTTATCATGGACTTCTCTCTCTCTGCACTCTGAGTGATTTACTTACAGATACCTCTCTTTAGATACTGGCCATATTCTCTCTCAGTATCTCCAAGTCAGGTCAGGTTAGGTTAGGTATGGGACAGATGAGGCAGTGGTTTTGCACATCCCTTGTCCCCTCCCAGTATTGCACTGCTCTCAGCTCATTGTCAAATTTCTGCAACTGACAAACAAAAGTTGTGAGTAGAACAGTCAAGGAGTAAGTCATTTAACAGTTGAGCATAACAGTTTTAGACCTTTGGAGCATCAAAATTGTTTTCATTTGGGAAATAATTATTGGGAGTGGATTGGGAGCTGGAAAACACAGATAGCTTAGAAAACATCTAAATAGGGAGCTGAGGCAGGAAAAAACAGGAGGAGCCATTCAATGTAGGATATTTGAGGTTAGATAGAGGGTTTAGGAAGCTTCTAGGCTCCCATTTTAATTCCTAAGAATCCAAAGTTTAATGCATAAGCCCTATTTCTTCTTTATATCTTTAATCAACTGGCACCTGTGATGAGGGATGAGTCATTGGTTTATGTGCTTTCCATTTGCAAAACTCTCTGCTTTTGTTTTGTTTTGTTTTCACTCAACATAGACCAATCTCCAATTCAACAACAACAAGTACTATCTGATTCAGCTATTAGAGGATGATGCCCAGAGGAACTTCAGTGTTTGGATGAGATGGGGCCGAGGTAATGATTTTTATTGAGATTTTATGAGTTGGCATTCAGAAAGTCAGAAGTAGCTTAGTGGGTGGCCAAAGGATTCTCTGGGTTTAAATTGGGTCAGTAGAGGCTCTGAAGTCTGGGAGAGGCTTAGGAATCAAGTTGAGCATCTTGAAATTGGGGAATGGCAGGCATCCTCCTTAGAGTTCCCACTGGAAAAACTAAGAGCAGCCCACTGAGGCTGAAAACTCTCCTATAGTTGAACTGCTAGTAGTGCTCATAGACTATCGCCGTTAGCAGGTAACTTGTATCAACATGATTAGTTCCCTAAATCCTTTCACCTTTCCCTTCTCCCTTTCCTGCCTGTTTGTCAGATGTTAAACAGAGAGACCTTGGAGAGCTGGCCTGTTCCTATTAGGAAACTATCTTACGTGTGGCATTTACTTTGCAGTTGGGAAAATGGGACAGCACAGCCTGGTGGCTTGTTCAGGCAATCTCAACAAGGCCAAGGAAATCTTTGAGAAGAAGTGAGTGCTAAAAAGTGACTACAAAAAAAATACCCTCTTCTTAGATGTATCTACTCTAAGAATTTTGATTTAGACAGAGTTTCGCTCTTGTTGGCCCAGGCTGGAGTGCAATGGCATGACTTCAGCTCACTGCATCCTCCGCCTCCTGGGTTTAAGCAATTCTCCTGCCTCAGCCTCCCGAGTAGCTGGAATTACAGGTGCCCACCACCACACCCAGCTAATTTTTGTATTTTTTAATAGAGATGGGGTTTTGCAATGTAGGCGAGGCTGGTCTCGAACCCCTGACCTCAGGTGATCCACCTGCCTTAGCCTCCCAAAGTACTGGGAATATAGGTGTGAGCCACCGTGCCCTGCCTTCTCTAAGAATTTTATAAGTGTGTGGCTTATGAAAAACTTTTCATTTTATAGGTGTGATTTGGCCTAAATGTTAATGTCTTTTCACCCTGACATTCTGTGGTTGAAACACCAAACCGCATCCTTAGTGATTAAATCAAAAGAGAACCTTGAAAGTCACTAAAAACAGAATAATATATTTAACACATGGCTGACAAATTTGGGAAATTTGGGATAAGTGGAGACTGTCATGGGGTAGAGAATATTCAGCTAGGGGCCGAGCATGGTGGCTCATGCCTAAAATCCCAGCACTTTGGGAGGCTGAGGCAGGAGCATTGCTTAAAGCTAGGAGTTTGAGACCAGCCTGGGCAATAAAGTGAGACCCCTGACTCTCCCAGAAAGAAAGAGAGAAAGAGAGAGAGAAAGAAAGAAAGAATTCAGTTAAAGTTTTTAAAACTTTAACTCTGATATAGATGAATAACTTTCTGGAGAATTTAGGAACATGTTTCTTTCAGGGAAAGGGATTAGATGGATATCTTTTGAATAAAATCTCAATGGCTTTGGTGGTGTTTGGGAAGGACAAGCATTGTTTTTCCCCATTTTTTAAATTCCATTTGTTTCCAGAGCTTTTTTATACATTTAGTGTCCTCATTTAGAATTAGACTAATTTTGATTTATGGAAAGTTGACATGTAAAGGAGCTCAGTGGTGGAAAATAAATTCTTTGGAGATTTTCTAAGGAAACAGTTGTAAGTCCTTCTTCATAGTAGACCTTTATTTGTAAGGTTTTCTTACACCTTGGACTCTACAGATTCCTTGACAAAACGAAAAACAATTGGGAAGATCGAGAAAAGTTTGAGAAGGTGCCTGGAAAATATGATATGCTACAGATGGACTATGCCACCAATACTCAGGTAACTCTCACTATACTTTTCGGAGGAAACTCATCTTCTTTTTTTATTTTATTTTATTTTTTAGAGGCAAAATTGTGCTCTGTTGCCCAGGCTGGAGTGCAGTGGCACAATCATGGCTCACTGCAGCCTCAAGATCCCTAGGCTCAAGTGATCCTCCTACCTCAGCCTCCTCAGTATCAGGGATTACAGGCACGTGCCACTCTGCCTGGCTGATTTTTTTTTTTTTTTTTTTTTGTAAAGATAAGGTTTCACTATGTTGCCTAGGCTGGTCTCAAATTCCTGTGCTCAAGCAGTCCTCCTGTCTTGGCCTCCCGAAGTCCTGAGATTACAGACATGAGGCACCACACCTACTCCTGTTTCTTCTTACTCAGGATACAGCAGAATAGCTTAGATCATTCCTAGACTGGGACAGGCCAGGATATCTTGAGTCCTTTCTACTTCTCACCTCAGGGGTGTTCTCACTGATCTTTGTAATCCCGAAGGGACAGTAAGAATGAGGATGGAATGTGCCTTTCTACTCTCGGCTGTTATTTACTAAGGTTCTTTTTTTTTTTGAGATGGAGTTTCATTCTTGTTGCCCAGGCTCAGTCTCGGCACACTGCAACCTCCAGCTCCCAGGTTCAAGCGATTCTCCTGCCTCTGCCTCTCAAGTAGCTGGGATTACAGGTGCCTACCACCATGCCTGGCTAATGTTTTTTGTATTTTTAGTAGAGACGGGGTTTCACCATGTTGGCCAGTCTGGTCTTGAACTCGTGACCTTGGGTGATCCACCCGCCTCAGCTTCCCAAAGTGCTGGGATTACAGGCGTGAGCCACCACGCCGGGCCTACTAAGGTTCTTATAAAATCTTAGGCCCATTTAAATTTCTCTTCACTTCTGGATATATACCACCATAAAAAAATAAATTTAGATAAACTGAGGTATACCAGGATGCTGAAAGTGTCCTGAAACAGTCACATATCCAAAAAAAAAGAGAAGTTTTAGTCTTTTTTAAGATGGGAAGATCTGAACCATAATAGCTATCTTTATACACTGACATAATGAGGAAAGCCTTTTTTTCCTAGACTTATTCTGAGTTGTAAAATGTGGGAGGCAGAACTAGTATGGTTAACCCTCTATATCCATGGATTCAATGAACTAAGGATCAAAAATATCTGAAAAAAGAAATTGCTTCTGTACTGAACCTGTACAGCCTTTTTTTCCTTGCTTGTCATTATTCCCTAGACAATGCAATAAAAACTTCACAAAGCATTTACATTGTATAATATTGAGTGTTATAAGGAATCTAGAGATGATTTCTTAGATTTTCTTTTGTTTGTTTGTCTTTTGCTATAGGATGAAGAGGAAACAAAGAAAGAGGAATCTCTTAAATCTGCCTTGAAGCCAGAGTCACAGCTAGATCTTCGGGTACAGGAGTTAATAAAGTTAATCTGTAATGTTCAGGCCATGGAAGAAATGATGATGGAAATGAAGTATAATACCAAGAAAGCCCCACTTGGTAGGACTTCACATTTTCTTCTGCATTCTCTCCTCATAATTCCTAGTTTCTTTAATGGATATTTTATTATCATTATGATTTAAAGCTTGCTGATAGTACTGAATGAAGAAAATGGGATTTGGGGTGACAGGTTGTATGGAGGGAGGAGGAACTATTTTGAAAGTTGAGGCTGGGTGTGGTGGGTCATGCCTATAATCCCAACACTTATAGGGAGGCCAAGGCAGGTGAATTGCTTGAGCCCAGGAGTTTGAAACCAGCCTGGGCAACATGGCGAGACCCCATCTCTACTAAAAATAGAAAAATTAGCCAGGCATGGTGGTGTGTGCCTGTGATCCAGCTACTTGGGAAGCTGAGGTGGGAGGATCACCCGAGCCCGGGAAGTTGAGCTGCATTAAGCTGTGTTCATGTCACAGCACTCAGCCTGGGCAACAGGAGTGAGACCCCATCCCAAAAAAAGAAAAAAAAAAGTTGAAAGGTGAAAGTCTTTTTTAGGCAAGGACGTAAGTACAGTTCACTAGCTGGGATCCTCGTTTGGAGTCTGATCTCTGGCTGGGCCTGCAGGGAAGCTGACAGTGGCACAAATCAAGGCAGGTTACCAGTCTCTTAAGAAGATTGAGGATTGTATTCGGGCTGGCCAGCATGGACGAGCTCTCATGGAAGCATGCAATGAATTCTACACCAGGATTCCGCATGACTTTGGGTAAGGCCTGTGCTGTTACTTCACTTTGTTCTTCTACCTGTACATATCCCCTGTATCTATCAGCAGCAGCTATAATCTTCTGAATCTTTTATTCCTAAGAAAATGATCATCTTGAATACATACAGAAACAAAATGATACATAGGTAGCCTATTGAATCAGCTTACAAATAGGGGATGCAATCTCCTGGCTTGACCACAGCCATATTCTCTGACAGAGTGGAAGTTACCAACCCAAGAGAGAATGGGTCTAGCTATCCAACCACCAAGTAAAACACCTTCAGGCACATCACGCCCTTTTCCTATTTGAGGTGACTGAAACCACACAAACACCATTTCTGTGAACTCAAGTGATATTAGATAGACAAAATAACATTTTACAGTTGCTGATTCTGTTTTCTGGTTTTCATCCTATTTCTATTTCTTTTATTGCTTTATAGAGCCCTGTGACCTAGAAATAACCCTGAGTGGTCAACAGGCCCACTGAGATGGAACTCTATCCACACTGTTCCTTGTTGATATTGATGGAACTCTATCCACACTGTTCCTTGTTGATATTGATGGAATTTTAAAATGATTTGATAAAAAAGAATTCTAACTCTAGTCTCAAAAGTCAAAATCCACGTAGTTCATCTTATACCGAGTATATATTTAATATTATTTTATATATTTGGAAGTTAAGATCTCTTTACAGAGCTCTTTCTCTCTCAAATGGAAAACCTGTTTCTCATACCTGTTTTCTAAAGGACCTATCTGTCATTTTCTATTTTTAGTCAAGTGCCTTTTAGCCACATGTCAGAAAGCTTATTATGGGTTATATCTCTGTTCTTAGACTCTGTACTCCTCCACTAATCCGGACACAGAAGGAACTGACAGAAAAAATACAATTACTAGAGGTGAGATATGTATGAATTGAGAAGTATTATATCCCTTATACCAGTTTCCTCCCACATTAATTCTATATCTCATCTTCTCAGGCTTTGGGAGACATTGAAATTGCTATTAAGCTGGTGAAAACAGAGCTACAAAGCCCAGAACACCCATTGGACCAACACTATAGAAACCTACATTGTGCCTTGCGCCCTCTTGACCATGAAAGTTATGAGTTCAAAGTAAGAAGAATGATCATTTATTTTCATACTCTTGCACCCTTAAGACCACCTCCCCCATCCCACTGATCTCTAACTACTTGTGGTCAAGAGCAAATTGTCAATTAGGGCAGACTTTTTATGTACTAGGGATTTGGGAAGGCCAGGCTTTTCCTAGCTGCCTTGTAAGACTGTTTGGGAGCAGAAAGGTCTGCCAAGTTATATCAGAATCCCCAAATTCTTCAGTTCAGCTCAGTCTCTTGTAGAGTCCACATCGGCCTTTTTGTCTTATTTTTCACAGGTGATTTCCCAGTACCTACAATCTACCCATGCTCCCACACACAGCGACTATACCATGACCTTGCTGGATTTGTTTGAAGTAGAGAAGGAGGGTGAGAAAGAAGCCTTCAGAGAGGACCTTCATAACAGGTCTGAGTCTAGCTTTGGGTTTGGAAAGACACTCCTTGCCCAAAAGTGCAGCTATAGAACTTGTAAGAGGGAGTCAGAGGAAGGTGTCAGCTTTTTTATGCTTATGACATATCTGTGCAGAACAACAGAGTACAATAATACTGGCTTTTCCTTAGGATGCTTCTATGGCATGGTTCCAGGCTGAGTAACTGGGTGGGAATCTTGAGCCATGGGCTTCGAATTGCCCCACCTGAAGCTCCCATCACAGGTTACATGGTGAGTGAAACTGAATTCTGGGAGGAGCACAGGGGAAAAGGATACAGTAATGTTGCCAGTGCTTTTTTTCCTAGATTAGGATTAGGTGGTTCGCCTCCCCAAGAGTTCAGCCAGCTCACTGATAACCTTGTCATCTCTTACTGTGTCCCTCTTTCTTTAAATTCCTAAACATACCTCGCCTTTCCCTCAGAAGGCAGAAATTCACAGGTGCTTCTACCCTCTCTAGAACAGAATTGTGAGGGGAAATGGAGAAGGGTCTATATTGTGTTTAAGGGAATGGAAAAACAGGGTCAGTGGTATGCACCTTCTCTCTAACACAGTGGGTTAGAAGCTGACCTTGGTATTCATTTATATATTTCAGTTTGGGAAAGGAATCTACTTCGCTGACATGTCTTCCAAGAGTGCCAATTACTGCTTTGCCTCTCACCTAAAGAATACAGGACTGCTGCTCTTATCAGAGGTGAGGCAGGAGTATGTCTGTGATCTCTAGTTTATTAATTCCAGTTGTTTTCCAATGAGAAAAGTTTGACCCCAGAACCAAGAGGTTTACCTGGGATAACTTGAGAGAGGACCAAGTACAATTTCTAGTACATTGGATTCCTCTGCTGGAGTAGGGAAAAAAAGTACTGATGGGATTTTCTGTTTGGCTTTGGAGCCATCTAATTCTTAGTAGGATATGGGCATTCAAAGGTTTTTTGCTTTGCAGGTAGCTCTAGGTCAGTGTAATGAACTACTAGAGGCCAATCCTAAGGCCGAAGGATTGCTTCAAGGTAAACACAGCACCAAGGGGCTGGGCAAGATGGCTCCCAGTTCTGCCCACTTCGTCACCCTGTAAGTACTCAGAACCAGGAGGGCTAGAAGACTCCTTTTGGCTGGATAAGACTGTTCTCTATTCCAGCTTCTGAACCAGAGACTGATGTTGACACACTTTTTTTCCATTTGGCAGGAATGGGAGTACAGTGCCATTAGGACCAGCAAGTGACACAGGAATTCTGAATCCAGATGGTTATACCCTCAACTACAATGAATATATTGTCTATAACCCCAACCAGGTCCGTATGCGGTACCTTTTAAAGGTTCAGTTTAATTTCCTGCAGCTGTGGTGAATGTTGATATTAAATAAACCAGAGATCTGATCTTTAAGCAAGAAAATAAGCAGTGTTATACTTGTGAATTTTGAGATATTTTATGTAAATAAAAGCTGTACAAGTCTGCCACTGGCTTCTTTGGGCTTTATTTCTCCAAGAACATATTTCTTCTGACATTAGTAAATCTCCATTTTCAGGACAGAAAGTACTCATTGCTCTGAGGGTTATTCAGTATCCTTTTCTTTTTTTTTCTTTTTTTTTTTTTTTGAGACGGAGTCGTCGCTCTGTCGGCCCGGCAGGCCCTGGGAAGTGCAAGTGCCGGATCTCAGCTCACTGCAAGCTGCCTCCCGGTTTACGCATTTCTCCTGCCTCAGCCTCCCGAGTAAGGCTGGGGACTACAGGCGCCCGCCACCTCGACCCGCTAGTGTTTTTTTTTTGTATTTTTTAGGTAGAGCACGGGGTTTCACCATGTTAGCCAGGATGTTCTCGATCTTTCTGACCTCGTGATCCGCCCGGTCTCGGCCTCCCAAGAAGCGCTGGGATTACAGCTACCACGCGGCCTTTTCTTAATGGCATCTGTGCATCAAGGACACTAATGGGGCGCTAATGCTTAATTAATTTTTAAGCATTAAAATTGAACCTGTTTAATTCAGTTTTTCTGCAAACTGGAATTTGGTGAGTGTTATCGCAGGAAGGGTAGAGGCAACAAAGGCTAAGCTGTTTTTTTCTTTCCCATCCATATGTATTCCCTTGCCTTTTTCCAATTTATCCACTGCAGCCCAGTCTCCCACTACTCAACACTAGGACTCATCACATGTCCAAAAATTTGGGAAGCCCTTGGAGGACTGTCACTAAGCCTGAATACATCTTGAGGAGGAAAGGAAAAAAGTAGAATGAGTTTTTACATACCCTGCCCCATCTAAGAAGAACTAAAGACCAGATCAGATCCTGATATGGTTAGGCTTTGTGTCCCCACCCAAATCTCATCTTGAATTGTAATCCCCAGAATCCCCACATTTCAGGGGAGAGACCAGGTGGATGTAACTGAATCATGGGGGCGGTGTCCCCCATGCTATTCTTGTGATAGTTCTCACAAGATCTGATGGTTTTAAAAGGGGCTTTTCCTGCTTCGCTCGTCACTTCTCCTTCCTGCCACCCTGTGAAGAAGGGCTTCCCCTTCACCTTCCTCTATAACTGTAAGTTTCCTGAGTCCTCCTCAGCCATCGTGAACTGTGAGTCAAACCTCTTTCCTTTATAAATTACCCAGTCTCGGGCAGTTCCTTATAGCAATGTGAAAACAGACTAAAACCAAATTGAAGAACATTCTACAACATTCTTCATCACTCTTGTTGCCCAGGCTGGAGTGCAGTGGTGCGATACTCGGGAGACGGGGGCAGGAGGATCACTGAGCCCTAGAGGCCTAGGTTGCAGTGAGCTGTGATTGCACCACCACACTCCAGCTTGGGCAACAGACCCTGTCTCGAGAGTAAATAAATAAATAAATTTATTTATTTTTTAAAAGTGTCAAGATTTTGAAAAGACTGAAAAGCTGTCACAGTTGGAGGAGACTAAGAAAACGCGATGACTAAATGCAACGTGGGATCCTGGACTGGCTTCTGGAACAAAACAAAGTCATTAGTGGAAAAAATGGGCAAATCCAAATCCTGACTGTAATTTAATTAACATTTGTTAATTAACTTTGTTGTAATTTAATTAACAAATGTTAATTTCCTAGTTTTGATAAACGTAGCACGGTTATGTAAGATGTTAACATTAGAAGAAGCTGGGTGAAGGGTATCGAGGAACACTTGGTACTATCTTTGCAACTCTTATGTAAATCTTACATTTCTTTTATTTTTTTTGAGACAGAATTTTGCCCTTGTTGCTGAGGCTGCAGTGCAGTGGTGCGATCTCGGCTCACTGCAATATCTGCCTCCAGAGTTCAAGCGATTCTCCTGCCTCAGCCTCCAGAGTAGTTGGGATTACAGGTGCATGCCACCACGCCCAGCTAATTTTTGTATTTTTAATAGAGACAGGGTTTCACCGTGCTGGCCAGGCTGGTCTTGAATTCCTGATCTCAGGTGGTCTGCCAACCTCGGCCTCCCAAAGTGCTGGGCTTACAGGCGTGAGCCACTGTGCCCGGCCTAAATCTTACATTATTAAAAAAGAAGGATTAAGAGCCATTCTAGTAGGAAAGCACCAACACAGATATGTTCTTCGGGGATGCTATCTGTGTATTGGTTCCTGGTTCTTCAGACACATCGTAGGATACTTCCTCCCCATCCCTTGATATTAGGTATGGCCATGTGACTTGCTTTGCTTGTATTTATGAAATATGAGTGGAAGTGATGTGTTTTATTTCCACGTAGAAGATTTAAGAGTTACTTGCCACATGAAGCACAGATCTCAAAGTATGAGCAAAGTAGAGCAGGGCCTTCTCGCTGACCCTTAATGGGCCATGTGGCATGATTTAGAAATAAATCTTTGCTATTTTAAGTTGTTGAAATTTTGGGGTTGCTATGATAGCATAACTTTGATATTTTAACTGACAAAGAAACATACCCATCGTTCTGGATGAGAAGATTAGGTACTTGGAGGGTGAGAGGAGAGAGAAGATCAAGAAAAACAACTAATGGGAACTAGGCTTAATACCTGGGTGATGAAATAAACCATGCAACAAACCTCCATGACACAAGTTTACCTATATAACAAACCTGCACTTGTACCCCTGAACTTAGAAAGAATACTAGTTTCACATTTTTTTGAAAACTGAAAAATTCAGTCCAGATTTTCTGATTGATTAAATATATACTAATAAATAAGACATTTATGAGAAAGAATAATGAGGTGATACTTGTACTGCTAGATAATAAAAAGAACAGTCAAGTTAGCACTTACTGAACACTTACCACGTAAGTGTCACTGTTCTGTGTTTTATACCTTAACTCATTTAGTCCTTAAAACACTCCCATGAAGTAAGCTCCATTATTATGGCTGTTGTACAAATGGGGAAAAGGAGGCATGGAGATTTGAACTCAGTCTTATTCCAAGTCCACGCTTTTTGCTGCTGTTACCCAGTCTCTCTAGAGTAGTGCTTCTCAAACCTGAGATGAAGGACTAATTGTTCCTTTGTCTTTTTTCTTTCTTCCTTCCTTCCTTCCTTCCTCCCTCCCTCCCTCTTTTTTTTTTTTTTTTTTTTTTTGACCGAGTTTCACTCTTGTTGCCCAGCCTGGAGTGCAATGGTGCGATCTCAGCTCACTGCAACCTCCACCGCCCCGAGTTCAAGCAATTCTCCTGCCTCAGCCTCCCAAGTAGCTGGGATTACAGGCGCCCGCCACTACACCCAGCTAATTTTTTGTATTTTTATTAGAGACGGGGTTTCACCATATTGGCCAGGGTTGTCTGGAACTCCAGACCTCAGGTGATCCACCCACCTCAGCCTCCCAAAGTGCTGGGATTACAGGCGTAAGCCACCATGCCTGGCCTGTTTTAATTTCTTACCTGTCATGGAACAATATTTCATAAAATATAATCAAATGGATTATTAAGAAAATGAAATTAAAAAGCACACAAAACACAAGCCTCCATTTTTATTATTAAATTTGTCAGATATTACTTTTAAAATTCCTATACAGTTTCTAAATGGTTACTCTCAACTTCTATACTTACCTCATTATGAAACATTAACAATTTGTGAACTGGCACTAGTCTATGGACCAAACTTTGAGTACCTCTGCTCTAGATTTCAAAATCAGATGTGGATATACGTGTAGAAATTTGGTATATAAAAAAGATGCTTTTCTAGATGGATAGAATAAAAGATTGTTCAAATGTCTTATGGTCTCACAATCCAGTGGTTAGAACTGCAAAACTCATCCAGCTTTGGGAGATGCTGAAACTCCATTTAATGATAAGAACTTGAAGGATGTTTAATGTAAACCTAAACATCAAACATGATTTTCACTTCAACTCCTTTTGGGTACATAATTACTTTACCTAGAATCTGTTCTTGACTTTACTCATAACAATTTACCATGACCTCACTGTCTGTCTCCAAGATGAGACAGAAAAAACCCTTCAAGTGGACCTGGTCAACAAGACTGAATCTATTGAGCTTATTGGGCAAGTTAGCCTTTGCTTAACTTTCCCCATCCCCTTCACTCCAGCCTTAGCTGGTATGCTTTTATATAATTTTCAGAGCATGGAAGACAGACAAAGAGAGCTTCCTCCTGCCATTGGCCCATGCTTTTAGAGGAGCAGAAGGCAAAAGACTGAAATCAATGACTAGGATGATGCCATGCCATGGTACTCTGCAGGATTTCTGGCAAGGATTATGGATCGTAAATTTCAAATACCATAACTAGGACTTCTGGTCACAAGGTAGATGTGGAAATGATGGTCCAGAGGTATATTTCGAGGTTTGGCATGAAGCACATAAGAGAAGACAGAAGCATGGCCTATCAGCTGATGTCATCATCCTCTAGTCAGGATGGAAACCAGGGCATTGGATAGAAATAAAGTCCCTCAGGTGATTTCTCCATGTAAAACCTGGAATCAGGGTTCAGTGAGAGCAAAACTCAGTGCCCTTTAACTCCCCAAGTCTTCAAAACTCATTTCTAGACCAGAGTGTAGTAGTATTTCTCCGAGATAAACCCACCAAACCAGGACAAAATCCCTGTAATAGCCTTCACTTGTCTCCTACAAGTCCTTGAATTCTTGGCTACAGAAGACATTTCCTTCTTCTTTAACCCTTAGAAAGAAAGGGCCTGAGGAAACTAAAGTCACTGGTTTCAATCTTTTGCCTTTTGCTCTCCTAAAAGCACGGGCCAAGGGCAGGAGGAAGCTCCAGTTATCTGTCTTCCATGCTCTGAAAATTCTACAAAACACCCCAGCCAAGGCTGGAGTGACAGGGAGGAGGAAAGTTAAGCAAAGGCTAACCTGCTCAACAGACTCTTTCATATGACTGAATTGTAGGAATATAATAAAGTTCTTTTATGGGCCAGGCATAATGGCTCATGCCTGTAATCCCAGAACTTTGGGAGGCTGAGGTGTGCAGATCACCTGAGGTCAGGAGTTTGAGACCCACCTGGCCAACATGGTGAAACTTCGTCTCTACTAAAATACAAAAATTAGCTGGGCATGATGGTGGGCACCTGTAATCCCAGCTACTCCGGCGGTCGAGGCAGGAGAATCGCTTGGACCCAGGAGACAGAGGTTGCACTGAGCCGAGATCGTGCCGCTGCACTCCAGCCTGGGTGACACAGCCAGACTGTCTCAAAAAAAAAAAAAAGTTTTTTACTTAAGAAAATCAGAGTTCATGGCTATGACTGTGCCATCTCTCAATTCGTTTTAATCTTTGTGAATTTCAATTTGAGAGTAAGACACTTTTGTGTGATCTCTTCTGAGAATGCCAATTACCATATTGACTAAAGTTTGAAAGTCGTGTCAGAAGTTGGGAAAACCAGGTTTGTTCCGCTTTCAATGGCTTGGCTCCTCACCTCTCATCTGGGTAGTTTCTTTTTCTTTTTTTTTTTTTCAGACGGAATCTTGCTCTGTCACCCAGGCTGGAGTGCAATGGTATGATCTCGGCTCACTGTAAGCTCCGCCTCCTGGGTTCACGCTATTCTCCTGCCTCAGCCTTCCAAGTAGCTGGGACTACAGGTGCCCGCCACCACGCCCGGCTAATTTTTTGTATTTTTTAGTGGAGCTGAGGTTTCACCGTGTTAGCCAGGATGGTCTTGACCTCCTGACCTCATGATCCGCCCACCTCAGCTTCCCAAAGTGCTAGGATTACAAGCGTGAGCCACCACGCCCGGCCTTGTCTGGGTAGTTCGGAGAAAAGGTTTGTCTCTGTGACAGAAACATAGCTCTTTTTAAATGCCTTGATGCGTGACTGACTTAATTCTCCCTCCCTCATTCTTTCCCGATGAACTGAAAGGTCTTCCATGCTCTGTTCAAATTGAATGTTGGCCAACATCACTCTCATTCCTCCTCCTGGCAAGAATGGCCTCCTAAGGTCCTAGGGTCCGCAAGTGATGCAAGAATTCTAAAACCTAGCTTCAAAAGAGTACCTACTAAAGATTTCATTCACTTTCTTGTGGTGCTAGTAAGGATTAATGTTAAATTAGAAGAGACACACATTAGAATGTACATATACATATACATATGCATAGAATATCCTCCTGTCTAAATCCACATGAGAACACAGACAGGCCCACACTTGAGATTTTTTGACACTTCATTTTTATAATTGTTAAGAAATTATTAATTTTATAATTATTAAAAACTACCAGTGTCTTCAGGCTTTGCATCTCTAGCACAAGGGGTATCATTTTTCCCCACATCTTCATTCCCAGTTCAGAAAGTACACATTGCCCTGCACATCTCCCACGGCAAGCTGCAGGGTGGAGTTAGCGCCCAGCCAAGGTTCCAGGCAGCTCACTGACCCTTCGCATCGGAACAGGCCCAGCTACAACGGGAACAAAAATGGGGGAGGTCAGGGCTACAAGCCTAGGGCCTTCTTACTATTTTTTCTCACATTAATGCCTTTTATTTAGAAACAGGTTAGTCATACATTGCAAGTGATTGAAGAAAACAGAATTTTGATCTTTTGCCCTTTCTTACTCTAAGTTTGCTGTCTTGTGACATCCCTTTGGGATAGGTGTGCGCACACACTCACACACACACACACACACACTTACCAGCTGCATACTGGGTCTCTCCCATAGCTTAACATCTCTATCCTTTGAAGCTGTCACCAGCAACTCAGGTAGCACATGGAGGGCTGTGACAGAGCCCGAGTGAATCTCAAAGAGGACAGGGGAGAGCAGGATGGTGAGTTCTCAGGGGCCCCTCCTCAGAGAAGCATCACAGTGAGCTGTGTCAGAACTAGAGCCCTCCTCCCCTAGTATTTCTTTTTTCTTTTTTTCTTTTTTTTGAGATGGAGTCGCGCTCTGTCGCCCAGGCTGGAGTGCAGTGGCGTGATCTCAGCTCACTGCAAGTTCCGCCTCCCAGGTTCACACCATTCTCCTGCCTCAGCCTCCCGAGTAACTGGGACTGCAAGTGCCTACCACCATGCCCAGCTAATTTTTTGTATTTTTTAGTAGAGATGGGGTTTCACCGTGTTAGCCAGGATGCTCTTGATCTCCTGACCTCGTGATCCTCCCGCCTCGGCCTCCCATAGTGCTGGGATTATAGGCATGAGCCACTGCGCCCAGCCCTCCCCTAGTATTTCTGATCCTTCCTTCAAACTCACCTTTCTACGCTGCCGTGTCTTTAGATGTGATGTTGGCTCACTATCCATGCTGGCATCGGTATCCATGCTGGCATCAGATTCCCTGCAGGTAGATGGGTCTGTCCCTGGAGTGTGGGTTTTAGGAATGTTTGCTTTTTTCTGCCAGATGTTACCTGTGGTCCATTCTCCTTCTGGGCTGCATTTGGCCAGGTTCCATAGCATCCCATCAGAGCTGGCACACAAAAATGAGGACTCTGCCATTTTAAGGACAGAATTAGAGCCAAGTCTCGGGCCTTGAGGGATCTGCCATCCACCCTGGGCCATCTCCTGGCTCCTCAGGTCCTCCTGTTACCACTCACCAGATTCAGGTTTGGCTTGAGTTATCGATATTAGGGTTCTACTAGGATTCTCTAAGTTTATATCGAAGTCCAACCTCTCTTCAAACTCTCCTGATTCCTTTTGCCTCTGTGAAAGGATAGGTAATTTTGTTTAGCCTACCCATACGAGTCAACTTGTACCAGACAAAGCAACAGTTTTCTGCTCTGGGCTGGTCAGGATTTTTTTTTTTTTTAACTATAACTTAGACACAATCAAGTGCACAAATCTTTTTTTTTTTTTTTTTTTTTTTTGAGATGGCGTGTCGCTCTGTTGCCCAGGCTGGAGTGCAGTGGCACAATCTTGGTTCACTGCAATCTCTGCCTCCCAGGTTCAAGCCATTCTCTTGCCTCAGCATCCCAAGTAGCTGAGATTACAGGCTCGTGCCACCACACCCAGCTGATTTTTGTATTTTTACAAAATACAAAAAGAGACGGGGTTTCACCATGTGGGCCAGGCTGGTCTTGAACTCCTGGCTTCAGGTTATCCACCGGCCTTGGCCTCCCAAAGTGCTGGGATTACAGTTGTGAGCCACTGCACCTGGCTAAGTGCACAAATCTTAAATGTACATCGCGATGTATTTTCACAGGTGCATCCATCCATGCAGCCACCCCATAGATCACAATGCAGAGCATTTCCATCGCCCCAGAAAACTGCCCTTATGTCCTTCCCCATCAATACCAGACCATCACCACAAAAGCTAACAATATTCTAATGTCTGTCAACTGAAACTAGTCTTGCTTGTTCTTGAACTTCATCTAGGTGACGTCATATAGCATGTACTCCTTTGTACCTGGTTTCCTTTGCCCAGAATAATGTCTATGAGGTATGTCTGTATTATTCCATTCAGCACCACGCAGTATCACATTAATTGTTTTGTCATGTAGCAGTCCATTGTATAAATATAGCACAAATTATTGATCCCCTTTCTATTTATTAATATTTAGTTATGATGAATAAAGCTACCATGAAGATTCTTGTACCAGGCTTTGCGGAACATATGTACTCCTTTCTCTTGGGTATCTATTTAGGAGTGCAATCACTGGGTCATGAATAGGCTTTAGTAGATAACTTTAGTAGGTAGCAGATCAGGATTTAATAACCTTCCCAGTAACAAGGTGCTCCCAGGAACCTGCATGTGAAGTGAACAGCTAGCTTTGGCACACTCAATCCAAGAAGTGTTGAACATCTATTAAGTAACTGATAAGTATGATGACAAAAACAAGATGTAGTCCTTGCCCTCGAGATGCTAATATTCACAGGGGCAAGACAAGAGAGTCATGGGAAAAAATACAATTGAGAAAACTTCTAGGTTTATGGTTTCCCACGGCTTTTTAAAATGGTAGAGTCCTTTCTCGTACCAATGAAGTCTTGCATGGGAACCCAATATACAATGTCCTAAATTAGAACTACTCCAGTTGAAGGAGGATAGGAGGATTTGCAGCCAGCTGCCTTTCCCTTCCCCTATCCTCCACCATGGGCCCTAAGGTGTAAAAGCACTGGTCCTAGATGAATGTTTGCTTTAACACACACTCAAATAGGACTTACCAAGAAAGAAAGAACTCCAGGATCCTTGGGCTGCAGGACAAATATGCCATACTCCTTGTGGGTGGACAATATCATAGGATTTTCTGTATAGCTGCTCCTGGTTTGTAAGAAGGGAATAGGTTGAGCCCAGGATTTTCAGAGAGGTAAAGAGAAGAACACCCCTCTTTAAGTCTCTAGTGTTTTCTTCGAAGTCAGACTCAACCTCAGGACAAGCACTAACTCACATTTCCTTTCTCCCCAGCTCGGGAGGAAATGGCATTTTTTATCTTACCAGATTTCAGAAGGAGCGTCCCCTGGCTTCATGCAAAGTAACTTCAAATCCGCTTTGGCCAAGATGAGAAAGTGACCATCAGGAGCCCAACCCAGACTTGTCAGCACCCCTAAGTCCTCCTGTAGAATTCGGTTCAGGTGAAGACTAGCTCAAAAAAGTACACGGACAGAGAAAGATCCTATTTTAGTTAACCTCTCTTGGCCTCCTCAATCCCACATGAATTCCTCAGGAATTAAGTATAAAGCAAAATGTATCACCTTCGCTGAAAATCCTGTTCCACTTTCTGTTTTTTTTTAACATTAGTATTCATCAGTGCCATCCCATTACTTGCTCAAACTAGGAATCTCTAACATTCTTGACTTTTCCTTCCCTCTCTACTTCCAACTCATCAGTAAGGCCTGTAGATGCAACACATGCCTAAATCTGTATCTCCCCTTCTTGTCTCCACGGCCCAGGTCAGGCCCACAGTATGTCTTTCCGAGGCTATAGCTACAGGTGTAAAGTGATCTTACTTTTAGTATCTCTCTACTACCATCCATCTTCCATACTGCCACCAGAGTTCTCTTAATAAAATCCAGATCATTATTCCACTCAAATTCTTAGCACTGTGCCCTGTATAGCCTGACCCCAGTTTATCTTTTCAATTTCATTTCCCTTACTCCCACAGGAATCCGAGGAGCTGGCTATACCGAGAACATACACTCTCAATATCTCCATATCTTCTGTACACGTTCCTTCTTCCTGAAACACTGGCACTGTTCCCTTTTCTTACTGGTCCAGAAAACTCCTACTCATTCTGTAAGTGTCCAACTTTAAATACCAACAACTCCTTCCCACAATTTCTCAAATTTTGAAGCCCCAGGAATATATGTGTGCTTGTGTGTGTGTGTGTGTGTGCACATGTATCTTCATTATAGCACTAGTCAGTCAAGCTTCCTTAATTAAAGAATGAATTTCATCTGTAACTGGTTCATACTGCCTGGCCCAGAGCTTGGCATCAAGTAGGCACCTGAGAATTATTCATTTACATTGCCATGGACAGAAGCAGAAAATAATGTCCCGCTCAGTAACTAACATCCAGTTGACCTAGTTCCGAAGCAGAAGTGCAGTAATTTGAGTAAAATGCCAGGAGTGAGGAGACTGTTGTTTCTATCCCATTAACCCGTCAGCCTGTTTCACCTGAAATTTCCGGGTGCTGAACCCTTCCGCAGTTTCACTTGCCACTCGCTGATTTTCTCATCAGCACTGAGGATAAAAAAGGTGCGTGCTGAGGACCAGATGAGAGCACCAATGTGGCCTGGAGCCTGGTGTACACACAAGTTCAATTCAGTGCTTCTGATGAGCCAGGTTGCACCATCTTTTCCCTCCCAGGCAGATATGCAACCTCTAACGCCCAGTAAATACACAGCCAGGATAGAATTCACACAAAGAACCAAGGGTACATCGACTCACCTGTGCTGTGGCCACAGCCTTAGCTTCCTGCCACAAGATTAGTTCCCCAGCTTGATTTCCAGATACTGCCATGGAACCATCTGGTGCCCAAGCCATAGCAGTGATGGCTGCAGAACTCCTTGGTATACATGTGTCATCTGGAGAAGAAAGGAAGTGTTTCATTAGGAGCTGGGATACTGCTGGGATAAGAGATATCAGGTCACCCTCGACCTTTTTTTGTACCAGTAACACACCCTCTCTCCAAACACACCCTCTCTCCAAACCTCACTCACCTGCTTCCTTAGGAACCTGCCAGAGCCGTACAGAACCATCCTCAGAGGCAGTCAGCAGGAGGCCTGAGGTTTCTGAAACAGCAGCAGCACGGACTGGGCCACTGTGTCCCAGGAAGGTGTGGGTTTGGCACACCTAGGAGGAAGGGATAGAGATGGGCTCATGGGAGTGGGCACAACAGAAGGTTATTCCACATACCTTCCCCACCTCCCTTGATCCTGGTCCTTTCAGGAACTCACCAAGAGTGGATGCCATAACCGTGTGGCCCCATCTAGCCCGATGGTCACCACCAGAAGCTCTGACCCAGGCTGTCCAGCTGATAAGACACAGACACTGAGTCAGAAGAAGGGACGGAGCAGGGCAGAAAAGAAGAGGCAGCAGGGAAGGGGAGGTGGCTGATGTTTTGTTACCTGCACGGGGCTCCATGGCAGCTGCACAGTGGCTAATGGGTCCTGAGTGAGCAGGGATGCTGGTCAGCTCCACGCCTTGATGGTCCCACACTTTCAAGGTCCCATCCCGGCCCACAGACACCACGTGCTCCTCCTGCCCCCAGAGCACAAGATCAGAGCAGAGTCATATTGAGCAGGACATGGGAAACAGAACTCCCTCCACAGAGGTGTGGGCTGAGCATTAGGAGCATGGAAGATGTCAACGAGGGAGAACTCGGGAACAGCGGATTGGGCGGTCAGGACAGTGGGGTTGGGTGGCTGAAGTTCATGATACCAAGAGGCTGTGTTTTCATGCTCTTCTTTCTCCCTTTACACCAACCATTAGCCTCAACACCATAATCCCCTCCCAAGTATCTCATTTTCTTTTTCTCCTTTTTTTTTTTTTTTTTTAAAGATAGGGTCCCACTCTGTCACACTGGAGTCTGGAGTGCAATGGTTTGATCACAGCTTACTGTAGCCTTGAACTCCTGGGCTCAAGTGATCTCTCTCCTCAGCCTCCTGAGTAGCTAGAACTACAGGCATGCACCATGGTACCCAGCTAATTTTCATTTTTATTTTTTATAGAGATGGGGGGTCTCACTGTGTTGCCTAATCTCCAGGTATCTCATTCTTTATGCTCATTTTGCCTCTGGGATTAGATACTCAATGCATCCAGTCTCTCAAAGCCTCCTTAGCCCTTCCAGAGACCCCACGCCCCACGGTGGGATCTCCATTGCCTTCTCACCACAGCTGCCACAGCGCTCACAGCACTCTGATGACCCAGGAACTGACCAAGCTGCTGTCCCGACTCTGGGTCCCAGAGCCCCACAGAGCCATCACTGGAGCAGGATATCTGCAGAGTCAGAAGTCAGAGGAGTGGGATTATTAGCGTCCCTCCAGCAGTTTTGTATGTCTATAATGTAGGATGGAAGGCAGTAAGCCATGTAATGAAGGGCCTGGGTTCTCCTGGGTTCAAATCCTAGCTCTGCCACTCATTACTTTCTGCTTTGTGGTCTGTTTCTCTTTCTGAGCCTTGGGTTTCTCAACTATTTAATGAGTATAATGATAATGTACCTATCTGATATCGTGGTTTGGGGCTGAGTGCATCTACATAAAGGACTTAGGCTGGGCACGGTGGCTCACACCTGTAATCCCAGCACTCTGGGAGGCCGAGGCAGATGGATCACCTGAGGTCAGGAGTTCAAGACCAGCCTGGCCAACATGGGGAAACCCCGTCTCTACTAAAAATACAAAAAATTAACTGGGCGTGGTGGCAGGTGCCTATAATCTCAGCTACTCAGGAGGCTGAGGCAGGAGAATCATTCGAACCTGGGAGGTGGAGATTACAGTGAGCAGAGATCGTACCACTGCACTCCAGCCTGGGTGACAAGAGCAAAACTTTACCTCAAAAAAAAAAAAAAGGACTTAGCATGCTGCCTGGCACACAGTGAACATATACTAAATATTAGCTATTGTCCATATTATTATTATTATTATTATTATTTTGAGATGAAGTTTCATTTTTGTTGCTGCCCAGGCTGGAGTGCCTCCTGGGTTCAAATGATTCTCCTGCCTCAGCCTCCTGAGTAGCTGGGATTACAGGCATGCATCACCATGCCTGGCTAATTTTGTATTTTTAGTAGAGATGGGGTTTCTCCATGTTGGTAGGCTGGTCTTGAACTCCTGACCCTGTGATCCACTCGCCTCAGCCTCCCAAAGTGCTGGGATTACAGGTGTGAGCCACCGCGCTCGGCCCTGGGCTTTCTTATTAGAGAGTTCGCTGGCTCAGCTTCATCACTGACCTTGGAAATGTTCTGAGTTCAATTTCCTTGTCTGTAAAATAGAGATAAAAGGAGTATCTACAGGGTGTTGTAAAGATTAAGTGAAGCAATATATGAAAAGAGCTTAGTTCAATGCTTGGCACATACCAAGTTTGACAAATATTAGCTATTACTATTATTAATGGGTGCCAGAAAAAGGATGAGGTGGGGAATGTTGTCTTGCCCCAGGAACCCAGCTGGGCTCTGTGCCACCCCTGGCCCTTTACTCACCAGTAGGTTATCTTTGGTCCAGGCACAGCCAGTGACCCAGTCACGGTGACAGGCGGGGAAGGAGTGGATCAAAATAGGGGCTTTGGGTGTCCGCACATCCCAGCAGAGGAGACTCTGGATAGGCCCCAAGGAGAGTGAGCAATCAGGACCAAAGGAGGGATGGGAACCCTGGAGCCATTTCAGGCAAGAAATTTCAAGGAAAGAGGGGGCGCGAGGAAGCACAGGTAGACAGATCTATACTAGATTTGGCAAAACAAAAAGCAGGAGGAAGCAACGGGAAATGGGTTGTTAAGAAATCTAGGAACTAGAGGGGCTATGGGACCCCAGGGTTGCATCCTTCTGCAGCTCACCCGATCCCGGCCCCCAGTGGCCAGGCTGCCTCCATCAGTGCTGAAACTACAGCAGCTCACAGGGCCCTCATGTCCCCGCAGCTCAGTGCCACAGGGAAAGTCTTCTGCCTTGTGCGGCAGCGTCAGCAGCTGCCTTGGCCACAGCCGCACTGTGAAATCCTCTGCATTGGAAAAAGAGAGAGGGAACAGCTTCCTGAAAGAGGAAGCCAGACAGGCCCTGGGAGGCCAAAGACAGGAGCAGCCACGGGGACTGAGGGTGACGCCCAAGGCACAGCTCCATGGGAGAGATGCAGGGAGTCACAAGGCTGCGGAGAGGCCCTGTACAAGGGTCATCAGCAAGTGTGTACATAGGACAGGAACGCCAGGCACTCCCAGCTCCAGCTCCACAGCTCAGGCCAGGAACATGGCTCCTTGTCTCTGCTTCTCTAACGGTACTCCCACAGCAGCCGCTCCAGACCTCTCCTCTTCTCAAGTGCCCAGTGTCACTTCCACCTCAGAACCTGAGAGGACCAGGTCTCCCACATAGAGAGGGCCTAGGCCATTCTACATTTTCACCTCAACATTTCTCTCTCTCCTTCTAAGGGAAACCTATCCCTTTACACAGCAAAGTCTCCCAAGGGGCAGAAACTCAAAGGATTACTGGGAGTTTAGAGGTCCCAGAATGAGGGTGAAGGAACGGGTAGAAACAGTCTAAATAGATTATGCAAGATAAGTGCATTCAAAAGCACTTTTGAAGTTGTAAAACAAAATCGCACATGTGTATTTTCATACACATATACATACAACTTGGAGAAATGTATTAGTGTCTTTAAAAGGAACAGTGATTTGTCGGCCAGGCGTGATGGCTCACGCCTGTAATCCCAGCACTTTGGGAGGCCGAGGTGGGCGGATCACCTAAGGTCAGGAGTTCGAGACCAGCATGACCAACATGGTGAAACCCCGCCTCTACTAAAAATACAAAATTAGCTGGGCATGGTGGTGCATGGCTATAATCCCAGCTACTTGGGAGGCCGAGATGGGAGAATTCCTTGAACCCAGGAGGCAGAAGTTGCAGTGAGCTGAGATTGCACCACTGCACTCTAGCCTGGGCAACAAGAGTGAAGCTCTGCCTTAAAAAAAATTTAAAAAAAAAAGAATTAAAAAAAAAATTTTTTTTGATTTTTTAACCCTGCCCACTGTCCAGTAGTACCTGAGGCAGAAGCCAAGAGCTCCTGGGAAGTGGCCAGTCCTAGCACAGGCTTCTGGAATCTGGACAGGAGCCAGAGGGACTGAAGGGAGCATTCCCTGAGTGCCCAGCCCTGCAAGGACCCATCTTCTGCTCCAGTCACCAACACCTTGGGGCTTAGCCAGGCCAGGGCGGATACTGCCACATCCAGTGCCTGACCCTGAGCCCCCTTGGAACCTAGAGAATGAGAGAGAACAAGGGAGTAAGATACTTGGGAAGGGTTGGGGGGCAGGGGCTATGCTCTTTCTAAAGGCTCAAAAACCCACCCCATTCCCCCTTCAGTACCTGAAGAGATTTTGTAGATCCTAATGCCATCTGCTCGATACCCAACAGCCACCCGATCACCATCTGGGCTGAGTGCCACGGAGAGGGCAGGAGAGAGAGGAAGGGAACCCAGGTGCCCACGGGGTCGACCCAGAGACCCTGACCATACCTGAACCTAGGAACCAAGAAGAGGGCTTAAGGATACTACCTCCACCACCCGGTCCTCCTCCCTGCTTTGAGTTACAGCCACCTCCATTAAAGTCCTCCTTCCAGAGACTCCTCTCATGAGAGCTGCCCCTGCACACAGTGGCACCCCTCTCCCTGTGGCTCCTGCCATCCAAGCTCCTCCACAGCCTCCTCAACAAAGGACCCCCACACCTACCCAGATATTCTTTGCCTTTGCTACTCTTCCTCACAACTCACCACCAGCCCTCTGCAAGCTGACCTTGCCATCCTCTCCAGCTGTCAGTAACTGGCAACCCGCATGCAGGAACAGCGCAGCAGCAACAAAGCCATGGTGGGCAGGGAAGGTAGCCAGCCGTGCCCCTTCTCTCCAGGCCCACAGCTCCACCATACTGTCCAGCCGGCCCACAGCTACAACCCCACCAGGCACATTGAAGGCCAAGGTACGGACAGAGGCTCCAGGTGCCCCCAGGTCCTACACACGGAGGTAGAAATGGAAACTTGAAGACCTGCTCTCAGCACAATCCTAAAGTCACCCAGTATGCTGCTGTCTGTCATCTGCCACCCTCCACTCCTATCCTCCTATGCTTCCCCCCAGAGCCACACTGGACCTTCTTACCTTGGTGACTTTGAGCCCATCCACCTGGAAGAAGCTGATGCTGCCAGCCCAGCTGCCTGTGGCTATTACCTGCCCCTCTGGATGGAAGGCAACACAGTTCAGGGGCTTGGGGTAGGTGTGCTGGAAGGCCAACTGCCCACGGACTGTGTCCCACAGCTGAGGGAGAGAGAGGAGGAATCAGGATGCTGAACAGAGATGCCTGAACTTCTCAGTCCCAGATCTCCTGGAGCAACCTTTTCCAGTTCCCCTGCCTTCAGCAGGGAAAGCCTTCTCCGGCCAGGCAGTCAGCAGCCTCTGCCACACTGAGAGAACAACCTCACAAGGGTGAGTCATGACTCAGGGCCACTCTGACCACTGCAGCCCCCAAGTCTTACCTTTAGGCATCCTCCCAAGCACACGGTGGCTAGCAGCCGGTGGTCTGGGCTCAGGCAGCAGCCAGTGATTTGGTACTGGTGGGCCTTGGTCTGCAGCACCCTATCCCAGGAAGATGAAGTCAGTCCTCTGGGCCCCCTGGCCATCACCTCCCTCCTCATTTCCTTCTCCTGGGGCTTCCAACAAATGGGGAAGGCCCTCACTCCAAGACAAACGGGGAAGACCCCCTACCGACAACCATGCTGCAGGTCCCAGAGCTCCAGGAGTCCGTCGAAGGCAGTAAGAAAGAGTGTATCATCGGAGAGGAACAAACAAGCAGAGATTCCATCACAGCCACTCACCAGAGACTTCTCCTCCTGTGACAGGGGGTGAGAAAGTGCGGCTCTGGCCATCCCCTTGACCCTTCAAGTCCCACCACTCCAGACCCCACCCAAAAAGAAGGCCAAGGCACAAAGGCCATGAGTTCTTGGCTCTCTATGTTGCAAGTCAAGCACACGTTCAAGTGGGGGCCTCATGATCCAAGTGGGGCCACATTTTCTCCCCAACTCCAAACCCCATACCTAGTCCCCAAGTTACAGAAGATGTTGATGGTCTTGAGAAAATGGGGTTACATGGGGTAGGGGATGACATGGTTGGAAAGAGGATAGAAAGAGGCCATGGTTCTAGGACTCACCTCTCCAGCCCAATGTACTATTTAGCCTCCCATAAGCACTTTGTGCTGCCATAATTCCCAGCAATTTATAGGGAATATTCTCCCCCTGCATCTTTGCTCAGGTTCCTTGTTCAAACAAGAATGCCTGCCCTTCTCTACCCTATGCCCTCCTATAGCCGCACAGCTCACTCAGGTCTTAATTATATTACATGGCTATGTTTTGGTTCCTTTTTTTAACCTTATATGTCTTATCTTCCAACAAAACTGACCACTTGGTGGGCGATGACAATGTCCCAAGTCCTGTGTTTCTTGCCATGCTTAGCACAGTGCCTTAAATGGAAGGTGTGCAGCAAATATTTGCTGTGTGATTGATTTCTTGATGAAGCCCTTTGAGCTGATGTGCAGGCAGTAAAGTTGCTGAATCAATCAGAGTGATAACAGGTGTGTGGCTCATCTAGGGCTTCAGGGCAGTCTGCACAGATTTTCAGAGGGTAAAGTCTTCCCGTCCTTGATTGTCATACCTGCCAAGTTCTCAGGTCCAACAGGTAAACTGTCCCATTGGCAGTGCCAACAGCTGCTCTTTGTCCACTGGTGGAGAAAGCCACGGCAGTAGGGGATGAGGAAACCACCAGAGACAGGCTGGAGCTAGAGAAAGAGTAGGAAGAAAGGGAGGAAATAAAAGAGGGAATGCAAACAGGAGTTGATTTCTGTGCTTCTGTGCCTAGATCCCCCTCTCCACAGTGTTTCTGGTCATCCTTATTCTTCAGTTTCAGAAAGAGCTGCAGCTTGCTCTCTGGTGGGCTTACTAGGGTCTGGGGTCAAGGTCTTACCTTTGCTGATTTTTCATGGTCTGGGGTTTATTAAGCCATCGTAGTGTGTGTTGGAGGTGCCATCTCTGGGAGAGCAGCGGGGCTTGGTGGCAAAGAGGTGAGTCCAGGGGCTGGTTGGCTGCTTGCTGGGGCAGGAGCTGGGGGTACTGGCTGAGGATTGAAGCCTGCCGCCTCAGGAAGGTGCGAAACACCGCAACATCAGCCTCGGGGAGCTTTTGTTCCTCTTTGGGGACTGAAGAAGCTATAAAAGAGTGGCAGAATGTCACTGGGGAGCCAGCTGGACCCCATTTACCCCAGCACCAAATAAAACCATATGGTGTGTCTACAATAGTAAGTCTCAAAGTGTGGCCCTCTGGCTCTATATCAGGAATATCTGTTAAAAGTACAAAGCTTTGGGCCCCACTCCAAACCTAGGGAACCAGAATATAGAGACCCAAAGATCTGCAATTTGAACAAGTTTCCTAGACAGTTTTATGCTAACTAAATAAAGTTGAAGAATCTCTGGTCCAAGAGACCGAGGTGAAAGGTCTCCTGAGAGTCACATGCTCACCCTCTTGGCATTTTCAACTTGAAATGGAAATTTGAATCTTTTTTCCCTGATACCCACATCCCACCCAACCCTGAGCAGGGCCCTCATAAGCACACCCAGGAGTCCCATATCTCAGAAAAGAATTCAGCCAGTGAATCATCTCACCATAGAGGGCATGGGTCTCCAAGAGCCGAGAGACCAGACCCAATTCCAAGTGTGCAGCCACCACATGGATGTTGGTAAGAAACTTCGAAAGAAGTCCACGGTTCCCGCTCTGGAGCTGAGAAGGTCAGACTGGATTCATTAGGGATGTGAAGGGGCTGGTGAGAAGGGAGAGTTTAGTCTCAGAACCTGAATACAGAGATAGGATCTGAGCTGGGACAAAGGACTTGAAGAAGAAGGGCAGGAAAACTGAAAGGAAAGAGGTCAAGGGAGTTTGGGAGGGGTAATGGCAGCAGTGATGGTGGAGATGGTAAGGGGGAGAGGGGTCTCAGAACAGCCAAAGCACTCACTTTGGGAAAGGTGTCTATGGGGTCTAGGAACTAACCAGGTGGTAAGGCAGGTCTACCAGAGCCTCAGGAGGGCAACTTCGGAAGGTGCCTGAGGCATCAGCGTCACATGTCTTCCAGAGCTGAGCTGCATGAACAGATATTGAGAAAGGCTCAGCCTTGCATCATTCCCAAGGGCAGTAGGTGAGCTGGCCAGCAGATAGAAGCACAGTGGGTGGTCCTGGCCTCCAAGCCCAAGCTCCACACTCAGTGCCCAGGCTGACTTGGGCTGCAATCACCTGCAATGAGGATGTGTGCCGTGTCCTCTTGCCCTGGCCTCTTCCCATAGCGACGTTTAGCTGCTGTTCTCAGGGGCCCATCAGGGAGGCACAGCCGGGCACCAGGGCGCTCCAGAGGGCCCTCCCCTAGCAAACTGTCCTCATGTGAGGAAGAGAGAGAGGAGAAGGAAGAGGCCTGTCAGTGAGTATCCTGGCACAGCAGTGGGCTCCTATGGCCCCCTCAAATAGCGGAAACTGGAGCAGCTGGAGCAGTAACCCATTCATGGTCTGGGAGCCAGATGTTGAAGCTATACACAGGGCCCTGGCTCAAAGAAGGGAAGGCATAGAGAGGTCAGCAGGAGCTCAGCTGGGGCACCTGTACCTGCGCAGACTCTGGACGAGGTAGGCAAACGGGCCCATGGGGTAGGGGTCTCCACTGTTACCAGCAGCCACTGCTTCTTCCCAGCTCTTAGTCCCCTTGGGTAGTGTCCGCCACACACTCAGCACTCCATGCAGCTGGTCCACAGTCAAACCTGAAAACTCAAGCTCTCTGAGGCCCTCACCTAACCACACAGTGTCCCCCCGGACCCCCACCACACCTGCTGAGAACCCAGTGGAACCAATGTAATGTGAGCCCTGGCCCTCAGCGTCCCAACCCACCCACCCCAAGCACTGACCACTCCGTGTGACCTCTAGGGTGGTCAACGCCTGGGGAAGGACATCAGGCCCGTGTTCCTGTTCCAGTGTGCTCAGGATGTGCTGCAGCAGCAGGGGGACACTGGCAGGCAGAGTCCGGAGTCTCTCAGACACCTAGGATGGCGGGAGGACAGCCTCGTTCAGTGTGGCGGGAGGAGAAGCAGCTTGGGTTGTGGGATAGGGAAGGGGCAGCAGGAGGACAGCGGGGAGGAATGAAAAAGTAAAGAACAACTGTGGGAGAGAGGTGAGGCGAGGTGTGAGGTGAGGATGGGGAGTAGGTGATCACAAGACAGCAAAGGACATGAGATAGGGATGAGACAAAGCAGCTGAAGAGAGAATGGGAAGTGGTGATTGGGACTTGGAAGGTGAGGGGAACCGACCTGCTCATACAGCGTGAAGAGCCTCAGATGATCGGTGACCAAGCGCAGGTAGAGCGGCCGGCCTGATTCTCGCTTCACCAGCAGCAGTCGCATCTGACAAGACTCAACTCAGGGTGGGGTCCAGGAGGGCTGCCCACAGCCAGCCCTCTGCCCAAGCACCAGCCCCTCTGCCAGGCAGCTCCTCCTCTGAGAGTCCCCAGCAGGCGCCAGGTCCATGGCATCACCCCAGGACATAACCATCCCTCTCCTACACTGCTCTGCCCAGTCAGCCCTGCTAGAAAACCCCTGTGGCTCAGCCTACCCCACCAGAAACCACTTTACTCATCCCCTCAGCCCAAGAGGCCCCAGAAAGGCCATTCACCAGGGGAAGAGGGCTGGGGGACATTATCAGGAACCACAATTTTCTTATTAACAACTTCCCATGGACAGAACTTCTGAAAAAACAAAGGAGCAGGTCTGTTCAAAGCAGCTAGCAGCCTCAGCACCTCGGGTCCTCATAGTTCCCAGATTCACCCCACACACCCACCAGCCCTGGCCTAGAACCCAACCTGGTTGTTAAACGGTGACTCCTCCAGCCGCTTCCCATACAGGGCCAGCTCCTCTCTCACCAGCCGGGCCCGAGCAGAGGCCTCCAGAGGCCCCAAGGCCACCACGTGGGCACCCTGGCTCTGCTCAAGGGTCTCCCCTAGGCCTGCATCCCTAGACACACTCAGCACCAGGTGTACACACTGTGATATTTGGGCAAAGGGAAAGGAAGGTAGAAAGAAAAGGAGAACCACATTGGAGAGGCCCCTCTCCTCCCTGCTGTACCCCTCCTTCCCTCCAGCCTGCCTCCCCAGACCCACCTCCTTCTCACACTCACCCGGGGAAGCTTCTTTGGGATCCAGTCTGAAATCAGCTGCCCATTCTGGTCCACCAACCTATCAGCCCCATCAATGATCAGGACCAGCGTCTGACCAGGATGCAGGGACTCAGAAGACTTGGGCAGCAGTCTCTGCTGCAGCTCCCACACAAGGCTTCTGTACATGGAGATGAAGTCAGGGTCAGTGGGAGAGACAGAAAAGCAGGGGTGGCACCATGGGCATCAACAAGGCTGGGCTCATTGGGGGATACCCACCGGTAGGTGTTGGGGAGGGCACCTGGCTCTTTTAGTTGGCCACGCAGATAGGTACAGAGGCGTCTGAGCAGAGTGAGGGCAAGACCCTGGTCAGGACGAGCCCCGGAAAAGTGGAAGAAGACTAATGGTGCCACCTTGGCCCCATCAGGAGCCTGCAGGGCTGACACAAGAGATGCCTGCATGTGACAGGAACAGAAAACATGGTCACATTTTACATGCTTGAGCTCCCTGTGCCTTACCTCCTTAGCCCACACAGCCTTCTCTCCCTCCTGCCCAGGCCCCTGAGACTCTGTACCAAGAAGGCTGTCTTGCCCTGTCCTGACTGCCCTGTCACCAGGCTCAGCCTCCCATGGTACAGCATCAGCTGCTGCACTGTGTCCTGAAGAAGGCGTGGCCGGGCAGTACTTGGTGGCTTCTGCAGCTGCTGGAAGGTGGCCTGGACCAAGTCATCGTCTGGGATGGACACTGGCTGCTCCAGCAAGGCCCCAGGCTGAGGGTAAATGGGTCAGTGACTATCCATGGTGCTATGCTCCTCAGGACCCCCAGGCTAAAACTCACAGAGGCCCCACCAAGTTACTTCCCACCCAGGACAACCCAGACCACCCCATGTCCCTCTGCACGCCTCTGGTCACCAGTGCTTCTGCTGACCTGCAGGTAGAGCTCCTGGATCATATTCCACACATCCTGCAGAACCAACTGACCAAACTCCTCCAGCCCGCCAACATAGGGCCTGCCAGCTGCCACACCCCCCCACTCACAGGCGTACCTGTGGGCAAATCAAGCACAACCAGGTCAGAGCAGGCCTGGCTCCTCTCACTACATCTCTGTACAGGTGCTCCCTACCCCCTCAGCTCACCTGCGGCAGGTAATCCCTTTCTGTCTGCTTAAGCAGCTCTTCAGTTCTGAGATCCGACATGCGGCCTCTTCAGACTCAGAAACAAAGTCAGATTTCCAGGTATCTGGCACAGAGCTGACCACCAAAGACCCCAAAAGTTGGAACAGACTCAGACCCCAGCCAGCCTCCCTCTACCAACCACCAGACATAGCTGTAATTTCCTGAAGCTCCTCAAGTAGAGATCTCCTGATTCCAGCACCAAGGCTGGCGTGGGGCTGCAAAGGCATGCTGAGTCCTGTTTCTGCCTCACAGCACTCCCCTTCTATACTCTGAATACTGAGGAGAGAAGACTAGCCTGTCTGACCTTCTGGGGAAGGAGCCCCAACCTGCAGGCAACAGAGAGTACCTGAGGAAGCTGGAATCCCGGAAGTAGATGAGAGCTTGGGCAGAGGGCTGCAGACGTTGGTTCCGGTTCAGGAACTGCATCACCTCCATCTCTGTCACAGAGCGCCCTGAAGGGTACTGCTGGGCCTGTGGGGAGGGCAGAGACGGTGGGTTTAGTCCTAGGCCACAGTGACCCTCCCTCCAGACCTGCCAAGGCCCCAGGCCTCCTGTATCTGTGATGTTCCTCTCTCCCTCCCTCCTGGCACAAGCAATAAAATATAGCTAATAGCTAATGTTTTTTACTTATTTTTATTTTTTTTTCTGGAACAAGGCACTAGTAGCTAACATTCATTGAATGCCTATAATGTATTGAGTATTCTGTTAGACTTTTGTTTTTGTTTTTTTGTTTTTTTGAGACTGAGTTTTGTTCTTGTCGCCCAGGTTAGAGTGCAATGGCATAATCTCGGCTCACTGCAACCTCCGCCTCCTGGGTTCAAGCAATTCTCCTGCCTCAGCCTCCTGAGTAGCTGGGATTACAGGCACGCACCACCACGCCCAGCTAATTTTGTATTTTAGTAGAAACAGGGTTTCACCATGTTGGCCAGGCTGGTCTCGAACTCCTGACCTCAGGTGATCCACCCACCTTGGTCTCCCAAAGTGCTGGGATTACAGGCTGAGCCACTGCACCTGGCCCTGTTACAGACTTTTAATTCTCATAATAACCCTCCAATATAAATGTCATTGCTTCTCTTTAATATACGGCAATTGAGGCTGGGTGAGAGTAAGCTGCATTCCACAAAGCCACATAACTTGTAGATGACAGAAGGGAGATCAGTATCCAGATCTATCTGATGGCAACACCTAAACAGACCTACCCTCTTACTTTTGCTCTTGGCCAACCCCAGAGGCACTTCTCAAAGGACTTTTCTCATCTAGAGCATGGTCACTTGCAGTATCTTCAGCCTATATTTCTCTTCAAGTCTCAAAGACCTACCTGTTCATAGTCCCAGGGTTTCTGACAGAATGTGGCTTCTCACAGCCTCTGCCCCAACCTTTGCTTCCTCCCCAGCCCTCCTCCAAACCTGTCTGCCTTACCCAGTGGAAGTGTGGATAGTCAGGAAGGTTGTAGCTGGGGGGAATGTATCCATAACGGGAGCCCAGAATCCCCACAAACAGCTGTGCGTTCTCCACCTCTCCAAGGCACACTTCCAGTTGTCTGTAGGCATGGTTATAGGGACATGTGGGAGTCACTGGGGGCATGGTATCAGGGAACATAGGCATAAATAGGGAGACAGGACCCTGGCTCACAACTGAGAAAAGAGAAGGTAGGCGGCTCTTGTTAGTATCCAAAGAGCGACTCCCGCCTTCACCCTCATCCATTCTTACAGCCCCAATCCTGCCCCACTCAGGTCCACCACTCAAGCCCCTCATCCCCAACCCAGCCCCTCTTCTCTGCAGCCCCCACACCTGTTCCTACGGGTCTCCTCCTCAGTGACACCCCAGCGGAGGTCAATTCCGTGAAGGCTGATACGGTGAGGGGCCGCTCGGGCCTGCAGTGCTGGCAGCACAGACCTCAGCAGCAGGTCCCGCTCCCCATGCATGTCTCGGAAAGTGGATGAAATAAAAAGCCGGATGCTGCGCCATCTGGGGATAAGCAGAGGGTTGGGCTCAGTCTAGGGATGAGCCCCATCACCTAATCCACAGACACTGCTGTGATCACTCTTTAGCACTGAGCATGAGCCAGGTATGACAGACAGCAGACAGGTACCCAGCAGGCCTTCAGAGAAGCACGTGCTAGTGGTCTCAACTGCACAGCCCTGGAATTTAAAGCCCACTTGCTACTTCTTGTACACCTCTCCTTTTTCTCGTAATCATTATTACGTATTTACTGTTTGTTCATGACAACACTGTGAGGTAAGCACTATCATCTCCATTTTAGCAATCAAGAAACTAGGTTTTGTTTTTGTTTGTTTGTTTAAGACAGTTTTGCTCTTGTTGCCCAGGCTGGAGTACTATGGCGCAATCTCGGCTCACCGCAACCTCTGCCTCCAGGGTTCAAGCGATTCTCCTGCCTCAGCCTCCCCAGTAGCTGGGATTATAGGCATGTGCCACCACACCCAGCTAATTTTGTATTTTTAGTAGAGATGGGGTTTCTCCATGTTGGTCAGACTGGTCTTGAACTCCCGACCTCAGGTGATCTGCCCGCCTCGATCTCCCAAAGTGCTGGGATTACAGGCATGAGCCACCGCGCCCGACAAGAAACTATAGCTTTAAGAAATTAAGCAACTAGGTCAGAGTCAAACTGCTATTTGGCAAAGCCACAATGAAAAAGCCAGAACCTGCGCTCCTAAGCCCTCGGCCTACACCCCAGCCATACGGCCATGATGTCTGCCATCATCTTTGTATTTGGACTTCCTTTCCTCAGTAGAGAAAGGAAGGGCTTGCTCACAACCTGACAACTCCCTGTGGTAGAGAAACCCCTGCCTGAGAAAGAGGAAGTGTACCTTCATGAAGAGAACAAGCGGCACCTCACCAGCTAGAATTTCAGTCCCAGAGTTTCTCCAGGTTTGACTGCAGCCTCTCCCAATTCACAAAGGCATAGAAACACAGACTGACCCTTGCTGGGAAATAGGAGCCAAGGGGCTTGGAGTGTCCTCTTCCAGTGGCCGGAGAGACTGGACCCCTGTCTTTCCTGGGGGCGGTGGAATCTTGAATATTTTGTCCATTTGGCCCACATGTTCCAAAAGATGGGAGGCCCCATGCTCTGCGATGAACCTGACATAAATAACAAGAGTCAAAATCAGTGAGGTCTCCCAAAAAGGGCAGGGGGAAAATGATACGTCTAGGTTTGGTCACCAGTTAAGTGAAGCTCCTTAAGAAGATAACCATAAGCAGTTTACACAGACTTAAAATAAATGAGGATGCAGAACCATAGGAATGAAGGAAAAAAGAAGCCCAACTCTAGCCCCTCCTGCTGTGCATGGTAATCATCAACTTGCTGTTGGGCCAGGGGCAATGGGCTAGGTAAGGTGTAAAACTTAAAGCCATCCCAGTCTGGGCTTGAGCAGCTCTGTGCCAGTCATAAAGGCTCCCTGGAGAAGGAGGAATGTGTCTGAGGCTTCCTAATAGGAGTTGAGGGAAATGGATGGTATCCAAAGGAAAAGGCAGTGGAGAAAACAAGTACATAAGAAGGCAAGGATGGAGAGAGAGAAAAAAATGTGAAAAGATTTCTATAATTTAGCTTAAATAAATGTAATTTTCTCTGGATCAAGAATGAAACAGAAGCCGCAGTGACATGGCCATCTCTTGATAGTGAAATCTCCTATGTCCATTTTCTTCTTTCCTACTGGATATAATATAATACAAACTTGGCTGAATACCAAGATGGCTGGAGCTGAAGCTGACATATTGAATCATGCGGTAGAAGCTGAGTATTTGAGGATCATGCAGCAATAAGAGAGAAAATGCCCAGGTCCCTTTGACACTGTGTTGCTGCTATGCCTGGATGGCTGTAAAAGAGGAGTGAACTATCTTACTTTAAAAAAGAAGTCAGCACTTTGGGAGGCCGAGACGGGCGGATCACGAGGTCAGGAGATCGAGACCATCCTGGCTAACACGTGAACCCCGTCTCTACTAAAAATTAAAAACTGAGCCAGGCCGAGTGGTGGCGCTGTGTAGTCCCAGCTGACCTCGGGAGCGAGCAGGAGAATGTCGTAAACCCAGGGAGGCGCGAGCTTGCAGTGAGCTGAGATCTGGACAGCTGCACTCCAGTCCGGGGCGACAGAGCCCGAGACTCGCCTCAAAAAAAAAAAAAAAAAAAGAAGTGACTGGGGCCGGGCACGGTGGCTCACACCTGTAATCCCAGCACTTTGGGAGGCAGAGGTAGGTGGATCACGAGGTCAGGAATTCAGGACAAGCCTGGCCAACACGGTGAAACCCTGTCTCTACTAAAAATACAAAAATTAGCCAGGCATGGTGGCACATGCCTGTAGTCCCAGTTACTTGGGAGGCTGAGGCAGGAGGATCACTTGAACCCGGGAGATGGAGGTTGCAGTGAGCTGAGATTGTACCACTGTACTTCAGCCTGAGTGACACAGTGAAACTCTCTCAAAAAAAAAAAGTGACTGGAGTAGAGATAATCTCCTAAAAACTTCCTACCAAAGTCTCCAACCCTTCAGTATCCATTCTATACTCACTTCAGTATCCCATCAGTGCAGCCTGAGAGTGTCACATCATTGGGATTCAGATCTGGTGACCTGGCAAAGGAAGAAGCAGTCACTAACCATCACAAACAATACCTGGAACACAGTCACTGCCCACTAACATCCCAAGATGAAAACCCCACTTCTGCACCTTTAATAGGGTTATGTGGTAGGCTAGGGCTAGGGTAGACTCTCACGGAGGGGTACAGAGTTAGGCTAAAATGTCCACCCGAAGTGCAACAGAGGTAAGAAGGCAGAGTTGAGGAGATCCCTGTCAAGTGGGAGTGTCCTATGCTTTGGCAGGCGTAGAGAGGAAATGTAGACCACTAATTTCTGACACTGGGCAGGAAGTATAAGCACCCTTACAGGTATTGTACCCTTCTCAGGAGGAGACCAACAAAGAGGCACTTGCAATTCACACGCTGCCAGTAAAGCTGTTTGGCCACATTGATCATTCCTTCATCCATGCTTTGGCCAAAGAGGATGACCCTGTCCACCTGTAAGATGAAAGGGGAGAAGATGCTAGAGAAGGGATGCTAGAGAACCCAGGACATTAAGATATGAGCTTTCTGAGGACAGGAGGGTTAGGAGAACTCTGAGAGGAGTACCTCTCCTGAGAGCACATAGAATGAGGGAAGCCACTACATTTTAACTTACAGGGGACATCAAAGTGGAGGTTGGAGTGGGGCACTGGTATACTGTATCTGGCTCATTCAGGCTCAAAAGAGCTGGTTGTTAAGTTTTCAGGAATTTTGTGGGCAGTTGTTAAAGACGGACATTATTAAACATTAAATGGTATACATTTAAAAAATTAAATAAGTTATATTTAATACAAATGTGGCTGGACATGTTGACACACACCAGTAGTCCCAGCTACCTGGGAGGCTGAGACAGGAGAATCACTTGAGCCCAGAAGTTTTAGTTGCAATGAGCTATAGTCGAGCTACTTCACTCCAGCCTGGGCAACGGAGTGAGATCCTGTCTCAAAAAATAAAAATCAGAAAATAAAACAAATGTAATAAATACTCAAAATGCATAACTTCCTAATAATTTTACTACATTTTACCACTATCTACTCGTGCTTATTTACATCTACTGTATCAGGTTGTGAGAATACCACACAGCAGTGTGCTCCTGAGGGTCTTTTCCCAATTCTGTGTTCAGTAGCATCGTGTTGGTAGCTTGAAATCAGCCACGGTAGGACTGTTCACACCATGGAAATTTAGGAGATGCTATTAACCAAGACTTATTTTTCCAGGCAGCTGGTTGTTGAATATTTACCAGCACACCACTGAGTAGGGGGTTGTAGCCAGTAGAGAGCTGATCTGACTATTTTATGTGGTTGGAGAAGTCAGCTTTAAAGGTCAAGAAATGAAATATATCAGTTGTAGAGGAAAATGTGGGGGAGGGAGAGAGTTTCTCAGGGATTAATACTCACAGGAACCCTTTGGCCAGCCAGAGACAGCAGGTATTTCCCAAAAGTATTCAGGGACCATTCACCATTTTCATTAAATTCCTGAAGGAAAGAGACTTCATGTTATATGGTTGCACAGTAAGCCACAAACACTGCAGTCTTGCAGTCTGCTTGGGAAATCTTCAGAACTGTGTATATCTGTGCCTTTACCAAATATCTGGGCTATTCCCAGGCCTGTGTTCTTCATGTATTTTTGGATGGTGGGTGTTGAGTATCTGACCTGGACTTGAGCCTGGAGCCTGATGGCAGTCTTCAGGATGCCTTCTTCTGCCTTAAGCACTGCAGTCTTCAGAGTGTCACCTCCACACAGCATGACATCCACCTGCTCGGCCCTCGTGATCATCATCCCAATCAATAGCAGCGCGTAGTTCAGTGGAGGCTGATCGGACAAGTGTCAGGGGAAATAAAGCTCCCCTGCTTTGGAATTCACCCTTGCCCAGCCAGCCCTGGAGGCCAAACCCTTCCACTGGTTTGAGGGAATAAGAAAAGGCGTAAAATCCCAAGTTAGGAGGGGTTAGCTTCAGCAGCCCTCAGGAGGAGCTGACTGTGGAGGCAGGAAGAGAGGAGCCAGGATCCCTGCCCAAGTTCAACCCTGGGATGTAGTGAGATGAAAGTGAGACATATTTTGGTGATGGAAATTTAGAGAGTACCAAGTACCAGCCAAAGGTGAAATGTTAGTATTATAATCCATAAACCTGGTTGAAACAACATCCTAGGAATTGTCCCTAGGAACCGAGGACTGATACTTGGAAGCAAATTCGTATCATTTATTTCAGCTGGAGTGCTTGCCTGGGAAAACCAGCTCTGGAAACAGGATACCACTCAGGATCCCCAGCATCCTGCCAACCCAACCCCTTGGAGGATGCTTTTTATTTTCTTACCCCTTGTGGGTTGCTCTTTGGACAGAGCCTGTCTGCATTAGCATCTGTCAGATAGACCAAGATGGTGCGGCCTGGCAGCAGGGGCAGGCTGTGCTTCACAGAGAGGTTCACAGCTGTCTCCAGGGCCTGTCGGTACCTGTTCAGCATCTCACCATCATATTTCCACTGTCTACAGGCAAGAAAGACACAGACACAGGGGCTCAGGGACTTACCTGCCCCTTAGAGGCACACGGGGAGATGAGAACTTGCCACTAAGTATTGAATCTTCTCCTTCCCTCAAGCACCACACCCCATTCCACAGCCCACTCCATTTCTGGTGTAGAGGACTGGGACAGAGCTTCCCTAAACCCCCATTCTATGGGATTCTTCTAATCCACACTCATGGTAGGAAAGGGAAAGTCACCTGTGGATCCAATAGCTACACTTACCACATGAATCCATTCTTACTTCATGAAGCAAGATTTAACGGCTACATAGTTTTAAATAGTATTTTAAAAAAACAAATACTAACTCCTTACTCTGAAAACTGACAATTAAAGGAGAATAAATTGAATATTCATCCCACCTTTCCCATACAATCTATTTCAGGGTAACTAAATAAATATAGTTGCTAAGGGAGGCTGTTTTTTTAAATTCCAGTTAAAAAATATTGAGGAATGATAAAACCCTCATTCTGCAACCACCAATGAAACAATTGGTTCACGCAAAGATCACCAAAGGATGAGCCATTAACTACTGTGGAGAAATGAGGCTATTACTACCTAAAAGCGCTGATCAATATCAGCATTACTGAGTAGTAGTCCCACTTAAATAGTACATATATAGGATCACCTATGAACTACTTGAAAAAAAAAAAAAAGCAAATCTAAATCTGTTCAAGCCTTTAGAGCTAACGCCCTGTGAACATGAAATAGAAAAACAAGTTAGATGACATCATGAAGAAGGTGGGAAATCCAGAATATGGGATATTCTGTGGGGTCCCTGAACCTGGTTTTCATAGTAGCTCAACAGCATAAGAACAATTAAAAGATTAAAAGTGGGCCGGGCGCGGTGGCTCAAGCCTGTAATCCCAGCACTTTGGGAGGCCGAGACGGGTGGATCACGAGGTCAGGAGATCGAGACCATCCTGGCTAACACGGTGAAACCCCGTCTCTACTAAAAAATACAAAAAAAAACTAGCCGGGCGAGGTGGTGGGCACCTGTAGTCCCAGCTACTCGGGAGCCTGAGGCAGGAGAATGACGTGAACCTGGGAGGTGGAGCTTGCAGTGAGCTGAGATCCGGCCACTGCACTCCAGCCTGGCAATAGAGCAAGACTCCGTCTCAAAAAAATAAATAAAAGATTAAAAGTGACATAAGAGACTTAACAACCAAATGTAATGTGTATACCTTGTTTAGATCTTGATTTGAATAAAACTGTGAAATGATATTTTAAACAATTGGAAAATTTGAATATGGACTAAATAACAGATGATTTTACCAAGGAATTATTTTAGTTTTGTCAGG
>NW_016804460.1:385789-413624 GCF_001698545.2 Rhinopithecus bieti
TCACGAGGTCAGGAGATCGAGACCATCCTGGCTAACACGGTGAAACCCCGTCTCTACTAAAAAATACAAAAAAAAACTAGCCGGGCGAGGTGGTGGGCACCTGTAGTCCCAGCTACTCGGGAGCCTGAGGCAGGAGAATGACGTGAACCTGGGAGGTGGAGCTTGCAGTGAGCTGAGATCCGGCCACTGCACTCCAGCCTGGCAATAGAGCAAGACTCCGTCTCAAAAAAATAAATAAAAGATTAAAAGTGACATAAGAGACTTAACAACCAAATGTAATGTGTATACCTTGTTTAGATCTTGATTTGAATAAAACTGTGAAATGATATTTTTAAACAATTGGAAAATTTGAATATGGACTAAATAACAGATGATTTTACCAAGGAATTATTTTTAGTTTTGTCAGGTATATTAATGACATTCTTATTGTATAAAAAATGTCCCTTTTAAAGAAACACACACGAAATAAGGAAAGGTGAAATAAAATGTGTCTTATTATTTGACATTTGTTTTAAAATATCTTCAAAGGAAAAGAAAAAGGAAAAAAGATCAGTAAAGAAAATGTAGGCTGGGCGCGGTGGCTCACGCCTATAATCCCAGTACTTTGGGAGGCCAAGGTGGGCGGATCACAAGGTCCAGAGATCGAGACCATCCTGGCTAACACGGTGAAACCCCATCTCTACTAAAAAAAAAATACAAAAAAAAATTAGCCAGGCGTGGTGGCGGGCACCTGCAGTCCCAGCTACTCCGGAGGCTGAGGCAAGAGGATGGCGGGAACCCGGGAGGTGGAGCTTGCGGTGAGCCGAGATCGCGCCACTGAACTACAGCCTGGGAGACAGAGCAAGACTCCGTCTCAAAAAAAAAAAAAAAGAAAGAAAAGAAAATTTAATAAAATCTAGATAATCACTGAATCTGACAAATAGTTTTATGTAAGTCTATTTTATTTTTATTACTTGTGCGCATATTTAAAGTTTTTTATACTAGTTTTTTAATCTAACAAAATCAGTAGTCTTCCCAGTGCTATCCAATAGAATTAAATTACAATTAAATCAAATTAAACTTAAATTATACACATATAATTTTCTAACAATCACATTTTAACAGTAAAATAAACTGGTGAAATTAAATTTTCTTTTCTTTAAGAGACAAGACGGGCGTGGTGACTCATGCCTGTAATCCCAGTACTTTGGAAGGCCGAGGCGGATGGATCACTTGAGGTCGGGAGTTTGAGAGCAGCCTGGCCAACATGATGAAACCCTGTCTCGACTAAAAATACAAAAATTAGTGGGGTATGGTGGCATGCGCCTGTAATCCCAGCTACTTGGGAGTCTGAGGCACGAGAATCACTTGAACAGGGGAGGCAGAGGTTGCAGTGAGCCGAGATCACACCAGCCTGGGTGACCAAGTGAGACTCTGCCTCAATTTAAAAAAAAAAAAAAGAGAGAGACAGGGTCCTTGGCTCATGCCTATAATCTCAGCACTTTGGTTTGGGAGGCCAAGGTGGTTGGATTGCTTGAGCTCAGGGGTTTGAAACCAGCCTGGGCAACATGGTAAAACCCTAACTCTACAAAAAATATAAAAAATAGCTGGGTACAGTGGTGTGTGCCTATAATCCCAGCTACTTGGGAGGCTGAGGCAGGAGAATCAATTGAGCCTGAGAGGTAGAGGTTGCAGTGAGCTGAGATTGTGCCACTGCACTCCAGCCTGGGTGATGGGAATAAAATCCTATCTCAAAAAAAAAGGGGGGGGGGCACAGGGTTTTCCTCTGTTGCCTAGTCTGTGCAGTGGCATGATCATAACTCACTGCAGCCTCAAATTCCTGAGCTCAAGAGATCCTGCCACCTCAGCCTCCCAAGTAGGTGGGACTACAGGTGCAAGCACCTGCACCTGGCTAAAATTAATTTAATATTGCTTTTTATTTAACCCAATATATGAAAACATTTTCATGTCAGCCTGTAATTAATACAAAAATTATGAATATTTCATATTCTTTTTTCAGACTGCCTTCAAAACCTAGCATATCTCAACTCAGACTTCACTAGCATATTTCAGCTGCTAAATAGCCACATGTGGCTAGTGGCTACCACATTGGTCAGTACAAGAATACCATTTGGACTGGCCCCCCCTTTTTTTTTTTTTTGAGACAGAGTCTCGCTCTTGTTGCCCAGGCTGGAGTGCAGTGGCGCAATCTCGGCTCACAGCAACCTCCGCCTCCCAGGTTCAAGTGATTCTCTTGCCTTAGTCGCCCAAGTAGGTGGGATTACAGGCACCCGCCACCACATCCGGCTAATTTTTGTATTTTTAGTAGAGAGGGAGTTTCACCATGTTGGCCAGGCTGGTCTCAAACTCCCGAGCTCATGATCCGCCTGCCTCATGATCCGCCTGCCTCAGCCTCCCAAAGTGCTGGGATTACAGGCGTGAGCCACCGCACGTGGCCAGGCTTGACACTTAAATGGCCCTCTCTGTTCAGCTACTGTTTCAGGAGATTTCCGGTTACTGAGCTCTCTAGAAGATTAAGTGAGTCCTGTGTTTGTTTTGAATAAAAACAAGTGAAAGATACTGATGAACCACTTAAAAAGACAGCTGAGACTTCATTACGCCTACAAAACAGATTGTACATCTGTCTGAGCCTGCTGATGGTAACTATCTTTGTGTGTATGTCAAAATACACACACACACACACACAACAAAAACAAAAAAGATGAATGGGTCAAAAAATACAGAAAGAGATAGAAACAAAGAGAAAAACAAACATGTCACAGAAAAGAAAAAGAAAGAAAACCATGAATCAGAGCAGAAGCAGAGAGGACACCAGCATACACCACCATACATCAGCATAACTAAAAGGAATCCACATAAACCAATAAAACAATCACAGATAATAGAGTGGAGGTCCAGGAGTAGATTTCGTTTCATGGTCTCTCTTTCGGACAATGTTAAAGACAAGCTGTGCTGTGCAAAAAACCAGGCAGTCCTGAGCCATTGCGATGACTGACAAGCAAACCTTTACAGAAAAACAGCTGGGCTTCCCAGATGACTTCCAGCCTGTACCAGGGTAGCCCCGATTGCCCACCCTTGGCTCCCAGACAGTGCATACATACCTGGCCTTGTGTACTCTCAGCTTCTCCCTCTTAAGCTTCTCATACATCACAGGTACCCTCATTACTGTCCGAAGCTGCCGACGGCTTAGGTGGCAAAGAAACCTCCGCCTGGGACGGTTGTTGTCATTTCTAGTTAGTATCCGCCCCATCAGTGTTGTATTAGAAGGAAAGGGCAATGCTGTATGACAGGAAAATTTCTGAGTTAGGCAGCTTCTATTCCCTCATCTTTTCCTACCAGTAATGTGGCCTGAGCCCCAACCCTTGGGGCTGGCAAGTGCCTGACTTCTGCCCCCCACCCCAACACACCCTGTGACTGCAAGGCAAGAGGCTGAAAATATTGGTGCTGCTGCTTCATTTATTGTCAGATATGAGAGGCAAACAGGAGTTGGAAGAAGGGGGAGAATACCTTGGTTTCTGAGTTGAGCCTCAAGGGCATCAATGGAATCATGGGCATTAAGAAATCTGAATGGAAACTGCCGACTGTGGATCACCGACTCCTAGAAAGCAAGGGAGGGAGGGGTCATGAGCAGAGGAGCTGGGAGTATGGGGGGCTTCAGGGGTCCACTCTATTAGTTTTGTGAGAAGGCACAGAAGGACAAAATGAACTTAGACAAGAGATATAGAAAAGGGATAAGAAGAAGAAAGAAAAAAGTCATCATTTTAGGGTGTGAGAAGAGGTAGCAAAAGAAGAGAAAGTAACAGAAAGAGCCCTGTTTCTTTTAAGACTCCCTCTGGGCAGGGTGTGGTGGCTCACGCCTGTAATCCCAGTTCTTTGGGAGCCTGACACCAGTGGACTGTCTGGGCTCACGAGTTCAAGACCAGCCTTGCCAACATGGCAAAACCCCATCTCTATAAATAAAAAATAAAGACTCCTTCTGAAATCAGTTACATCACAGAAGTGTCTCTTCCTGGTAAGTCACTGAGCTCAGAAAATTACAATGAAAGTTCTTATACTCTTTTGTAACTTCTCAAAGGATGTACTGAACCCCCAAACTTATGTCCCTCAACCTATCTGTATTTCCAGACCTACTTACAGCCCACATGGAAACAACTTGGTGGCCATACCTTCCTCTGCCACGTGAAAAAGCCTGGCCTCCAAAGCAGCAGTGGCCTGTCCACATGCACATCTAGTTTCTGGGCCCCATGGCTACCAGCCCCTCACACATACCGCATGCTGGAGTCTCTGCAGAATGAGCTCATGGTGGCGGGCACTGATTCCAACCCGCAGCAGGTTGCACAGGTTCCGAAGCATGGCCATGAAGGGAAGCTTCCCATTTTCTGTGGAATGTGGGGCATAGAGTGAGAAAAACAAATGAGGCCAGGCACAGTGGCATGCACTTATAATCTCAGCTGCCAAGGAGGCTGAGACAGAAGGATCACTTGAGCCCAGGACCCTGGAATTGGAGTCCAGGCTGGGCAACATAGCAAGACTGTCTCAAAACAAAACAAAACAAAACAAAAAAACCAGCAAATGAGGGATGATTAGAGAGAGGTCAGAGACCAGAGCAAGAAGTTCAGAGACCAGGCATGCAGAAAGTCCAAGATAGAGGAAGTGAGGAATTCACATACAATCTACTCTACTCAAAATGTTTTAAACGCTTAAAAAGATTAAAAACAGGGTTGGCCTGAAGTTTGGAACAAAATTTATGCAACACTGTTTATAGGATGGCTGTTTCAATAAACAACTTATGTTACCACTTTATCTGTTGGCCCTAGCCCTAAGATTGGGTTCAACTGGCAAAATGTATTCCCTAGTCTAGAGCAAAGGTTTGTAAACTTTTTAGATGGCCAAAAGAGAAATTTCATAGTGTAAGTTGATTTATGAAGTATATACTAACATAATGTAGTACATTCATTAGTTAATATTTCAAGGCACAATATCCACTTAAAAGAAGGTTCACCATTTATGAAACCCCATCTCTACAAAAATACAAAAATTAGCCAGGCGTGGTGTCAGGTGCCTTTAATCCCAGTCACTTGGAAGGCTGCATCAGGAGAATCGCTTGAAACCAAAAGGCGAAGGTTGCAGTGAACTGAGATCATGCCACTGCACTGCAGCCTGGGTGACAAAGCAAGACTCTGTCTCAAAAAAAAAAAAAAAGTTCACCATTTGTAATGATGAATGTAAATCCGTATTTCAAATAGTCTTCATAATTTTTAAGTTTTTAAACCAATTTCTTCTATTTGATTAGTCATTACTTTTTTTGCTTAAATATAGGTGAAAAAGATTTGCACTGGAGATAGAATTTCACCCCTGATCTCTGTCACTTTCTTATTGTTCACTTGTCCCTGTGTTATTAATATTATCTTCAAGCCATAGTTTCTTTTCTTTTTTTTTTGAGACGGAGTCTCACTCTGTCACCCAGGCTGGAGTGCAGTGGCACGATCTCAGCTCACTGCAACCTCTGCTTCCTGGATTCAAGTAATTCTCCTGCCTCAGCCTCCCAAGTAGCTGGGATTACAGGTGCCCACCACCACGCCCAGCTAATTTTGTATTTTTAGTAGAGACGGGGTTTCACCATGTTGGCCAGGCTGGTCTCGAACTCCTGATCTCCAGTGATCTGCCCACCTCGGCCTCCCAAAGTGCTGGAATTACAGGCGTGAGCCACCATGCCCAGGCCATCGTTTCTTAATAATAATATTTTTAAGGTTTATATCCATTTTAAAGAGTTAGTTCGGTTAATACTGAATAATATAATTCCAAATCCATCTACAAGTGAAAGAAAAATTGCTATAGATCAAATTATGTAGAAACCAAAATTTAAAAAAAAAAAAAGAGTGAAAGGGTGCCATTAATGCCCTCAGATTGTGGATGCTCAGAAAACCTCAACTATTACACATAATATGTAACACTGTATCATATGGACTGAGTGACTATGTGGGTTCAATCTGCATGGTAAATACTGGGAATTTTTTTTTCTTTTAGATAAAAGTAAACATAAATAGGAGGTGTGATTTTCTTTTCCTGGACAGAGGTGCATTCGAACCACTTTAGAGGACAGGTCTGTCAGTCCCACACTGTGCTTGTGCACCCGCCCACACCATCAGCAGCTTCCATCAGGTAAACGGTGTTCCCTTTGTAAAGGGGATGTAAGTCTCATTTGAATTATAGCTGGAAGCTTTTAGCCCTCTGGAAGTCTTGGGATTCTCCAGTCATAATTCTTTTACTTATTGTTGAGATGGAGTCTCACTCTGTCACCCAGTGGCACAATCTTGGCTCACTGCAACCTCCACCTCCCAGGCTCAAGCAATCCTCCTGCCTCAACCTACCAAGCAGCTGGGACCACAGATATCAACCACCATGCCCAGCTAATTTTTGTATTTTTGGTAGAGACGGGGTTTCACCATGTTGCTCAGGCTGGTCTCGAACTCCTGAGCTCAAGCGATTTGCCCGCCCCAGCCTCCCAAAGTGCTGGGATTACAGGCGTGAGCCATGGTGCCTGGCCTCCAGTCATAATTCTGATTCACAAACTGTACAGAACAATCAGGTTGTATATGTACTGTAAATGAACTATTGCATCCATTGTCGACTCAAGTTTTTTCAACTGTTACTATGTATAAAAGGTTTTCTAGATCATTTCTGATGAGAAAGTAAGTCCAATATCATACTGGTGATATTAGAAAATAAACTGGACATTTATCCTTCAGATTGCAAAATTCACTAATTTCATTCCAAAAAATGTTAATGAGTTATTAATGAGATCTGTGGTCTCCAAAAGGGTTCTGTATACCCAATTACATTTTATGTTATATTTTATACTTACATCTTTTTTTTATATTTCCTTTTATTTATTTATATTTATTTTTGGCTGGGCACAGTGGCTTACATCTGTAATCCCAGCAAGTGAAGACCAACCTTGGCAACAAAGTGAGGCCCTGTTTTTAAAAAAAAAAAAAAAAAAAAGGTACATATACATACATTCTGGTGTATCCTAAAAATTGTTTTTGTAGTATATATTAAAAAAAGAGACTCTAGCCACCATAGGATTAGACTATGGGCATCTGCCTCAGCCAGGATAAATGATATTAAAAGAATAAATTTACATTTTCAGGGACAATGGTTCTCAACCAGAGGGAGGAAGTGGAGATGGGTGCACAAAGAATTATCTTCATATGGGCCGGGCGCGGTGGCTCAAGCCTGTAATCCCAGCACTTTGGGAGGCCGAGACGGGCGGATCACGAGGTCAGGAGATCGAGACCATCCTGGCTAACACGGTGAAACCCCGTCTCTACTAAAAAATACAAAAAACTAGCCGGGCGAGGTGGCGGGTGCCTGCAGTCCCAGCTACTCGGGAGGCTGAGGCAGGAGAATGGCGTAAACCTAGGAGGCGGAGCTTGCAGTGAGCTGAGATCCGGCCACTGCACTCCAGCCTGGGCCACAGAGCGAGACTTCGTCTCAAAAAAAAAAAAAAAAAAAAAGAAAAAAAAGAATTATCTTCATATGGCCAGGCGCAGTGGCTTACACCTATAATCCCAGCACTTTGGGAGGCCAAGGCGGGTGGATTACTGGAGGTCAGGAGTTCAAGGCCAGCTGAGCCAACATGGTGAAACCCCGTCTTTACTAAAAATACAAAATTAGCTGGGCGTGTTGGCATGCACCTGGAATCCCAGCTACTTAGGAGGCTGAGGCAGGAGGCGGAGGTTGCAGTGAGCCAAGATTGTGCCGTTGCATTCCGGCCTGGGCAAAAAGAGCAAAACTGCGTCTCAAAAAAGAAAAAAAAAAAGAATTATCTACATATATCAGCTTCTATCCAGGCCCCTTTATTCCACTCCACCCCAAGTGGTTTCAACTATCAAGGAAGAGGCTGTCAATTGGGGGCAGGTGTGTGTGTGTGAGTGTTTGTGTGTGTGTGTGTGTGTGTGAGTGCAGTGGCTCACACCTGTAATTCCAGCACTTTGGGAGGCCAAGGTAGGAGAATTGCTTGAGACCATGAGTTTGAGACCAGCCTGGGCAACATTAGAAAGACCTTGTCTCTAAAATTAAAAAAAAAAAGTAAAAATTGTATAAAGTAAAAAATGAAAGAAACAGCCTGCTATCGTTAAAAGTAGACCAAAAAAAAAAAAAACAGAGAAAGACAACTTGGTCCTCCTCTATTTGAATTTTTTTTTTCTGTATCAGTGTGGGCAAATTACCTAAAACTTCCATGTCCTAAATACAATATGAGTTTCTGTACAGATTCCAATATGCCATGTGCCAGTTCTACCTTTTTTGGAATGAGTTACAGAGATTGATACACGCACAATCAGAGAGAAGGTACTTTTGTCGTATGTTGATAAAAACTTGTGCATCACCTAACTACATCTGGTACAATGATCGATGATGCCAACATTACTCAAAGCAGGTACCACTGTTTACTTTGGTGTAGTCAATAGCAGACCTTATAAATCAAGTCATTTTCAGTAATACAACTACCAGGCAAAACAATAACTTCATCATTCCACAGAAATCTTCTAGTGAAGCTCTAAAATGTGGAGGCATAAATGGGGAAGAGAAGAAGGAAATGTGATGGTCAAGGTCACTCTACCAATGAGTTCCTCCCAGACCGACGCTTTGTTTCCCCGTAGGCTCAGCTCCCGCTCCCAGGTCTCTGGCCTAGACAGCTTCATCCTCTTCCCAGCTCTGCTAGAATCCCAGGGCCCGGGAAGGCGACTTCGAGAAAAGAGCTGTAGGTTGGAGGGGTATCTGAGGACAGGCAAGAAAGAGGTCTATCATTTCAGAGTCGGCAAGAAAAGAACTCAGAAAAGGAAAGGTGAGTCATGTTTACAGGGCATGTCTGCCCAAATATGCCTAAAAATAACTCAGAAAAGGAAAGGTGAGTCATGTTTACAGGTGAGTCAGAAAATGAAAGCCAGCAATTGGAAAGCCAGTCATGTCTACAGGGCATATCTGCCTAAAGTCATGTTGCTGGGTTTGAGAACTACTGGGATGGGGCCATGGATGTTAAAAAGTTAAGGAATTACTTAGACAGAATGCATGCTCAGGGTGGAGCACCTGTAACCCAGCAGGGCTTGAACGTGCTGCGCAGGCTCATGGATGTGCAGTCGCTGAACCAGCTTCTTCAGGGTGAACCTTGGAGGATTCTTTTTCTCTGACACTGTATCACAGGCCTTCTCAAACTGTGGAAATATCCCCAAGTCCCACAGGGGTCCTTTCATCCATGACCATGGGAACTTTCTTCAGTAAAGCAGATTGTAAAACCATCCTATCCCTATGTGGTAATTTCTTTCCTCAAAATAGATTTGGCCAAGGAGTAGGAATAGAGGATACAAATCTCTGGCAACAAGAGTTCCCATGGTGAGCACGGGATGGCAGCTCTTTGGGGTCACCGTTTCATTCACACAGCGGTCAACATGGGATGACTGGCTTGTGAGAAACAAGGTGGGGATAGAATGAACGCAGGACAGCTTTGTTTGTAGAGGAGGGAAAAGGGAAAATCAGCTCTGATTTAAATCACTGAGACTCTAATAGATAAATGAAGAAACAAGCACAATGCAGGTTACGAGGAGTTTAAAAACTAAAAGTAGGCCAGGTGTGGTGGCTCATGCCTGTAACCCTAGCACTTTGGGAGGTCCAGGCAGGTGGATCATTTGAATCTCAGCTACTTGGGAGGGAGGAGTAGGAGGTCAGGAGTTCGAGACCAGTCTGACCAACATGGTGACACCCCCTCTCTACTAAAAATACAAAAAAAATTAGCTGGGCGTGGTGGTGCATGTCTGTACTCCCAACTACTTGGGAGGCTGAGGCAGGAGAATTGCTTGAACCCAGGAGGTGGAGATTGCAGTAAGCCAAGATAGTACCACTGCATTCCAGGCTGGGCTATAGAGCGAGACTCTGTCTCAAAAACAAATAAATAAATAAAAACTAAAAGTAGGTAGCTTTCAGAATCTTCTATGGTAAAAGAACTAAATTTAGGATATGTTAATGGGATGAAAAGACGAGTTGACCAATGGAGAATGTGTTCTTTCTTGTAACGCTAATATATATTTTCCTAATCATCTGTTTTAATAATGATGATGGTAGTGATAGCTAACACTTATCTACTGCCAGGAATTGTTAGATCTACTTTAAATATAGTAACTTATTTAATCTTTATAACAATCCAACAATGTAGGTTCTGCTTTATTCCCATCTAATACATGAGAAAACTGAGGCAAGAGAGGTTAAATCATTTGACCATTGTCTCATAGCCAGTAAGGGGTGGAGGGAAGATGCAAACCCAGGTGACCTGAATCCAGATTCTATGCTCTTAACTGCTAAGTACGATACCTTATTTGTATGAAAGTAAAAAAGATTTTGTTTGGTTTGTTTTTAAAACTTCCTGTGAAAGGTAAATATTTCATAATGTTTTTAACTCACTTATCCAACTTTACTGACATTTCACCTGGCAGTAAAGTACAATATCACCTGGGCGCGGTCGTTCACGTCTGTAATCCCAGCACTTTGGGAGGTCAAGGCGGGTGGATCATGAGGTCAGGAGTTCGAGACCAGCCTGGTCAACATGGTGAAACCCCGTCTCTACTAAAAATACAAAATTAGCTGGGCGTGGTGGCACACGCCTGTAGTCCCAGCTACTCAGGAGGCTGAGGCAGGAGAATCGCTTGAGCCTGGGAGGTGGAGGTTGTAGTGAGCCAAGACCGCGCCACTGCAGCACTTCAGCCTGGGCAACAGTGTGTGACTCTGTTTCAAAAAAAAAAAAGTACAATACCAAGGAGAGTGAAGTGAAAAAAAATAAAACCACATGCCTTTCCCAGTGCTCTCAGAACCTTACCCACAATCACAGCCAAGAATCCCGAGGCAGAAAGTATTTTTAATCCTAATGGAATTTTGTTCCTAAATATTATTCCAGAAAAGATTGTACATGCACATATACAACCCCAGAAGAAGGAACTCACCTTTGTCTGCTCATCTCTGAGAAACACTATGTACCTTGGAAAAGGTCTGCTAGAAAATGGAGGCTCCATCCTCTGTAGGGACAGGAGAAGCAGTTTCAAAAAGGGAAATGGAGGCTGTCCCTGAAGAGACCCAGTCAGTAGCCCTGAAGGTGCATCTCTACCAAAAAGGAAGCCAGCTAGAAAAGAAGCCTGCCCTGCACCATGTGTACCCGAGCTCTACCCCGCTCCCCTGAATTTCTCTGACTCTCTTTGCTCCTGGTGTAGCATCAGCCATGCATCCCCAGCATCAGCATGCTCCCTTGTCCTGCCCTTCCCGGAGAAAAGGGGTGTGGGTCAAGGGCTGGGGCAGTGACTGACTGGAGAGCGGGGTGGCCTGCGGGGGTGTCTCTTGGCCCGGTGCTTCCGAGGGTTATACTTAGCCAGCTGGTACTCGTCAAACTGGGCAAATTTGTCCGTCATAGCAGCACGGAGACAGGCGGGCAGTGGCACCAGCTTATTCTCATCTCCCTCAGCCAGGCTCTGTCAAAGAGAGAGGAGACCATTAGAAGCAAGACCCAAACCAACCCTCCAAAACAAAACGAAGCCACTTCACGGAGATACATGAGAACACAGAAAAGCGAGCAACTTCCCAGCCCTAGCTCCAAAATCACAACTTCTGTGGTACTGATTTTCATTTCTTCATTAGAAACATGAGGTCCAGGCTGGGCAGGGTGGCTCGCCTTTACGTCTGTAATCCCAGCACTTAGGGAGGCCAAGGCCAGTTGATCACCTGAGGTCAGGAGTTCAAGACCAGCCTGGCCATCACGGTGAAACCCCATCTCTACTAACAATACAAAAACTAGCCAGGCGTGGTGGTGCACACCCGTAATCCCAGCTACTTGGGAGACTGAGGCAGGAGAATCGCTTGAACCCGGGAGACGGAGGTTGCAGTGAGCCAAGATCACACCATTGTACTCCAGCCTGGGCAACAAGAGTGAAACTCCAAAAAAAAAAAAAGAAGAAGCATGAGGTCCAAAATAAGACCATTTTTTTCCTCAAACTTTGATCCAGCCCTTCTCAATCATCTTCTCCATGTTGGGCAACCTAGCCTAGTAGAGGGAGAAGCTGTCCTGTCTGGGCACCAATGCTGAGGAAAGCTGAGGGGAAGCCAAACTGCCTGAGAATTTTCTCCAAGGATGCAGTGAGCATAAGAGAAGGAACCAAGGGAAGGCCCAAGCTCAGGGAAATGAGCACCATACCTGGTAAAGCTCAGCCACCTGGATCCAGTCAGAAGGCAGCTGGACAATGGCACAGAAATATCGTCGCAGGTGGGGGCGGCACGTCGGCAAGAAGGCAGCAATGGCCAAGATTTTATTGGCCACATTCCGGACATTCAGCTGCTGCCTGGCATACAAAGATGCCTAGGACACAATGTAAGAGGACTAGAATCTCAGCCACTCCTCCCATAGCTTTCTGCCCTGAACTTACTTGCTGATTGAGTGTGCCTGTATAAAACCCTTCCTGAGCCCTCCACATTGTCCGCAAAATACGAAGCCCAGGCTGCCTGACTTGGCATTCTAAGTCCTCCATATTCTATCCCTTACCCACCTTTCCAGCATGTCTTCTTCTGAGTCTACTGACTGCCTTGCAAGTCAACCAGGCCTTTTCCTTCTTTGGAAGACCTCTTGCATCAATATCTACCAAAAAGTTATCCAGGGTTTAAATCATTGATTAAACCTGCCATTTTCCAAAGCATCATAGAAGATATTTCCCACCCCGCTCTTCTCTGGTTCAGAAATGTTCACTATGTAATATTCCAGCTGTATTTGTATGATATTTGGAAAAGTATTTTGCTTCCCTAACAATACTATAAGCTCCTTGAGAGAATGGGCACTTACTAACAAACCAAGCCTAGTATACTCTTTCCCTACTCTTCACTGAACCACAGGGACTAGGCCTCAGACTCACCCAGAAATTCCTCAGAGAAGCTCCTCCTATCCTCAACTTGAGGCTAGTCACCATCCCTCCACACACAGTAACCACACTCCCTGTCTACCAGCTTTACACCCCCATCCCCTCCTTCACACCACAATACCTTGAGGATAAACTCAGGCTCCAGGGGCGCAAGTTCACGACAGTTTTCAAAAATGGCAGCCAGGGTGGGGTCAGATGCATCTTTCATGTTTACTTCTGAGACCAGAGTAGAGCACAGCAAGCTCAATAGAGCCATCTGGGAATTGAGAAAGAGAGGGAAGAAATGAGAAGAGAGGTAATAAGGACCAACTTAAGCATCCATGCAGACTAACTTACAAAACCAAGGACAGAGAGAATGGACCCGAGATGTGGAGTCCAATTGAGAACTTAGAAAAGGGGACTAGGACCAGGCATGGTGGCTCATGTCTGTAATCCCAGCACTCTGGGAGACTGAGGCGGGCAGACCACCTGAGGTCAGGAGCTCGAGAGCTACCTGGCCAACATGGCGAAACCCCATCTCTACTGAAGACCCAAAAATTAGCCAGGCATGGCGGCGCATGCCTGTAATTCCAGCTACCCTGGAGGCTGAGGCAGGAGAATAACTTGAACCCAGGAGGCACAGGTTGCAATCAGCTGAGATCGTGCCATTGCACTCCAGCCTAGGTGACACAGCGAGACTCCATCTCAAAAAGGAAAGGAGGAGAGAGAGAGAGAGAGAGAGAGAGAGGGACAGGGAGGGAGGGAGGGAGAGAGGGAGAGGGAGAGGGAGAGGGAGAGGGAGAGGGAGAGGGAGAGAGAGAGAAAGGGAAAGGAAAGGAAAGGAAAGGAAAAGAAAAGAAGAGAAAAAAGAAAAGAAAGCAAAGGGCATTAGGAAGTGAGAAATAAGAGCTGGGTTGTAACCCTACCTTCCCCTTCCAACTGGGGAGGGGACCTGGTTCAAGTACTCCACCCCCAACCTCCCCTCCACACCATTAACCTTTCCCCAACTCTTGGAACATTTACCTTCTTTTCCTGAAGGACCTGGTCAGTAGGCTCTGGATGAGATTCAGAGTCTCCAGAGGTGAGCTTCATGGCCAGATCCTCCACCTCCTCCTCCTCCTCTCCCAAGCTCAGACTATAAGAAGGCATTTGGGTCTCTGCCCCTTTCTTCTCTTCTGAATCAAACCAACGACCCTGGGGATAGTAGTGGCAGTTATGAATCACAGCATGTATCCACAGACCCTCAAACCCAGATGGATCTGCAGGCAGCACCAGGACATGGGAAAAGTCTAAATCTCCATTAATAGCACCTCTAATCTCCTCTCCCTCTCCCTTCACACGCCAGCACTGATGTGTCCTGACTTACTGCTCTCACACACCACCTTGCTGTACTCAACCTTCGGAGCCTTCGCCCACATGCTTCATAATCTGCCCCTGCTTTCATCTCTTCATTGATGTCACAACCAGGGAGCATGGGGCTCTTCACACACCTTTTAGGATATTAGTAAGATGTCTTGGGGGTCAGAAGAATAAGGGCAAAGTCCCATATTAATCCCCCAGCAGCCTTGGGCTGCTTAACCTCTCTGAACCTCAGCTTTCTCTCATTCACTACCACCTATCTGATAGGGCCTCTGGGAAATTAAATGGAGTGATATATGTATGTGTGACTCTGCAAAATGCAAAGCCCTAAATGAATGTTAAGATGGCAGTAGTCGTAATCCTGATAACAACCCTGTGAAGTAGATTTTCATTAAATTCATTTTAAAGGTGAGGAAATTAAAGCTCTAAAGGGTTAAGAGGTTGCCCAAGATTACATAGTTTGTAATTGGCAGAGACAGAAGAAGGTTCAGATTAGCCTGTCCCTCAACCCGAAACACAAGTATATACAGAAGCAATGTGTGTCTATCTAGTGATTCTGAATTGTATACTAAATGTAGGCATGTAGATGTGTAAAAGTGGATATGTGTTTGCATATGCACACACAATTAAGTGGTCTCTGGTCTAGGCCCTGATAGGGCTGTTGGAAAATTCATTAGTAGATGTATCTCATGCCTGATCTCAAAAGCACCTAATTGACTCTGCTATAGTGACATTATGCTGGCTCTCCTGAGCAGAGGCTTCCTAAGGACAGGGACTGTCTTTTGTTATGGTCTTTTGGGCTTTCATCTTTTTGAGACAGTCTCGCTCTGTTGCCCAGGCTGGAGTGCAGTGATGCGATCTCGCCTCCCGGGTTTATGCAATTTTCATGCCTCAGTCTCCAAAGTAGCTGGGATTACAGGTGCACACCACCACACCCAGCTAATTTTTGTATTTTTGGTAGAGATGGGGTTTCACCATGTCGCCCAGGCTGGTCTCGAACTCCTGGACTCCACCTGCCTTGGCCTCCCAAAGTGCTGGGATTACAGGCATGAGCCACTGCGCCCAGCCAGGAAAGGAATTGTTTTTGATCTATTGCACAAAATCTCCAAAGCAGATATGCAATAAAAGTAACAATGCCAGTGAAGATGGTCCTGCAGCAAAGGGTGTCTTAGGAGAGGCTCTGAGGAGAGAAGATAGCCAGACACAGAGCAGCACAGAGGGAAACTGAGACACTGAAAGCTAGAGACAAGAGAGTACAACGGACATGGCTGGAGTCAAGATGAGTGCCTGGAGCTATTACCAAAGTTGCTTCCTGAACTGTCTCTGTGGCAGAGACAGATTTCAGGGCTGTAGGGCAGGATGAAAGGTCTAGTCCCTTAGAGAAATGCTGAGCCCTCCAACTTGGAGGCTCAGAGAGCAGGCAATTGCTGTTGTTCACACAGTACAAATCAGCTTGCGTCATGTGAGATATCTGTAGACTCTGGAACAAGGGGCTGGCAGACACAGTGCTCTTTAGACTAGGGAGGGTGGCCAGGCACCGGTCTCTCGCAAGGAGAGCGATCTCCTGGGTGGGGCAGAACACTGCTCCCATGCCTCGTTTCTCCAAATGGCTTCAGGTCAGAACAGTCGTGGCGCCAGGCACCGGTTCTCCAAGGAGAGGATGTCTGGGTGGGCAGACACATATCCATGTGGTTTCTCCATGGTCTTCAGGTCAGGAAGCGTGGCTAGGCACTGGTTCTTCAAGGAGAGGATATCTGAGTGGGCAGATATATGCTGATGTAGTTTCTCCATGGGCTGTAAGTCAGGGAGCATAGCCAGGCACCGGTTCTCCAAGGAGAGGATGTCTGGATGGGCAGACACATACCCATGGGGTTTTTCCATGGCTGAAACTCAGTTTGTATATGCCTAGAAGGAGAGAAAGACAGGAGATGAGCACCTGGCTGCACTGAGCGTGTATTTGTAGGAGAGCATATCTTCCCCACAGCCCTCCTGATAATACCAGTGATTAGCAAGTGGAAAACAATAAATGTTGTTTTTCCCAGGACTGGGTTCATCCAGAGAATATTCTAAGAGAGAGGGATAGGGAAAAGGTAAGGCAGAGGCTTAAGAGCAGAGAAATTAAGAAAAGGCCGGAGCAGTGGCTCATGCCTATAATCCCAACACTTTGGGAGCTAAGGCAAGAGGATTGCTTGAGTCCAGGAGTTCGAGGCAAGCCTGGGCAACACGGTGAAACCCCATCTCTACAAAGTTTTAAAAAATAAAATATATTTCTTAAAAAAGAAACAAAAAGGAATGACTGGAGAAGAAGGGACATGCCTTCTCATAAGAAGGTAAAGGAGACTCCACCCCCTCCCCGCGACCCCTCTACAGGACTATCAGTTTAATCCCTACTTAGTAGAGGGGCCTCGCAATATAATCTGGACTGTGGGTTCTTAGCTCCAGAGAAACAGGTACTTTAATCAAGTTGTCAATACTTACCACCTCAGCTTCCTTGCCTCCTATTCACTCTTCAGCCAACTAAATGGGATTCTGTCCCCACCAGTCCACAAGTCCTCTTAGGTAACCAAGGAACTTTTTGTTATTCCCATAAATAAATATATCTTGGCCCTTATCTCATTTCACCCCTCAAGTAGAATATGACATTGTTGATTACTCTCTCGTTAAAACTCTGTCTTCCTTTGCTTTCCATGATGCTACTGTCCTGATTTTCTTCTTAAAACTATTCTGGCTAGATCTTCTTAGGGATTCTTTCTCTGCCATGTCTTAACATCAATGCTCCAAAGAGTTCTATTCTAATCCTTTTACATACTTTCCTGGGGTAGTCTCACCCACTATGTGGCTCCAAATAACATTTCTATGCTGGCGACTCACAGATCTATTCCTGGACCTAGGTCTCCCTCCTGAGCTTCATATTCACTTATCCATTTGCCTCTTGGGCCTCCCCTCTGGATGATTCAAAGGTGCTCCATATTCCACAGATCTTAAATGCATCATCTTTCTCCTTCTCTTATCTCTGCCCCAAATCCATTCCCCTTCCTTTGCCCCCTCTGCCTACTGGAGTTTGAAGTGAGACAGACTTTAGTTTGAATTCTCCTTTACCTTGGGATCTTGGTTGGGTAAGACACTTAAATTCTCTGTATCTCTAGGGTTTTCACATTTATAAAATTAAGAAAAATGCTTACCTCACAGAGTTATAGAAATAAATGAGAAAAAAATTAGGCAGTTTGAGCATTGCCTGGCACTAAGTGTTCAATATAGAAGTTATTATTATTTGTTATTATTATCCAGTAAACTACCAAATCCTATTGATTCTACTCCCTCAGTGTCTCTCAAATCTATCCAATTCTCTCCATTCCTCCTATCACCACCTTTGTTGAAACCTTTTAATCCATGTGGTGACACGCTGTATATAGACATGTCTAAAGGACCTCCCTGCTAGAGCCAGATGTGGTAGCCTGTAATCCCAGCAAATCTCGAAGTCTGAGACAGGAGGATCACTTGAGCCCAGGAGTTTAAAACCAGGCTGAGCTACGTAGCGAGACTCCTTTTTTTTTTTTTTTTTTGAGACAGAGTCTTGCTCTGTCACCTAGGCTGGAGTGCAACGGCACGATCTTGGCTCACTGCAACCTCCGCCTCCCGGGTTCAAGCCATTCTACCTGAGACTCCCAAGTAGCTGGGATTACAGGTGCCCGCCACCATGCCCAGCAAATTTTTTTTTTTGTATTTTTAGTAGAGACAGGGTTTCACTATGTTGGCCAGGCTGGTCTCGAACTCCTGACCTTGTGACCTGCCCACCTCGGCATCCCAAAGTGCTGGGATTACAGGCACGAGCCACTGCGCCTGGCCGACTCCTTTTTTTTTTTTTTTTTTTTTTTAAAGCATGTTTGCTTCTTAGCCCACTTGCTAATTGTTTCTCCTTTGTTTTTGTTTTTTTGTTTTTTTGTTTTTTGAGACAGATTCTCCCTCTGTTGCCAGGCTGGAGTGCAGTGGCGCAGTCTCGGCTCACTGCAACCTCAACTTCCCGGGTTCAAGTGATTCTCCTGCCTCAGCCTCCCAAGTAGCTGGGATTACAGGTACAGGCCACCATGCCCAGCTAATTTTTGTATTTGTGGTAGAGACGGGGGTTGCACTATGTTGGTCAGGATGGTCTCGATCTCCTGACCTCATGATCTATCCACCTCGGCCTCCCAAAGTGCTGGGATTACAGGCGTGAGCCACCGCACCCAGCCTAATTGTTTCTCCTTACTGAAATAAAACTCCTTAAGGTAAGGGCTCCTTTGTCTCGCTCCCCTCTGCATCCTCAGCATCACACACAAAACCCGACTTCTGGTCACCTCCCAGCATCATCTCTCACTAACACCCCAATTTAACTCTCAGCACTCTAAGCTTCAATCATACAAATTTTATTTAGCTTATTAATTGCCAAGGTATCTCTTGACTCTGGGCCTTTGCACAGGCAGATCCCTGCAACACTCTTTCTTCTACCAACACCACCCCTCCTTTACAAGGCCAAATGCTACTTTCCTCTCACTCTACAGGCTTCAGTTTCCTCCAAATTCCTCCAAAAAGCCTGTGCTGACACCAAGCCCCAGTCTGGTTTAGGTGGCCTTCTCCTTGTTTTCACAACACCCATACTTCCCCTATCATACAGCACATCACCTGTTTGTCTTTCTTCCCAATAGGCCATTAAGTTCCTAAGGAGAGAAAACCTTTTAGCCTTGTTAACCATTGTTCCCACAATTGCTGGTCAGTGGGATTCAGAGGCTTTTGAGAATCTGGTCAAAGCTATGGAGATTTTTCACAGAAAAAATAGAGTATATACTGTTTTGTGCTCAATTTTCAGAGTGTCTATGAAGCCCATTTATGGACCGCCCAGGATCTCCATAAACTGCAAATTAGAAACCTCTGCCTAACAGAATGCTTGAATTATACCATCAGGAACTTATTTTCTGGCCAGGTGTGGTGGCTCACACCTATAATCCTAGCACTTTGGAAGGCTGAGGTGGGAGGATCACTTGAGGTCAGGAGTTCAGGACCAGCCTGGGCAACATAGTGAGCTCTCTATCAAAAAAAAAAAAAAAAAAAAAGGAATGTATTTTCTTATTTATTTGGACAAAGGCTAATCTCTCATTCATATGTAAATATTTTGGGAATAATATTGTTAAGTCAACCACTTAAACTTAGTGTGAAAAAGCTTAGGGACAGGAGTATAGAATACTTCCAAGAAGACCTGAATGACTAACAATCCAGGGCCAAAAAGGACAACAATATCTCACTGGACGTCAATGTGACAAACACATAAAAAATGATGGCGTCTGTGTCCTGTACATTTTGCTCATGTCGTTGCCCTACATGAGCCCCCAAGGAAAGGAATGGGGAATCTCAGAATTGACTCAGATTTTTTTTTAAAGAGATCTCAAACCAAAATAACAGAAAATAAGGACAGTTTATTTGAGCAACATAGTGAGACTGTCCTATCCTAAAAAGGACAGTCTCACTATGTTGCTCATTTTATTTTTTTGCCACCCTGGAGTTTTTGAAAGGAGATTCAGCTGAACCACAAATGAAAAGTTAAAGTTCCATCCCCACTTCCATCTCTAGTTCCCTTCTCTGGAAGTAAACATTGCTAACAGTTTTATACTAACAGTTTCACAGTTTCTATGCATATACAAATATATGCCTTCACCATCACCGCTGCTTTTGCTTTTGCTTTAAACAGGATCATAAGTTAGACACTATTCTGCGCTTAGTATATCTCAGAGACCTTGCCGTGTTAACACATTAATACCCACCTCACTCCTTTTTTTTTTTTTTTTTTTTTTGAGGTGGAGTCTGGCTCTCTTGTTCAGCTTACTGCAATCTCTGCCTACGGAGTTCAAGCGATTCTCCTGCCTTAGCCCTCCCGAGTAACTGGGATTACAGGCGCCCACCACCACGCCCGGCTAATATTTTGTATTTTTAGTAGAGAGGGGTTTCACCATGTTGGCCAGGCTAGTCTCAAACTCCTGACCTCAGGTGATCCCCCACCTCCGCACCCCCAAAGTGCTGGGATTACAGGCGTGAACCACCGCGCCTGGCCTCCACCTCACTCTTCAAGTGGCTGTATGGTAGTCTAGCACATTTAAGCAGTCTGGGTTTCTATTATTACAAACGGTTATCATACTACCATTTGTTGGTGACAGCCACTATCCCCTTTCAGTGGGCACACAGAGCAAGGAAGTAAGATGGGATGATTCTCACATGGTCTCTCTTCCTGTCCCTCCCTCTCCTTCAGCCTTGTCCTCCTTTCTCACCTCCCCTTTCACGGAGTGTACACTCCCTCCCCTTCCCGGAGCCGCCGGGGCCGGGAGGAGCAGGGTGGATGCACCCCTAGCTTAGTCTCCGGTGGTTCCTAACCGGCCCCGCCAGGCCCTTCCCACCCAGCTCTCAGCCTCAGAGCCCAGAGCCCAGAGCCCTAGACCCAGGGCCAGGGCAAGTTCTGCCTGCGCTCGGGCCCCACCTTGGACTGGGGCTGGAGACCCTGGGCGCCTGACCTGGGGCGTCCGATTCCCGCAGCAGGAAGCAGAAACTTCGCTCCGGGTTCTGCCAGTAGGAAGGGTGGCAGCCGGGGGAGGAGCCGGATGCGGATCTGGGAAGAGACAGTGCGGGCGGAGACTCTCGGGCCTGGGCGGGGCGCGGGCAGCTGCTGGAGGGGCAGCGAGCCGAGGGCCGGGCACGACGACATGCCAGGACGGCGACGCGAATGCCCAGGACCCCTGCAGCCTTTTCTGGGACCCGAGTTTAGTTTGTTGTTGTTTCTCTTCTTTTCCCTTTCTGGTGCTGTTTTCTCCTGTCCCTAGGGCTTCCCCCCTACCAAATTCGTCTCCTCTGGCTAATTTTCGTCTTTTTTCTCCTATTATCTCTTCAACCACCGTTTCTTGGAAAAGATTTTAGCATGTTCGCTGCCTATCTGTACACCTCTCCTTCCTAGCATCAAAGATGGTCAGACTCAATTCATCCTAAAGTTCCTTTGAGGAACTCCTTGAAAGGAGACGGAAAGTCTAAAGCAACTGCCTGTAACCAAGTGTAGACATCAGTCAATCCAAGTTCGCTGAACTGAGAGCAAGTCCCTCCCCTCCTGTTGATCAGAAGAGAGATACGTGGATCACAGAATCTATCTGGAGCCATCCTGAATGATTAATGCTGAACCCTTTCCAGGAAGATGGAACCAGGCTTAGGAAAGAGACAAGTGACCCTTAGGTTAATAATGCTAGCTTCATAAAGACAGGACCAAACACAGTAGCAGGAGAAATGTGCTTTCTGCCTATATAGCAGATTAGCTGTCTTCTGGAAAGTATCATTGCTTTCCTTAGAGAGGTACCCTTGAGTCTCAGGTAACAGCTGAGCTTCGGCTCAGAATTGAGGACATTCTATCCTCTATTAACTGAGCCAGTACCACTTTCCTTCCTTAGAAACCTCCATTGCCACCCACCCCATCAGTCCCAACACTCCCTGCAATGGTGTTTATGTTTGTGTCTCCCCAAAATTTATATATTGAAACCCTAATCCCAATGCGACGGTCTTTAGGGTGTGATCTCTGGGAGGTCATTAGGTCATGGAGTTTAGAATACTCATAAATGGAATTGGTGGCCTCATAAGGAAAGACGGAAGAGCTAGCTAGCTCTTTTTCCACGATATGAGGATACAAGAAAACAGCCATCTGCAATCCCAAGGAAGGCCCTCATCTTCAGAAGCAGACCATGCTGGCAATCTGATCTTGGACTTCCATTCTCTAGAACTGTGAGAAATAATATTTGTTGTTTAAGCCACCCAGTCTACGGTAATTTGTTATAGCAACCTGAACTAAAACATTTCCTTTTTATAACAAATATTTTAATGCTCCTTTTATTTTCCTGAAACATAATCATAAAAAATGTAACTTAGTTCCACACACAATTTTAAACAAAAATTTAAAGACAAAAAATAGAGACAGGGTTTTGCTATGTTGCCCAGTCTGGTCTCAACCTCCAGGGCTCAAACAATCCTCCTACCTTGGCCTTCCAAAGTGCTGGGATTACAGGCATGAGCCACCATGCCTGGCCTAAAAGATTAATAAAATCTCTTAAAGAGATACAAAGGAGTCTACAGCCATACCACCCTGAACGCACCCGATCTTGTCTGATCTTGGAAGCTAAGCAGGGTCAGGCTTAGTTAGTACTTGGATGGGAGATAAAATGAATAGTAGAAGGAATATGACTTACAATCAAATACTATGTGTTTAGATACGTAACTGCTTGTGCATAACATTCAAGAAGACACAATGTGGTATGCGGATATATGCATCTCTATGTAAAATCACCTCAAATGTAACAGCTACAAATGCAAAATGATACAGGCATTATAATGGCGATTCAAATACCATGAACAGAATTACTGATGTGGTATGATTTTCCAAAATACTAAATAACTTTTGGCAGATTTTCAAACAAAACAACATATGATCTACCCATGATTTTCATGGTAGTTGCATCCCTGGAAAGTTTAATGTGTATTAAAACTATGCATAAAATGCCTTGTGTTTATATTTAAAATTAAATTATGGCTGGGCCCGGTGGCTCATGCCTGTAATCCCAGCACTTTGGGAGGCCAAGGTGGGCAGATTACTTGAGGTTAGGAGTTTGAGACCAGCCTGGCCAACATGGTGAAACCTCATCTCCACTAAAAATACAAAAACTAGCCGGGCGTGGTGGCAGGCACCTGTAATCCCAGCTACTCGGGAGACTGAGGCAGGAGAATCGTTTGAACCCAAGAGGTGGAGGTTGCAGTGAACCAAGAGCACACCACTGCACTCCAGCCTGGGTGACGAGCAAAACTCCAACTCAAAAAAAAAAAAAAAAAAAAAAAATTAGATCCTAATTAAAACAAGTTTTTAGCTACATGAATGACTGGCAAGTTATTCAAAGTTAAAGATGCAGAAATGTCACTCATCGTGTGGTAGTGTTCTAAACAGTTCCTGAATGTTGAGCTATCCTGAGCCCTACCCATTTAAATGTGTAAAATCATCCTAATTATTGTGAAAGCCAAAAACACCCCCTAGAGAGCAGTGCCACTCACATCAAAAACCATCACTAGTGATTTGTTTATAGGAGAAAGAGAGGAGTTTGGTGAGGGAACACAAGAGCTAGGAAACCTGAAAGAAAGGGTTATGTGAGGTGACTACAGTGGGAGCATATTGAGGAGAAGGAAGTGAGGGGAGGGATTGGAGGAGTCCATACAGGGCCTTTCTTCTGAAGGCCAACTTTATCAGGCCTCTTCCCATAGAATATACCTTAGATAATAATCCCAACCTCAACACCTCGTAGTCTGTGACTCTCTGTGGGAAACACCTGCCCCACCAGTGAAAGAACAGCATATGCAAGTCCTTCCATCATATTCCCATAAATATCAGACCTGAGAAGACTGGCGATACAGGAGGGAAGGCAATTGGTGATGGCTTACTGATTGGCTTTGAGGATCTAGATTTGCTTTCTAGTTTCCTGAAGCAGCAAAGAGATTCAAGGCCAGTAAGGCCTGTACATTGGAACTACCTGGAGATCTTTTATAAATTCCAAAGTCTGGGCCACACCCCAGACCGATTAAATCACAATCACCCAGAGCAGGACCCAGGCATCAGTAGTTTTTTAAGTTTTCTAGGTGCTACGGTCTGATTGTGTCCCCCAAAATTCATGTTGAAACTCGATCTGCAATGTGATAATATTAAGGGTTGGGGTCTTTAGGAGAGATTAAGTCATGAGAGCAGAGCCCTTACGAATGGAATTTGCAGCCTTATAAAAGGGCTAGAAGAAACCAGCAATCACTCCTTTGTTTGCCCTTCCACCTTCTGCCATGAGAAGATGCAGCAAGAAGGTATGTTCTCACCAGACACCAAATGCTAGTGCCTTGATCTTGGACTTCCCAGCCTCCAGAATTATGAGAAATAAATTTATATGATCTATAAAATTACCCAGTCTCAGGTATTTTGGTGTAGCAGCACAAATGGGTGGACACATCAGGTGATACTAATGTGCAGAAAAGTTTAGGAACCTGTGCTCGAGGGTCTCACTAATCGAAGTATGGGATTGTGGACCACAACATCAACATCACCTTGTTAGAAATGCAAACTCCCAGGCTTTACCCCAGATCTACTGAATCAGAATCTTTTAACAATATTTCCAGGTTATTTCCACTCACATTACAGTTTGAGAAACACTGATCCAGACAAGTGGAGTGGAAACTGAGAATCCATATTTCCAAACACTGGGGTCAGGGCCCAGTGATTTGTATTTTTAACAAGGTCTCCAGTTGGTTTTGGTACGTGCTTAAATTTAAGAACCCCTGAGTAGGCAGGGTGTGGTGGCTCATGCCTATAATCCCAGCACTCTGGGAGGCCGAGTGGGCAGATCACTTGAGCTCAGGAGTTTGAGACCAGCCTGGGCAAAATGGTGAAACCCTGTCTCTACAAAAAATGCCAAAAGAAAAAAAAAAAAATAGCTAGGCGTGGTGGCGCACACCTGTAGTCCTAGTTACTTGTGGAGCTGAGGCAAGAGGATTGGTTGAGTTCAGGAAGTCGAGGCAGCAGTAAGCTGTGTTCGTGCCACTGCAAGCTGGGTGACAAAGCAAGACCCTGTCTCCAAAAAAAAAAAAAAAAAAAGCTGTGATTGAAACAAAGATTGTTGCTCATCTCTTTTGAAAATTTCTGGCTTGGTAGGTAGGTCTGAGATGGAACCTGAAAATTTGCATTTCCAGCAGTTTCTCAGGTAATCGTGACTCGTATCTCTGATCTGAGGTAAACATTTTAAAAACTATTAATCTAGGATGATTACCTAAACGGGAGAGATAGTTACTACCTACCACATGGCAGAGGTGGGTAGTAAATAATGCGCCTGTCACACTTGAATTGCATATATAAATTAAAAATTTGGCCCAATTCCCAGATATTCTGTTCCAATCACACAGCCACTGAATGATCCCTAAAGGACATTTCAGCTGTGTTTTGAGAAGCCAGATGAACTATCTCTGTCTTGCAACAGAGAAAACCTTCCAACTGGCAAGATGTTCACAATGTTCACGTTTAGCTTTTGATACCCGTAGGAAGTGCTAGTCATATTGCCAATATTTGCTTCTTTGAGTCATGCTTTCCTAAGTTAGCCATTCCCTTGAGTTGAAGCAATCTTTCTTGAGATTGCTATCATTCGAATAACTCAGGAGTCTTGCCAATCAGATAACTATACCAGGGCAGGGAAGATGTGCCACTTCCCACTGGAATGAATTCACTTCACTCTCACAGAACTGTCTTACTTTCCTTATTTCCAAGTTCTTAAAGGACCATTCACTTTCTCCTGCATATACGCCTACACCACCTTCCTGTTGATCAGTAGCATTGAGCTGCAGTGGCCAACTGATGAGGGTAGTATCCAAACTGATTTGTCTCTGGGACAAAGGAGTGCCACCCCCTCAGTCTTCCCTTTTGGGAAGGGTCCTACCACCTATTAAAATTGCTCACTTGTGGTCAGTTTTCTTGCACACTCATTAACCTCCTCTACTTTGATCAACAAACATCTGCTAATCCCCTGTCAAAGAATAGTGCTAGTACATGGGTAAAATGTATACCACATGCCTTCTTCTCAAGGCTTCATCATCTTGTAGAGATAGACACATGTAGAAGTCACAAAAATACAAGGCAGATAATGAGAAGTGCTATAATAGACTAAGAAACAAACTATAGGGTTATATAGGTGAGGGCAAGGATCTCGAGCAACTCCCTGGAGAGATGGACTTTGAACTGGGAAGGGCAGGCTTCTGATAAACTGGGAGGAGAGTGACCAGTGAGAAGGGGAAAAGCCATTGGTTTTACCTGATGTTTTTCTTATTTGTGAATGATTACCTTCAGATTCACAGTATGCGTTTGTTTGACGGAACCACCACAACTTAAAGCATCACACAAGCTGTGATATGTGGACAAGAACACACTTACTGGATAGCCACTTGTCACCTCAGACAAGCCCTTCTGGGCCATCTGAAAGCAGATTACAAGAACCTCAGTATCTTCTCCCTTCTGACTCTTCTGAATCAAAACAACCCTGCATTTGGCCTCTGGTCTGTTGCTATTTGCCAATGTATTTCTTCATCTTTTTTTTTCTTTTGAGACAGAGTCTTGCTGTGTCACCCAGTCTGGAGTGCAGTGGCACGATCTTGGTTCACTAAAACCTCTGCCTCCTGGGTTCAAGCAATTCTCCTGCCTCAGCCTCCCAAGTAGCTGGGATTACAGGTACCCACCACCATGCCCGGCTTATTTTTTGTATTTTTAGTAGAGATGGGGTTTCACCATCTTCGCCAGGCTGGTCTCAAACTTCTGACCTCAGGTGATCCGCCCGCCTCAACTTCCCAATGTGCTGGGATTATAGGCATGAGCCACCATGCCTGGCCTCTTTCTTCAATTTTCTTCAAGGACATTCCTCACTGACTAGTCTCCCTAATCAGGTACGGTAGGTTAAAATAGGCCACAAATTCTTTGCTTCCCCTCCCATTGAGAGGCAAAGTCTAATTTCTTACTTCTTGAAACTGAGCTGGCCTGGTCACTTGCATTCTGGGACTTCTGAGGCTAGGTCAAAGGAATCTTGAAGTTCCTCCAGGACTCTGGAACACTCCCTTGGGAACCCCTGAGCTGCCACATGAGTCCAACTACCCTAAGACTGCCACTCTAAAGAGGCCACATGAAGGTGTTTCAATTAACACACTCAACCGAGCTCAGCCTTTTAGCCATCTACACCAGGACACCAGACATGTGCCCTGTCTGGTGCCATGGTGGAGAAAGAAGCTGTCTTAAGCCCTTCAGATCAGTTCATCTACCAATTGTCTATCACCAAGTAACTTCCACTAATGACACATGAAACAGAAGAATCATCTAGTGGAACCCTGCCTAAATTTAGTGAAGTCAGTTACACATAAAATTGTGAGATATGATTAAATGGTTGTTGTTTTAAGTCTCAAAGTTTTGGGCAGTAAAGGATAACTGGTACACTAGGCCTGCAAAATATAAGACAGTTTACATCAGGGTACTCTATAATCATCCCACTTTTTTTTTTTTTTTTTTGGTGACAAAACAGGACACTTGATCTCAAAAAGGATTTGAGTCCTGCTTTTGGATGGGATGAGGCAGGGGTAATTGGAAGTAAAATTTGGATTTCAAAATAGTGAACTCGGGGCTGGGCACAGTTGCTCATACCTGTAATCTCAGCACTTTGGAAGGCAGAGGCAGGCAGATCACCTGAGGTCAGGAGTTTGAGACCAGCCTGGCCAACATGGTAAAACCCCGTCTGTACTAAAAATACAAAATTAGCTGGATGTGGGGGTGCGTGCCTATAATCCCAGCTACTTGGGAGGCTGAGACAGGAGAATTGCTTGAACCTGGGAGGCGGAGGTTGCAGTGAGCCGATATCACGCCACTGCACTCTAGCCTAGGCAACAAGAGTGAAACTCCATGTCAAAAAAAAAAAAAAAAGTCCAGGCAGGGGGGCCCCCACCTGCAATCC
>NW_016804460.1:414112-433157 GCF_001698545.2 Rhinopithecus bieti
AATATCTTTTTTTTTTGAGATGGCATTTCAGTTTTGGTACCCAGGGTATAGTGCCGTGGCAGGATCTCTGGTCATTGCAACCTCTGCCTCCTGGGTTCAAGCAATTCTTCTGCCTCAGCCTCCCGAGTAGCTGGGATTACAGGTGCCTGCCACCACGGCTGGCTAATTTTTTGTCTTTTTAGTAGAGACAAGGTTTCACCATGTTGTCCTGGCTGGCCTTGAACTCCTGACCTCAGGTGATCCGCCCACCTCTACCTCCCAAAGTGCTGGGGTTTCAGGAGTGAGCCACCACACCAGGCCAGATAATATATTATATATTAAATACGGTTGTTTAAACATGCATTCTGGAGTCCAACAGATCTGGGTTTATTTTTTATTTTTTTATTTTTATTTTTTGAGACAAGGGTCTTGAAACATGTGCCACCACACCTGGTCCAATGGATCAATGTTTAAATCCTCCTCTGCTACTGACTAGCAGTGTGACCTAAGCTGTAGAAGAAAATAAGGTTAATAATCTCATCAAGCCTCAATGGGACCAGAGAGTGGTCCTTGAGTCTGCAGTAAGATCACATGATGCTGATGTGGCAAAGGGGCCAGGTTAGGTTCTCCATTTGAAAAGTCTCACCTCCTGTCTCATTTTCATAACAATCTCCAGCTCAATACATCCTAATAAGTGAAAAAACCTGTTTGAAGGAAGAACCCACTATCCCTTGCTCTGGCTGAGCATCTTTTAAATTCACAGCTATTTGCGTTACAGCAATTGGATGTTAATTTTTCAAGACCATGTCTCCAAACCGCCAGTGGCACTTATACTCACTCATTGCTCCCACTTGTAGAGCCCATGTATGAGTTTCGTGGATAAAGCTTGCCACTCAAGTGGAGATGGAGCTACATCAGAGAGGGGCATAATAAAGTCCTTCTACCAGTTTAAATACATGCTCAACATTTACAAACTGTTGTGTGAGTTTGGGTGGGTTAACTCCTCTAATCTTCTAGTTTTCTCATCTATAAAGTGGGAATAATAATAGCACCCACTTTTTATGGGCTGTATTGTCATTCAAATTAGATAATATACGTAAAGCGCTTAGCATACCACCTGGCATATAGCTAGCACAAACAATAACTATAATCTAAAACAAGCAGTTCTAGCCTGGGCACAGTGGTTCACACCTATAATCCCAGCACTTTGGGAGGCTGAGGCAGGTGGATCACCTGAGGTCAGGAGTTCAAGACTGGCTTGGACAAGATGGTAAAATCCCATCTCTACTAAAAATACAAAAATTAGCCAGGCATAGTGGCAGACTCCTGTAATCTCAGCTACTCTGGAGGCTGAGGCAGGAGAATCACTTGAATCCGGGAGGCAGAGGTTGCAGTGAGCCGAGATCGCACCACTGCATTCCATCCTGGGCGACAGAGTGAGACTCTGTCTCAAAAAAATAAAAAATAAAACAAGCAGTTCTTACTCTGTAATGAAAAAGTTGGCTTTCATCAGTGACAGTTTGCTTGAAAAGTCTGTATTGGGGTTTAGATTGTCTACCTGGCAATTAGTCAAACTGATATATAGGCCGGGCGTGGTGGCTCACTCCTGTAATCCCAGCACTTTGGGAGGCTGAGGTGGGTGGATCACTTGAGGCCAGGAGTTCAAGACCAGCCTGGGCAACATGGTGAAACCCTGTCTCTACTAAAAATACAAAGATTAGCCAGGCATGTGCCTATAATCCCAGCTACTCGGGAGGCTGAGGTAGGAGAATCACTTGAACCGGCAGGTGGAGGTTGCAGTGAGCAGAGACAGAGCCACTGCACTCCAGCCTGGGAGACAGAGCAAGACTCTGTCTCAAACAAAACAAAACAAAACAAAACAAAACAAAACACCAACTAACTGATACATAGCTCTCTAACTATATGCCTTGGCCTCAGTTGGAATCCAGATGAATCTGCTTCCCTGTCTCAGGAGTACATCAGGCTGGAGTAGCTGATAACCTTCTGTACGGTACTCATGATCTCAGGAGCCTATCACTACAGTACACTGGCTTCCTTGTTTGGCATCGTTTAGCTCTCTGATCTAAAAGGATGTGTCCTAGGAACTTGATTCATAGATTACCAAGGCACACTTTTCCAAATGTGCCTAGAGGTCCTTAGGACTATCCCAAGCTCTGGGGTTCATGAGCTATAATAACACTGTGGTGTTTACAATACTGTCATGGTGCTTATTTTATGGGGTAAAACTTGGAATTCAAACTGGTTAAAGGACTTACTCATAATTACCAAAGCAACAATTGAATTGAAACTTGAAGCCAAGTTACTGAATCTAGCTCAGTACACTTTCAAGGCTATACTCTCTTTTCTTTTTGTCATTCTTCTAATACTGTATTTGTGCTCACATTACTATAAAGAAATACCCGAGACTGGGTAATTTATAAAGAAAAGAGGTTTAATTGGCTCATGGTTCTGCAGGCTATATGGGAAGCATGGCAGCATCTGCTTCTGGGGAGGCCTGAGGCCTCAGGAAGTTTCCAATTATGGCAGAAGGCAAAGGAGGCGTGAAACCTCTTACATGGCAGGAGCAGGAGTCAGAAAGAGAGCAAGGCGGGAGGTGCTACACACTTCTAAACAACAAGATCTCACGAAAACTCACTACCAGAAGAACACCACCAAACGAATGGGGCTAAATCTTTCATGGAAACCACTCCCATGACCCATCACCTCCCACCAGGCCCTAGGCTCTGACACTGGGAATTACAATTTGACATGAGATATGTGCAGGGACTCAGATCCAAAACATAACAAATAGGAAATATAGATTATTATATTCTGAATCAGCTATGGTAATAATACCATGATCATTTCTCTCTCAGAGAAAAAAGACTATAATCTCACCACTAATGATATAAATGTATGTATGTATATACACGTAAGTACCTATCCATCTATAAATTTTTTGGTAGATGTTTTACCAGGAGCTGTGATAAATTCACACCTTTTCACTTAGGGCTTCTTGATCTCAAGGGCTAGACAGGATTTAGAATATAGTCTGTGATCCTGAAAGAGTAATTATGACTGTCCTGTCTACAGACCTCACCTGTGATGTTTGTCTTAGCCTGCCTGTTGGTCCTAATGTATATGAGAGACTAGTTTCATGAAAAGCCTTCCTCTTCATTATCTAGACTGTGTATCACATACCTTTATTTCCTAAGCTGTGTAACAAAAGGTTTGAATTACATGATCTCTGAAACCTCTCCATTCTATAATTCTATTAAATAATCTTTCTATGCAATTTTTCCTTTATTCCTTTTTTTTTTTTTTTTTTTTTTCTGAGATAGGGATCTCACTATGTGATCCAGGCTGGACTTGAACTCCTGAGCTCAAGTGATCCTCTCACCTCAGCCTTCTGAGCAGCTGGAACTATGGGCATGTAGCACAGTGCCTGGCAGTTTTTCATTCTTTTGATTGGACATTGTTGCTGCTACAACCCAGAGTGTCTGTCTGGGTAAGTAGAATTTTTGGTTTCACAGCTAGTGAAATTTTCATATAAATTTACTCTTCTATTTTTTAAAATCTTCCTTGCTATCAAATTTCCATATATCATTATTATTATTATTGTTAATTTGAGACAGAGTCTCACTCTATCACCCAGGCTGGAGTGCAGTGGCGCGATCTCAGCTCACTGCAACCTACATCTCCCGGGTTCAAACAATTCTCGTGCCTCAGCCTCCCAAGTAGCTGGGATTACAGGTGTGTGTCACCATACCTGGCTAAAAATTTTCCATATATATTATATTCAACATAGAAAAGATTGGGAGAAGACACTAAGTCGGTTTTTATTTCAGTAGTCCAGTATTACATGATGAGTCAAGTGAAGAAAAAAAGATAAGGGAGAATAAGCTCAAGATGATTCCAAAGCTTCAGGTCCACGAAACAGGGGAAATGATAGTGCGAATAAAGCATAATGAATCTGAACTAACGATGCTGGTACATCTAAATGGAGGTGAGAATCACTGAAAAAAAAACAGACTAGAACCCAGGTGAACCATCAAGGTTGGAGATAGAGGAGAGGTGAGCTTCCTGACAGGGAGCTTAAAGCAAAGGAAAGGAAGAACGTAAGCAACCTAGGACTAGGCACAGGAGACAAGTGATACATAGAATCCCACACACTTACTTGTACTAAACATTAACCTGCATGTCCAGTCCTACCCAGTACCTGAGTCAACCTTGAAAAGATAAGAGAGATATCAGAAATTTCACCCTCACCAACAAAGGGGGTTGAGGGAAGTGTGTTGAGGGAGCTATTAGAGAGCATCTAGAACATGTTGGCTTATTATCTGATTCACCAAAGTTAAGAATCCCAGGCCTCTACAGTCATCAAACTAGCCTTGCCAGGTCCCCACCATGGTTGCCCAATCTGTATGCATGGTTTCTATCCCAGTTCCTACTTCTCACTCCACTTCCCTTCTGGGGTTGAAATGTTACCCTGATATTATTTTATTCTTAGTCTGCCTGGCTGAGGCCCCAGGCTGTTACCTTGCCTATATTCAGTCCCTTCTCACTGACAAATCGACTATTGAACAGGGTCCTCCTTCAAGTCAGAGATCTCCTCTCTCCTCACTCTACCCTCAATTTTAAAGATAAATAATGAAAGTCAGAACTTTCTGCAATGAACCACCCACATCCACATACCTGTGGATCCTTAGCTATCAGCTCCACTAGAGACGAAGCCACACCCCCTTGGACACTTTGATCTGGCTTACTGGATTTTGGATTGGAGAAATAAGAGAAGGTCCATCCAGGACAGTGTGCTATCTCTAAAGCCAGGAGAAGAGAAACTTTTAGGGTAAGAACCAGTTTTCAAGCCGATCAGTTCCTGCAGAAAGATGAAAGAGAATGAAGATGGCCACAGATTGTTAGATTTGGTAAGAAGCAGGTCACAGTAACAGTGGAGGGAGATGATTTCAATCATGTGGTAGACCTAGAAGGCAGATTACAGGGGATTTTATTTTGAATGCTTTTTATAGTAGAGAAACTCAGATAAGAAAGATTCAGTCACTATGAAGTCTTTATTTAAGCCTGTCTTTAGGTACAAATCACAACAAATGTTCATAGAAGTTCATCCAATTTTTATAGCTTCTCATCTCCTTCAATTTCCTTCTTCCCTTTCTTTATTCTTCCTTCTCTTATCTCTTATATGTCCTACTTACCCCTTCTCATTTTCAATTACATTCCTAGTCTATCTTAAATAGAGATACAGAGAAAACCTTACTAAAATAACGAAATCTAAAAATAAATAAATAAAATACATGCCAAGTACTTCTGGGGCCAGAATGAAGAAGGGTGCAAGGGAGACTCCTTCATCACCCTTAGAAACATGAAAATCTTAATAAACAATGGTAATAGAAAACTGACCTACACAGGCCGGGCACTGTGGCTTACACCTGTAATCCCAGCACTTTGGGAGGCCGAGGTGGGTGGATCACCTGAGGTGGGTGGATCACCTGAGGTCGGGAGTTCAAGACCAGCCTGACCAACATGGAGGAAACCCCATCTCTACTAAAAATACAAAATTAGTCAGATGTAATAGCTGTAATCCCAGCTACTCAGGGAGGCTGAGGCAGGAGAATCATTTGAACTCAGGAGGCGGAGGTTGCAGTGAGCTGAGATTACGCCATTGCACTCCAGCCTGGGCAACAGAGTGAAACTCCATCTCAAAAAAAAAAGAAAAAGAAAATTGACCTACACACACACACACACACACACACACACACACACACACAAACTGACCCTTTTTTGCTCTCAGCTGTCCCAGTCAGCAGAAATGGAAAGAGTAAACAGGAACGACAGAGGTGAGTCGTAGAGGGCGGGAATACACAATCATTAAGTGAAAGCCATTATCCTCAGAAAGGCTCCAGAGAAGAGGGTAGGTGGCAAGAGCAACAGAATTATCTGGAGAACCTCTGGAATACCCACTTCCCCTTTGCTATGGAGAAACAGGGCATGGCATGCCCCACTTCTTTCTGTCTCAAATGCATTCCCCCTTCTCTAGTGGGTGAGACTCTAGGCAGCCTTTAAGATCCGGTTCAAAATATACCCATTGGATGACACCTTCCCTAACAGAAGCCTTCCTGGGCAGAGTTCACTGCTCCATCTTCTGGGCCCTCACAAGACTTACACATACATCTAAGACTTGTCCATATATCTAAGTCTACTCAAAACTTGTATTTGTTAACGTTTATCTGCTGGTCAGAGTTCTCTGACCTCTGTATCCTTGGTGCCTTCTACAGTGCCTGCCACCAAGTAGGTAATTCATAACTGTGTGAGGGAGAAAGAAGAGAAAGAAAAATAAAAAAAGAGGGGCAGTGTGGAGAGCAGGATGGGGGAATAGAGAAAGAGGAAGCACCTGACTACTTTCCCTGGCCAAGAAAAGGGAAATGGATTTAAAATAACTCTGGGGAAAGGGATTGAAAGGGGGAAATGGCTTTTCTAAGTCATGTCTGTTTCTCACTCTTCTGTCTGCCACATCCTCTCACCATGTAAGACCTCAGGCAACAACGGTCTAATTTTCACTCCTGATTCCTCAGTTTGCCCAAAGGGAAAGAAAGAAGCCAGACAGGCTTCTGACTTCTTCCATCCCATCTCCTTAAACCTCAAATCATCTGTTTTTCCACTGTGGGCCTCTCCCTCCTTTGGCCTCTGCCCCCATCATCTTCCCCACACAACACTCCTGCCATGTGGCCCTAGGGGGCCCGTCAGGCCTCTCAGGCTCCTGTGCTGTGCATGTCTATGTGGGAACTTCTGCCTCAGAAGCAAACCAAGAGGTTCTCAGGGGCAGCCTGTGGTGTCTCAGCTGGGAAATGCTAGACCAGGCCTACAAAATTACCTGAGAAAGAATATTGTTAAGAAGGTTTAGGCATCCCAGGGATGGGAGAGGAGAAAGGAGCAAGTCCCGGGCAAAAAAAAAAAGGGCTGAACGATTTACAGTCCTTCCTCCCACACTCCTCAAACTCTTTCATGGATGGCCATTCTACATTTTTCCCTTGACCAATGGGTCAGAACCATTTTTCCAACTGTCCTCCCATGGTCTCTATACTTTGGCTACTGAAGCTTCTTAACTCTCTTTCAAACCAGATGCACTTTCCCTAAGAATCCCTAAGCCTTGTGGAGTTGCTCCCAAGTCTCCTTTCCTTACCTGGCTATTCAGCTGCCTCGCCTTCCCCTATATGTGTTCCCCAGGAGTTCTGGAACCACCATTTCCTCAATGGAAATCATACGTACAAAAGCAGTTTACAATGCACAGTGTGAAAATAAAATACTATCAAGAATAAAGCCTTCTCTTTTCTCTCCCCACAATCTCTGTCCTTCTCTCAGGCTATTTCTTATGCCTTCCTCTCCCCATACACTGTTGCTCCCTCTTCACCCAGCAGGTTTGGTTTGGTGTGGGGTGGGAACCACAGCTATGTGCTGCACAGTGGGCAGTGTCAGGATGCAGGCAGGCATCTCAGCCCGAGGCCTTGGCAGAGTTCCCAGGCAAAGCCATCGGCCCAGGCCAGGACAGTAGGCATGGATAAGGTGGGAGAGTGCATAAGTACGGTGACTGTAGCCTCCCAGCACCAGTAGCTCCTCCTGCAGCACAGCACCTGCAGCTCCCACATGGGGGGAGGGTAGGGGTGCCAGGTGAGTCCAGCTATCAGTCCTTAGTTCATAGGCCTCAAAGCTTAGCAGGTCCCCAGTCTCACCCAGCCCACCTGCCACATACACCCGCCCACCCAATGCAGCCATGACATGGCCAGCCCGAGGTACCCCCATAGGGCTCAGAAATGTCCCTGGCTTCTCAAGTTTGGGGTCATAGTGCAGGAATGAGGCCAGGTATTGGCCAGTCCCACCACAACCACCGCTCACATACAATTGGCCCTCCAAAATTGCAGCTGCGTGGGCAAAACACGGTGCTGGAAGTGCAGGTGCTGGCCTAAGGGAGAACAGGACACAAGATAAGGCAACTAGCATCTTCAACTCTCCTTCTAGTCCAAGTCTCCTAATCTTTCCCAGATGCCCCCTTGCCTGCTCACCTCCAGACGTCGAGCTCAGGGTTGTAGGCCTCCACAGAGTCCAGGGCAACACCATTGTGTCTTCCACCCAGGGCATAAAGTTGTCCATCCAGTGCCACCAAGGGGAAAAGGCTTCGAGCCTGGGACAAAGGAGCCATCTCCTCCCAGTCCTCTTGACTGGGCTCCCACCTGGACACAGTAGAACAAGAGAGTGGAAGAGTGACTCTGGGCGTCTATGGTCGGCTAGGCCAGCAATTTCTCTCCCTGTCCACCTTAGGGCCTGCCACACCCTACCCACTCTTGAAGCTTGTACCTGAGAGTTGAAGCCAGGGTGTTGGAGTGACTGTAGAAATCTTGTCCCCCACACACATAGAGTTCACTTCCTGCCAGGCTCGCAGCCCCATGCCGGAAGCGTCCTGGGGCAGGCAGGGCAGGCAACTGCCCCCACTCAACAGTTCGTACCAGTCCCACGCCACAGCGGAAGGCCCTGGCCCACCACACTGCTTGGGATGGTTGTCTTAGGGCCATGTCTGGTCTGAGCCCATCCCCGCCAATCACTACCAGTGCCCGGTCAGGCTCCCTCCGTCTCTCTTGGCCTGGAACATCAGCCTCTACCATCAGCTGGTGCAACAGATCCGGGGTCAGGGGTGGAGGTAGCCCGGCTGCCCGCACCCTCCGCAACTCCCTGGTGGACATGCGGCCAAAGCGGACGCATTGCAGCAGGGCCTTGGCCTCTGACTCCTGGGTCTCAGGGTTGGCAGCTAGCCAACACCGTGCAGCCACAAAGGCCTCAAACTCCTCCTGCACATGGAGCTCATCACTATCCAGGAGCTCAGCCAAGCAGGCAGCTGGTAAAGAAGGGAAAGCAGGACACAAGGCTACAGCAGGCAGGTGGGTGAGGAGGTAGTGACGGGCTTTGCTCCAGAGCCTCTCCAACCCAGGGGCTTCAGCCATGGGGAACAGGGCCAGGCAACGGGCAGGGCTGAGGCCCCGTGCCAAGCCTTTCTGACACAAATCCAGGCAGGAAGAGCTCTGGTACTGCAGAGCAGCCTGGGCAGCTCTCAGCAGTCCTGGCCACCTTGCCCGCACAACTCCAGAGTAAGCAAAAGAGACGAGGAGTCGCAGGTCCTGGGTGGAGATGGTCCGCAGAGATACCTCTGTGCCCTGGGATTCCCTCATTCCACTCAGGAGCATGGCCCCAAAGAACTCACTGCCACAGGCCAGGGCGGCTCGGTGCACTGTAGGGGGGAGAAGAAATAGAGGAGGACTCAAAGTGTTGCAAGACCGATAGGCACTACCCCAACTTGGTACCTCCAACTTTGGCTCTCCAAGCCACCCACTGCTACAGGCCAAACTGTGGTGTGCATCAGAATACCATGGGGTAGTTGTTAAAATGTGGGTTTCAGTGGCTCACTCCCAGAGATTCTGATTCAACAGTTCTGGATGGAGACCCTAGAAATTTGTATTTTAACACTTCAAATAACCATATGTGATTCTCATGTTAGTGGTCTGAAGACACTTTGATAAACATTGCTTTAGTCTTTTTGGTCAGATCAGTTAGAAAAAGAGTCTTGATGAATCAGGTTGAGAAGAAAGCATTTGCTAAGAGGGGCACAAAATAAATGGAAAAGACCAACATACAACTTATATAGGTCTGTCTGTATTGTGCACAAAATAAAATTCTTTACAATTTCAAGAGCCAAAACTGTAAGCCATTCTGTTAGATTTTGCTGGGAATGTGGCACCACTCGGGAATGGCCGTAGTCCAACCTCATCGGATTGCTGTCTCCTCTTGCCTGAGATTTAGTGTTTAATGTTTTCCACATGTTCCAGCTTTTCTCTGCATAACCCTCTCCTGTTCTTGGTATAATTTATAGAATCACGAGATCTGAAACTTGAAACCTTCAAAATAATCTAATTCAATTATTCCCTTTAAAATAAGGAAACTGGTTGGGTGTGGTGGCACATGCCTGTAATCCCAGCACTTTGGGAGGCTGAGGTGGGTGGATTACTTGAGGTCAGGAGTCAAGGCCAGCCTGGCCAACATGGTGAAACTCCATCTCTACCAAAAATACAAACATTAGCTGGGCATGATGGCAGGTGCCTGTAATCCCAGCTACTTGGAGGCTGAGGCAGGAGAATCCCTTGAACCTGGGAGGCGAGGGTTGCAATGAGCTGAGACTGCACCACTGCACTCCAGCCTGGGTGACAGAGCGAGACTCCATCTCTAAATAAATAAATAAATAAAATAAATAAATAAATAAATAAAATATGGAAACTGAGTTGAGTCCTAGAGAAAGCATGTGATTTATTTTTCATTTCCATGCAGTGGCTGTCTGGGCAGATCATCTCCATCCACTGTCACTGTTGTCAGGCTGCAATAAGCATGCTTGTGTACCAATACCTTGGTTATCTGCATGGTCCTCACGACAATGAAACTGTCCTATTAACCTATGCTGTTAAACAATTAGACCGCATACTCAGCATCACCTATGGATTATTCTGGCCAAAATATTTAACTTGAATCTGTTCAACTCTTTAGATCTAAAGTCAAGTTTATAGGAAGTTGAAAGGCTAAAGGAACAATTTAGACATAACCATGAGGGGAAAAACCATACAAATCAAGAAAATGGAGCATTTTATAAAATAACCAATTTTCTTTTTTTTTTTTTTAAGATAGGGTCTGACTCTGTCACCCTGCCTAGAGTGCAGTGGTGCAATCTCGGCTCACTGCAACCTCCACCCGCCAGGTTCAAGTGATTCTTGTGCCTCAGCCTCCGGATTAGCTGGGACTACAGGCACACGCTACCATGCCTGGCTAATTTTTGTATTTTTAGTAGAGACAGCGTTTTGCCATGTTGGACAGGCTAATCTTGAACTCCTGGCCTCAAGTGATCTGCCTGCCTCGGCCTCCCAAAGTGTTGGGATTATAGGCATGAGCTACCGCGCCCGACCCAAGATAACCAATCTTACACGTTATTGTCTTTACCAATCAATATATAAAGTAATTAAAAAAAAAAAAAGGAAGGGAGGACTGTACTAGATTAAAGGAAGCTTAAGAGACATGCAACTGAGAATAGCATAGTCCTTGATTAATTCCTGGGTTGAACAAATTCAATTTAAAAAATGTTTTTTGGACAATTGGGAAAATATAAATGTGGACTAGGTGATATTAAGAAATTACTGGCCAGGCGCAGTGGCTCATGCCTGTAAACCCAGCACTTTGGGAGGCTGAGGCAGGTGGATCACATGAGGTCAGGAGTTCGAGACCAGACCAGCCAACATGGTGAAATCCCATCTCTACTAAAAATACAAAAATTAGCTGGGCATGGTGGTACATGCCTGTAACCCCAGTTACTCGGGAGGCTGAGGCAGGAGAATAGCTTAAATCTGGGAGGTAGAGGTTGCAGTGAGCCAAGATCATGCCATTGTACACCAGCCTGGGCAACAGAGCAAGACTCCATCTCAAAAAAAAAAAAAAAAAAAGGAAAGAAATTACTACTAATTTCGTCATGCAAGATAAAGGTATTATGGTTATGAGAAAATGTCCCTTTATTTTTTTCCTTTCACACCTAGTCCCACAGAATTTCCTATTTTAAAAAGATACATACCCAAATACTTATGAGTAAAATGTCATAAATTTTCTTTAAACTTCAGCAAAAAATAAAATTAACAGATGAAATAAATATAGTAAAATATTAATTGTTAAATCTGGGTGATGGGTGTTTGAATGTTCATCTTAATATTCATTGCTTTGTAAAATGCTTCATAACAAAAAGGTGGGGGGTAATGCTGCTAGAAGTCCTTTTAGGCAGGTCACAGAGGGCCAAGCTGTGTAAGAACTCCATGCTGCTTTGACCAACTGAGGCATGCGTGCCTCTCCCAAAGGGCAGGTGTTGTTCATATGACTTTCCACTGTCTTTTAAGCAGTAGGTAGTGGCCTGGTGCTTCCCAACTAGTAAACATCAATGACAGATCTCAAATATATATTGTCTGAGAAAATCTGCATTCCTCAAAACAAGGTAAACCATCTCAGCTCCCATATCATCGATCAACCTATAGTTCAGAGTCAACCCTGAAAGGGCTCACAACCACTTGTATTCACCTCTTACTTATTACTATTCCCCAGGATTTTAAGTGACAGATTCCCAACCATTAAGTAGGAATATTTCCTAGGGAAATAGAAGCAGTGATACGAGTATGCTTAAATTCAAAAGCCTAGTGGGAATTTTATGATTATGAAAAATTTAAATCCCCTCTCCATCTAGTGCTATCATAAATGAAAATAAAGACTTTTGGAGTAGTTTTCCTTCTAGGAGTCCCAGAAGCACTTTAGTTCCCAGTCACTCCTCTAGTGGACAGTAGCTATGTGACTTTGGACAAGTCTTGGATTCTGATTTCTTCATCAGCAAAGTGTAAGAGCCCAACTAGATAATCTCTAAACTAATCCCTTGTAATTTTAAACTTTCATGTGTCCACATGGCCTAGTGGAAGCAGACCGGACTAGTGATGTAGGCTTGTATCCTGGTTGTCCCAAGTCAACATCTCTGAACTTAATGTTCCTTATCTGCACCTATAGATAATGATATGGACCTTACCAGCTTTCAGTGAAAATTAAAAAGAGATGTCATGTGTAAAAATTTCAGGTACCCAGTGCCTCACTAAATGTTAGCAGACTCTGAATAACACTCAACTTATGCAACCCTATTTAGCTTTCCTGGTGATGAGCAGAGTTAACTTCAAAGTGCCATGACCAGTCTGGGTGCAGTGGCTCATGCATGTAATCCCAGCTGAGACAGGTGGATCACTTGAGGTCAGGAGTTCAAGACAAGCCTGGCCAACCTGGTGAAACTCCGTCTCTGCTTAAAAATACAAAAAAAAAAAAAATTAGCCAGGCATGGTAGCAGGTGCCTGTAATCCCAGCTACTAGGAAGGCTGAGGCAGCAGAATGGCTTGAACCCAGGAGCTGTAGGTTGCATTGAGCCAAGATCATGCCACTGCACTGCAGCCTGGGTGACAGAGTGAGATGCTGTCTCAGGAAAAGAAAAAAAAAAGTGCCATGGCCTGGTAACCTTCAACAGTACCAGAGCTTGCTCATTAGCTGCGGGCCCATAAGTCAGCCATGGTGTCAAGCACACCAAGGTGAAAGGCCACATTGAGTTTTCCACCATGTTCCCCCGGCTTTCCTGTGTCCTGAATGGAAGATGCCAAGAAGGGCCTTTGGTTAATTTCTGTTTGAGTCAATCCGCTTTCTGCTTGTTCTGCTGCCATGTATTGTACCCTTAGCTCTAGCCAGCTGGCTGGAGCTTCCTTGTTACTGGACACAGGAAAAGTCAGACAGAGGGTCAGTTTAAATCTGTCAGTGCGCCTAGAAAACAACTCGACTGCGCATGCCCGGCTCTCAGTGGGGCAGGAGAGGCACCAAAGGCCACCCCAGGGAAATTCTGACAGCAGCAGGGATCCCGACCATCATGGTGGGGATCAAACCACCTGCTGCTTGCACACACCATTCCGGTAGCATATGCACCTGCAGTAATTTAATGCCCCACAGGCCCTCACCCCGCAGCTGGCAGCCGCCTGCCTCCAGCTTCAAGTCACACCCGACGCCCTCTCGGTAGAGGAGCTCGATTCTGCGCAGGTTCTCCCTCAGCTCCTCTGCCTGGCTGGGCTTCTTTACATATTCCCCGGCATTTCCAGCCCTCTCGCGTGTCCGCTGGGCAGCAGCCTTCACCCGGGGCGCTCCCAGCGCCTCGGCTGCGGCCAGCACATCTCCCTGCGGGGCGGGGCCCAGCACCCCCTCATAGGCAAAGGTCAGCACGGCCTCCCAGCCCCCTGGGGACACCTCGAGGCTGAAGGGGGGCCGCGGACCTCCGCCGCCCAGCAGCCTGTCTTGGAAGAGGCTGCTGATGGCGGCCAGGATCACCCGATGCACCCCGTATACCCGCCCCGCGACTGACACCTCTTCGTCCAGCAACAATCTCTGCTCCCGCAGCCGCTGGGCCTGGGCGAAAAACTGGCTCGGATGCTCCTCGCTGCGCAGCCACTCCGGCTCTGCTGCATCTTCATCTTCTTCCTCTTCTTCTTCTTCCTCTAGGGACAAGGCTGGAAAGGGAAGGCTCCCTGGGACCAGGGGCCTGGAGCCAGGCTCTTCCTGAGGAAAGGAAGGCAAACTGGGGTCCTTGTCGGGGAAGGAGACCAGGAGGGGGTTCTCTGGGCGTGCACAGGGAGTCCAAGGCAGTCCTTCTGGACGGGATGAGAGACACTCTCCAGCTCAGGGGGATAATGGGGGGTGTCCAAGACGCTCATGCCGAGGTTTGCTGGATAGCTGCGGGTGAGCAGAGGCAAGACAGCCTGGCGTCAGAGCTGGACCCAAAGAGGCCAGAGCAACCATCTCTTCAGCCAGTCGAAATGTCAGTCTCTCCCCTGCTCCAACACCCTCCTCCTACCCTAAGCCACATCCCAACACTGGAGTATCTGGGATATACAGCAAAACTATAGGGTACACACGGTGCAGTGAAACATGCAAGAAGCCGTGTAAAGATCCAGTAACCGGGACCACACCCCTCCCCTATTGCCCCCATCCTTTTAGTCACCCTCAGGAGACACCAACGTTCCGCTTGCCCTCTCACTTGAGCGCCTGCTGTGCTTGGGGCTGTGTGGCAGCGGGAACTTGCCCACATGGCATCCCACTCAGCCAGTGGCCCCATGGGGCTAATTATAGCCCGTCCTGGCTGGCTAGGCACTTGGCACCTGGTGTCCTAACTCTGACACCCAATCCCCTGGGCTCCCTCCCAGACTGACATCCCCACCCTTCCACCTGTAGGTCATAGGGGGTGCTGATCTAGGCAAATTAGAAAACCAAGGAGAATGAGGGGATCCGGTGGAATGAACCCAAGGCCAGAAGGGTTGTGCCACTAGAGTGGGCTGGAAGGGTCAGGCAAAGAGTCTGGACCAGGCTTTGGCTGTTGACTTTTCTGTGCATGATAAAGCTGGGACCCCGCCGGGCATGGTGGTTCTTGACTGTAATCCTAGCACTTTGGGAGGCCAAGGTGGGTGAGTCACTTGAACCCAGGAGTTTGAAACCAGCCTGGGTAACATGATGAAACCCCAGATTTTTTATCTCTACCAAAAAATACAAAAATTAGCTGGATGCAGTGTCTCATGACTGTAGTCATAGCACTGTGGGAGGCCAAGGCAGATGGATCACTTGAGGCTAGCAGTTTGAGACCAATCTGGGCAACATGGTGAAACCTCATCTCTACAAAAAAATATAAAAATTAGCCAGGCATGGTGGGACACAACTTTAGTCCCAGCTTCTTAGGAGGCTGAGGTGGGAGGATAACTTGAGCCCAGGAGGCAGAGGTTGCAGTGAGCCGAGGTCGCACCACTGCACTTCAACTTGGGTGACAGAGCAAAACCCTGTCTCAAAAAACAAAAAAGCTGGGACCCAGGAGTGAACATAGCCCAGTTTTACCCACGGAGGGCAGAAGAGTGGGGAAAGTGAAGGGCCAGGGGGCAGGGCTACGGACCTAGGTGGCTCACCCCAGCACAGCGCTTCCTATCTGTCCAGAGGTGGGGTCCAGGGTGAGAGCCTGAAATCCAATCCTGTGTCTTTGGAAAAGTCTGCGGAATTCTAACTCTTATCTTGGTGCTGGGATCAGAACCAGACAGTGGAAGGTGTGCTTGATCTGCATGCTGTGAGGACCAGAGTCCTGGACTAGATGGGCTATGGACATGCAGGTATTCCATTTGAGCCAGATGGTAACAGCCACTCCTTCTCCTTCCAAGACAACACTTCCTTTCTCATCCTGAGGCCAAGTGCTTAACTAAAGCCCCTAAAAGCCGTGCAATCACTTTGTGCCGCAGTTTTGAATGTCATCTTGCAGAAAGGATTTAGGGAAAGGTGCAGTGACACACTTCCTCTCCCTTCTCTTCAGGAGGAAGGACAGGCCAAGGGCTCCTACTTCCTGGCCTATAAAATGTCTGGTCCAGGCTGGATAAGTTGACTCCACAGACAGACTTAATAACGGAAGGAGGCACAATTGTTCCTTGTGATTCAGATGAAAGGGCTCATGTGGAGGGCAGGGTAGGGTGGGGAAGTGGGCTGACCCACACAGCACCCCCTCCTACTTTCAGAGCTGTCTCCATTTCCCCATTTGTGGCCTGGGTACCTCGGCAACTCCAAGTAGCTAGCATTCCCTGGGTGAGCCTAGCCAGCAGGTGCACTCCCCAAAATGGTTCTACTGAGAGGCAGTTTATGGTTATCCTGGTCAGTGAATGGGGAGATAGTGTCCAGGCTCTGCATCCTCTTTCCCAGTTTAGACATTTCTAATGCCTCTCATGGTCTCCCCAGAGCAAGACAATGTGGCCAGCATCTTGACCCCCAACCAGGAGCTGGAGGAACTGCAATCTGATGGAGACATACCCCAAGCCAGCCTCTGCTCACCACCTGCTTACAAGGACAAGGACACTGGACCCTGCTACGAGTTCTATGTCAACTCTGTAGTCCTGGGATGGCTCCATACAGCTTGGTAAGACCCAGGCCCCACAGTGAACTCCTGAAGGTAGGACAAAATCTGCATGTGGGCTACCACCATGCTTCATGTAGCTCTGGGACTGCCCTCCAGGTCCATTAGCTGTCCTCCTGGTTGCAGACACGCTGGCTAGCGAGGGGTCTTGGCATCTCAGTTATGTATGTGCTGTCTTAGCCATGAAATAGCGCCACGTCCACCTCAAGAGGAACCCCACACCCAGCCACACTCCCAAGATGATCTGGAGAATTCTGGAGCCAAAACCGGAAAGGCCCCAGTGCACTTCAGCTGGGTCACAGGAGTCATGGTAATGGACTGGCGCTCATGGTTCCCTAAGTCTGGGGATCTAGGCAGGCGAGAACTTTTTGCTCCAGGGGAGTTTTTGGGAAGTACCTCTGAAGAAAGGGGCAAGGGGTGGGGTTCACACTGGAGACTATGACCCCTCCCTTACCACCCTCCTCCCTGGATTTACTGTATGCTCAACATCTGAGGCATCATTCTCTACCTACAGCTGCCTTGGATTGCTGCTCAGGCTGGCACAGGTATGAGCTCAGAGCTCTCCTGGGCAGTAGGAAGGGATGTACATGTATGAACAAATTCCCATCCTCACCCCAAGGCTCACATGGCTTATCATCCTGTTCTTGGCCTTAGTCATACCGTCACTGGGTTGTCTACCTCAGCCATCTCCAGTAACGGCAAAGTCAAGGCTGGTGAGTCTGTAGTGACTCCCGCTCCTCCCTTCATGTTTTCCCATCCCTCATATCTGTTAATGAATTGTATGGTGTTCTCCAATGATCACATTTGGTTATTTCCTCACTCCCCCAACCGCTGCTATATAAACACTTTCATTTCCCCTTTTGGTACTGTTGGTACCTAGATAGCCCTACTGCTTTGGGATGGGGTTTTCTTCCCGTGAAACAATGGGTATCGTCAATCTCATTTCCAGGCTCCTGTATGATTCAAGATGCTTCAGAAAATAGGACTGACATGGGTGTGCAGAATGGGAGCTGCCTGGGCGCAAAGTGCCAGTATAGCTGGGCTTTCAGCAGTTGTCGAGAGCAAGGGTCTTGCCTCTATGGGCTCTCTAATCACTACGAGGTGGGTGAACCAGAACGGAAATGTAGAGAGAGAAACCTTGTCCATTGCCTGGCATAGCATAGATATTTATTAATTTGAATAGGGCAAAACATTCAAAGATGCAGATCAATTTTAATAAGTCTGGGAAAACTAGGTGAAAATATGGGTGGAATGCATTACTTTGGAAATGCATTGATTTTTGCCTCTGTCTGCCCTTTACCTCAGGCCATGAACGTGGTGTCTGCCTTTTAGCCCTCTGACATCTGCTGGAATCTTGAGTGCCACTCTGTTCTGTGCCCTTTCCTGCTTTGTTTTAGCCCCTAATATCTTCCAGGATAGTTGAGATCTTAGCAAGAGGCTTGCAAGAGAAAGGAGAGAATGTTAGTAGACATGGTCATCCCACGTGTATAATTTTTGAGGAGGAGGGGCAAAAGAGGGCTCAGTTCTCAGCAACCAGGAGTTAGATGGTAACTTTGGGAGATGGAGATGACTGTAGCTGGCTAGCGTTTAAAGAGATAATCCAAGCCCACATAGCAAACTTCAAAGTGTGCCTTTAAATCAAGGGAAAGTATGGGGAAGGTGTCACTTTTTTTTTTTTTTTTTTTTTTGAGACATATTCTTACTCTGTCACACAGGTTGGAGTGCAATGGCATGGTCTAGGCTCACTGCAACCTCCGCCTCCCAGGTTCAAGCGATTCTCCTGCCTCAGCCTCCCAAGTACAGGCACATGCCACCACACCCGGCTAATTTTTGTATTTTTAGTAGAGACGGGGTTTCACTATGTCGGCCAGGCTGGTCTTGAACTCCTGACCTCATGATCTGCCCGCCTTAGCCTCCTAAAGTGCTAGGATTACAGGCGTGAGCCCCCATGCCCGGCCTGGTGTCACCCTTTTATCTACCTCCCCACCCTCAGTTTTTCCCCTCCCTCATTCCCAGGGATCTTACACACCCTACTCCCCCTACTCCTATGCTTTCTGCCTCTGACCCCTAAACTCCCTTGACTTCTGTCTATGCTCACCACTCTCCTGCCTCTTTACAGGAAGAGAGGGCTCTCATTCTCCCACTTCCTGGGACCCTCTCCTGTTGAACGCCATGACCTCTTGCAGCAGCTGTGCCAGGATAAGCCACACCGAGTCACTGGCTTTTGGGAAAGGCGATGGTAAGAACCACGTGGGACTATCTGCTCACCTTCCTCATTGCTGTAGGTTTCATCCTTAACGGTGAGTACTCCCCACCCCACCCTCCACACCAGGCTCTATTAATCACCATTCCTTTCATGCCCTTCCCAGCCCTACCTCTGGCTTCTAGGACCTGATCTTAAAACCTCTTTTCTATCTCTGTTTTCTTGAAAGTGGATGAAAATGTCTCCTAACCTTGCAGTAGTAGGGGTGGTATGTGGGGGGG
>NW_016804460.1:433535-474495 GCF_001698545.2 Rhinopithecus bieti
GGGGTGGAGTGAGGAGTAAGAAGGGAATAGAGAGAATGGAGAAAGTAATAAAACAATGTCCTGGACTTCTAGACCTGGATCTTATGTCATTAGTGTGGAGACTCACTCCTGACCTTTCATTTCCCCCAAAGCTGAGCTGAATATCATTGCCAGCTTCCTCATCAACTTTGGCTGTTTCTATGCCTCCTTTACCTGGTTGCCTGGTTAGTGTGGGCAGGTGTTGACGTAAGGTCCAGGTCTGGAAAGACCCAGGGAGTTGGGAGAGCATCCTTGGGGTACATGAGTGAGTGGTGGTCCCCTGCAGGCTGGTGCCCTTCCTTCTGCAGGTAAAGTCCCTGGGTCTCTCTCCTGGGCTCTCTGCTCTGCCTGCTCATCATGTTCTTCCTCACATGGCAGGCAACACTGATTACTGTGATGCTTACCCTTCTGCTGTTATATGACCTACAAAACCTGGTGAGTAGGCGGGTGGGTAGGGAGTCAGGAAGTGAGTTACAACAGGAGACTGACCTCCACAAGAAGCCCACAAGAACTACAAGTTCCACAAGAACTACGAAGAGTAAAATCTGTTTCCTCTTCTACCTGATGATTGATACGCCACCCCTAATCATTCTGCACCACCCCTTCCTCTGCACAGTTGTGAACTGGGGCTCTTCAGTCCAGGCAGACACCTACCACATGGCACTGTCCTACTCAGTGAGCCTCACCAATGTGCAAGATCACATTAAGAACTTACAGTAAGGAAGTCTCTAGATGAGAGATTGAAAATGATGGCCTATGGATGGAATCTTGCCCGGAAATGAGTTTTCTGATTGCACAGCATTTACAATTTTTAAAATAAACTGCCAACATTTAAGATCCAGGCATCTGCTAATCCTGGGTCTCCAACCCACGTGACACAATTGGCTGGGGCTGAGTAGCTCCTGTCCCATGGGATAAGTCTGGTGCTCTCCAGTTTGCCACAGTTCCCACTTGGTCCACTCCATTCTTTAATACTACATGACTGGTTCTTGCAGACTTTTGGCTTTTTTGGGAAAGGCCATGGCAAGAACCATGAACCTCTGCAGGGCTATCTGCTCAGACACAGAAGGAAACTAGCTTCCTGAAATCTGGGAGGGGTAGTGGAGAAAAAGGAAGTCTTCTTGTCACCCGTCACCCAACATACCATATCCCCTTCTTTCCTTTTTGCTTCTCCTTTCAGGTCTCATGTTTGAACCAACTGAAGTCTAATGTGCTGGTCTTGGGATATAAGCAACATTGGCAGAAAGGGCCTATATCTACCATGGAGTACTATATAGGCATTCTACTGTGAATGTGAGATAGAGAAGAGTAAGATGGGCATAGAAATGGTCAGGAACTAGAAAGAAGAGGAAATATAATTGTGGTGAAAGCCTTGTTCCCAACAGCTGCCCAGCAGTGAGAGACCCCACCCCTTCATCTCTTCCTCCTTTATCTCCTTTTCTCTCCTCTCTATAAAGTGATGCCTTTGACTACAACTATGGCATAGGCCTCATAAGGATGCCAGGAGGGTTAAGCCTGGCTACTCAACACCAAGCTCAAGGTGAGTGAAAAGAGGTGGGCCTAAGAGAAGGATGTGGTGTGGGAGCTATAGAAATTGGCTCTCAAAGACAGTCTGGGAGGCAAATGAACTCATCTAGAGTTAGCAAGACTTAAGACTGAATAGAATTGCATACCAGGATGTGAGAGAAATGAATTTTACTTAAGGTTTAGTTCTCCTGAAATTTTTAGGGTGGGGGAAAGCTTTAAAGGTACCTTCTCAATTCAGGTGGGAGAAATTTGGATCAAAAGATACAACACAGCAGGGTGAGCTGGAGTATGGTCAGGAAGGGCTATGGCCCAATTCTAGAGAAGGGTTTCTGGCACTACCCCAATTCTAATAATATTACACATCTTACCAGTTTACAATGGGCATACTTAGCAAAAAGATAACATTATGTTATACCCCCCCTTTTCCCAGTAAACCCACCATATTTGGATGTCATAGGGATAGATACTTAGCAGGAAGGAGACCAATCCTAAAACATGTCCTATTTTAGGAAAAACAGAGTTGTAGAGTGGGTTAGAGAAGCAGGCACCAAGGAAAATAAAAAGGGAATGTGGTTAGTCAATGTGGAGAGAAGCCACATGACATTTTTCTAGGATAGCAATAATTCTCTTAGGGAAGGAGAGGTATCATACTGAATTACGAGCAATTGCTCAGCTGGATAAGGATAAAGAGTTTGTCTCATTCTTTTCTTCTCTTTTCTCAGACGGCATCCTTACTCCAACAGCCTCAATGTTCCAGTCCAAGCAGGGCCGGAGGGCAGTGGACGTGTACTAGCTTGGTGATGATGAAGGTAGGGACTCCATGGCTCCCCAGGAAGTCCCAAGTTCTCGAAGTTCCAGGGAGAATAGGAAAGGGAAGATAGTGACATATAAACCAGAAAGGACTAGAAAATGAACTCTGCATTTACCAAGGACCCAATACTCTCCTCCCACCCCAGAGGACAACTGTTGTGTTTAAAGGCCAACAGAAAAGTCAGTGTTGCTGGAGCAGAGCAAACAAGGAATTGAGTAGCAGATGAAAGTGGTAAGCAGGGAAGGGCAGAGTGGATCACAGACGGTCTCACAGCCCTTTAAAAAGACTCTGTTTTTTCTTTTGAATTAAGAAAACACTGAGGGTTTTGAGCAGAAGAGTAACATGATCTGGCTTCCATGCTAACACTATTCACTCTGGCTGCTATATGGAGAATTGATTAAGTTGGCAATGGTAAAAGGAGAAAGACCAGCTACAATAATCTTGAAGACACATAATTCTGGCTTGCTCTACAGTGGCAGCAGTGGAAGTGAGGGGAAATGGAATTCTGGATATATTTTGAAGGTAGAACCAAGAGGATTTGATTAATTGGAGAAGAAAGAAAACTGACACAGATACTTTGACATGAACAATAGAAGAATGGAGTTGTCGTTAACAGAAACAAGAAAGACTACAGGACTAAGCTGGGAAAAGAATAAGTGCAATTTTGAATACGTTAAATTTGAGATCCCTATTAAGCATCCAAGTGGAGGTGCCAATGGGCAGCTAGCTATTTAGGATAGAAGTCCAGGTTGGAACTATAACTGGGAGTAACCCCCATCAAAATGATTTTAATGTATACAACTAGATGAAGTCACTGCAGGTGTAGGTGTAAAGAGGGCAGTCTGAGGACTAAATTCTGTGGAGATGAGGAGAAACTAGCAAAGGAGATTAAGAAAGGGCAGTCAGGCCGGGTGCGGTGGCTCAAGCCTGTAATCCCAGCACTTTGGGAGGCGGAGATGGGCGGATCACGAGGTCAGGAGATTGAGACCATCCTGGCAAACATGGTGAAACCCCGTCTCTACTAAAAAAATACAAAAAACCAGCCGGGCAAGGTGGCGGGCACCTGTAGTCCCATCTACTCGGGAGGGTGAGGCAGGAGAATGGCGTAAACCCGGAAGGCGGAGCTTGTAGTGAGCTGAGATCCGGCCACTGCACTCCAGCCTGGGAGACAGAGCGAGATTCCGTCTCAAAAAAAAAAAAAAAAAAAAAAAGAAAAAGGGGGACAGTCAGTAAGCTAGGAAGCAGACTAGAGAATGCATCCTAAAGCCAAGTAAGGAAACTTTTCAAAGAGGGAGTGCCAAATGCTGCTGACAGCTTCTGGGGATGAAGGATACACCATTAGATTTAGCTATGTGCAAGTCATTAGTGACTGTGATAAGAATAGTTTTGGTGGAGATTTAATAGGGAACTGGTGGAGAGAAATCGAAGACAAGTCTTTCTAAGTTTTGCTGTAATGTGGAACAAAAAAATGGGAAGCAGCTGGAAGGGCAAATGGGGCCAAGTGGCCATTATTTGTAAAATGAGGAAAACAGTGGCATATTTTTGTGCTAATGGCAAGATTCAGGAGAGAAGGAAATACTGACTCTCCGGGAAAAGAAGGAGAATTATCCCTTTTTTTGAGAGAGTCTCGCTCTGTTACCCAGGCTGGCACACAGTGGCACAATCTTGGCTCACTGCAACCTCCGCCTCCTGGGTTCAAGTGATCCTCGGCCCAAGTAGTTGGGATCACAGGCGTGCGACACCATGCCAGCTGACTTTTTGTATTTTTAGTAGAGGGGTTTCACCATGCTGGTCAGGCTGGTCTTGAACTCCTGGCCTCAAGTAATCCACCTGCCTTGGCCTCCCAGTGCTGGGATTACAGGCGTGAGCCACTGCACCCAGCCCTGACTTCTAATCAGTAAAATATCCTCCTATCCACAGTGACAATCCGGTGTCCTCTGAGAAGCAAAATCAGCTCTGGTTGAGAACCACTGGTTTATGGTAACAGGAAGGCAGAGTACATGGGTACAGATGCTGGAAGGTGGTTAGTTTCAGGGGCAGAAGCCTGTAAATGTATACCGATTGCTTCTATTTTCTTACTGAAATAGGAACTAAGGTAAGAGTCAGAACAGGAGGAGATCTTAAGAGATTTGAGGGGTCAAAAGGTATGAAACAGTCACCAGAGAAGAGGGCAAGTGAAAGGCCTAGAGAGATGGAATATTTCTGGGTGGCATAAAGGACCCCCATTTTAGTGTCATGGTCGTAAGTTTAAAGTAAGAGCAGTCAGCATGGCTATTTTTTACTAGCCCTTTCAGCTGCATGGGTCTAAAGTAGGCGATGAGTTGAATATGACAAAAGCAAAAAAAAGGAAGGGAAATGAGGCGGATTATGGGAATTTAGCTGAAGTATGAACAATGGACCGTAGGTCCTGGTGAAGGGATGAACTGTTGGATTTATCATATTAAAGAAAATGAACTGGAAAGACAGGAGGTGGTGGTAGTAGAGAGTGGGATGTCTGAAACTGAGATGTGGAGGATCTACAGCTCTAGAACATGACCAAGGAAATAAGGGGCTGTTAGTATGATCTACCTGAATATTGAAATCATCAAGATTTATGACAAGAGTGGTGTTCATGTGGTAGTTTGTTTCAAAGCAGAAGGGTACTAGGGATGAGGGACAATGGTCTGGAAACAGTATGAGGAAAAATGAGGACACGTGCACCACCCCCAGGCCCAGTGGTACAGTGGGTGTGGAAGGGAAAACACCACCTTAGGAGAAGCAGAGTCCTCATAAGAAACCAAGTCTGAAGAGCATAAATGTGAAGGAATATTCAGAGAAGAGGTTGATGATACAGAGAATTTGACAAATGACTGGCCATCATTTCCAGAGGGTACAGTAGAAGAGCTTCTAGAGTTGGAAAAGGTAGGTAGATGGAGACAAAACAGAGTGGAGATATATGGTTATTAAGTGTAAAATATGAGATGACTCAGTAGTTTAGGACTAATTGTGATGACTGATACCAACATCAATAAGATAAAGGGTATGAGATTCGTTCTGTTGTTTGTGATAGGGAGAGATGTGCATCTGCGGGCATTCCTCAAGCCTGCCAATGGATATGCATGTAGGAGAAAGCATATGGAGTAGATGCAGTTTTACTCTAGAGTTACAAATTAGACCAATCTCTAGACTGCTTATTTGTTTTTAAGAGACAAGGTTTTGTTCTGTTCACCCAGGCTAAAGAGAAGTGACTCAATCATAGCTCACTGCGACCTCAAACTCCTGGGCTCAAGCTATCTTCCCGCCTCAGCCTCCCTCGGAGCTGGGACTACAAGATGTGCACCACCATGCCCAGATAATTCTTAAAATTTTCAAATAGGTGGTGTCTTGCTATGTTGCCCAGGCTGGGCTCAAACTCCTGGGCTCAAGCTATCTTCCTGCCTCAGCATCCCTCAGAGCTGGGACTACAGATGGGCACCACCATGCCCAGATAATTTTTAAAATTTTCAAATAGGCAGTGTCTTGCTACGTTGCCCAGGCTGGGCTCAAACTCCTGGGCTCAAAGGATCCTCCTGACTTGGCCTCCCAAAGCACTGGGATAATAGGTGTGAGCCACTGCACCTAGCCTCCAGGCTATTTTGAGAGAAGTCTTGAGTACCTACTTCAAAGAATTTAAATGAGAGGATGAAAGTAAAGCAGTTAGCAAAGGATCTGATACTAAACTAATAGTTATGATAACACTATTGTTGCCAGGCACAATGGCATGCTTACTCGGGAGGCTGAGGCGGTAAGACAGCTTGAGCCCAGTTTGAGACCAGCCTGGGCAACACAGCAAGACTCCGTTTCTTAAAACAACAAAAAAAGATACCTCATTCTTCGTTCCACAGCAGCAGCCTCCAACAAGAATTTATCCAGCACCAAATCTATATTGGTCCTGAACAACACAATTCAATCACCAACATACAAAACCAAAAAACCAAAAATATTTTATTGCTGAGTCATCTTGGGGTTCCATAAAGGACCCCAAGCCTTGCTTGGAGTCTATAGCTTTGCTAGGACTCCTGTGACATCAGGATAGAGATTGAGGCACAGGGTCCTTTGGGTTCCAATTAAGGAACTATCTACTGTGATTCTGTTAATCTTATTAGTCCCTCCAGGTCACTTCTACTTCATCTGTCCGATACCTGTGGAAAAACAGAAGAAACATGGTGGAGAGCTAGCCCTTAACATCTTCCATTCTTCTCTGCCCTCATGTTCCTGGACTCTCTTCCCTGCTGTTTTGTCTACATCCCAAAAATCTACCCTCACCAAGAGCTGAATCACTCACCTCTGTGTAACCCCAGAATCACTGAGTGGGGTCCTGTGTCCAGCCTGAAACATCTCCCAGCCAGCCTGGGCTATCATGGCTCCATTGTCAATACAGAATCTGGGATGCAAGAGATATGAAAATTGGGATCTAAGGGTGGAAAATCCCTATAACAGGGAGCAGTGAAAAAGAAACCAAAGGGAAAGTGTGTTTACCTCTCATCTGTAGCAAAAAGCCGGGCTCCACGTTCCTGGCACATTGTCGCCATCATCTCCTGTAGCCTCACATTACCTACAAAGAGGCAGGGAACAAGATTAGCTTAGTTTTAGCTATCTCTTCATGGTCCAGCAGAACACGTCATGTGCACTTACTTAGAACAATGATGTAGGGGACCAGGGGCAAGGATTGGGAAGCTTACTCCAAACCCTTAATGATTTAGAGTATCAGAAGGAAGACGCACAGTGCTAAGAACAGGAAAGAGGAACACTGTTCAATAATACATACACCCCACTCCTCCCACAATGAGGGCCTCCTGGGAGCCACAGTGTGCCATGGCTCGCTCTGTGATCTCTACCAGCATTGCAAACACAGTTTCCTGTCGGGGACACATAAGGAGAAAATATTAGAGGGGCGCCCCAGATTAGTTCTGCTCTACAATATAAAACCTCCTCCAGTCCCAACTTCCGTCCCAGCTTTTTACTGCATTACCTGCAGGGAGAAACACAGATCCTCAGGAGTACACTCGCCTGTGGCCAGCATCCGATGGGCTACATCCTACAATTAAAGGGAAAAACAAATGAATCAGCAAATCATAGTTTTGGAATTACATAAGAACAAAAATTAATGCATTCGGAGGCTGACCATGTTTCACCACAATTCAAGTTACCAGCACATCCTGTACCACATTCCCTTCACTGGCATCATGGTATAAAATGAACAGCATTCATTTAAGATGCAATAATTAACTTTTTGAATGCTTGTCCTGACATGTCTCACCCCTTACTTATCCTGCTTAATTTTTCACCTGTACTCATCATCATCTGACACTTCATTTATTTTCCTCTTTCTTTTATCTCCCCCGCCCCCCCCATTTAGAATCTAAGCTCCATGTAGGCAGGGATTTTTGTTTTGCTCCATGCTGCATCTCTACTACCTAGAACAGTACCTGGCACACAGAGATATTCAATGAATACCTTACAAATGAATTTACTCAGCACATGATATGGACCAGGAATGTGCTATATGAACATACTGAGCTATGTGAAATACAACAGTAAGTAAAACAGATATGCCTCATTTCAAAAGCATGAAGGTGCCCCTGTCTCTCACACTCACCTCAATGAAGGACAGGATCCCTGAGAATGAGACGTCCATCCCCTTTACAGTGTACGGCAGCTCAACTAGCTTCTTGCCTCTATGTGGGAATGAGTACACAAGGCACTAAGCCTACAGTCAACCGGCTTCTGACCCTCCAAAGCCCCTCCCAAATTCTGTTAATATATACCGTATATGGGGAAATCCCTGAAGCCCCAGCAGCCAGCCTGCTTCCACCTTATGTCCCCTTACCGCTTTGCCATCTGTTCAATGTTGTATCCTGGACTTGGGTCATTAGAAATCTAGCAGAAGAAAAAAATAAGGAAGGAGGGAATGGAAGAGGATGAAATCAAATATGCAGGAAGCATAAGAAGATTATTTACTATTTCCTCCCTCCACCTCCATGGCTTCCCAAAAGTTCACCCGCATTTTATGTTCTCTGCAGCCCCATTGGCTTACCTTCAGCACTCGAGCAAAACGATCCAGACAATTACCCACTGCAATATCGATGGTTTCCCCAAAGATACGGTAACGATGTTCCGAGTATGCAATCACCTAAGGGTGATGAGGATGTCCATGAAACCCCAAGTCTGTAAACAGGATTATTTGGCTTTGGGAGAAAAACATAGCAGAGGATCAACATGACCACCAGAGCTTCCACTAAGAAGTGGAAGAAAGGTGTTTCCCAAATGGTGAATGGGTAATGTTTTTTTACAGCTCTGATTTGAAAAGAAATCTGTACACCCTGAGGATTCCAGGAATAGAGTCCTAATCTACAAGACAGTATAGGTCCAAGCAGAAATAAAGTATCATTTCAAATACATTTGTTTTCCGGCTTAGAAGTTCCTAATATATTCCTTAAATGCAGTCTTGACAGTAAGGAATAGGCTTTTCTGCTGGGAGGCAGAGAACATGAATCCTTCTAAATTATGACATAGTGACAGTGGTATTTGTTTTTTTGAGACAGGGTCTCGCTCTGTCTCCCAGGCTGGAGTGGAGTGGTGTGATCATAGCTCACTGTAGCCTCGACCTCCTAGGCTCAAAGGATCCTCCCACCTCAGCTTCCTGAGTAGCTGGCCTACCATGTGTGGCTAATTTTTATATTTTTGTAGAGATCAGGTCTCAAACCCCTGGTCTCAAGCAATCTACCTGCCTCGGCCTCTCAAAGTGCTGGGATTATAGGTGTGAATCATTGTATCCAGCTGGGCAGTGGTATTTAGAACCAAGAAGCAGAGTTGAAGAACTAAAAAATCTCATATGGAGGCAGACTAATGGCCCAGTCAAGTCAGCAATAGCAATCCACTTAAGACCATTTTTCTGGCCGGGCGCGGTGGCTCACGCCTGTAATCCCAGCACTTTGGGAGGCCAAGGCGGGCAGATCACAAGGTCAGGAGATAAGAGACCATCCTGGCTAACACGGTGAAACCTCGTCTCTACTAAAAATACAAAAAAAAATTAGCTGGGCGTGCTGGTGGGCACGTGTAGTCCCAGCTACTCGGAAGGCTGAGGCAGGAGAATGGCATGAACCCGGGAGGCGGAGCTTTCTGTGAGCCAAGATCGTGCCACTGCACTCCAGCCTGGGTGACAGAACGAGACTCCATCTCAAAAAAAAGAGAAAAAAAAGACCATTTTTCTTTCCTTTTTTTTTTTTTTTTTTTTTTTTTTTTTTTTTTTTTTTTGAGACGGAGTCTCGCTCTGTCGCCCAAGCTGGAGTGCAATGGCGTGATCTCGGCTCACTGCAACCTCTGCCTCCCGGGTTCATGCCATTCTCCTGCCTCAGCCTCCCAAGTAGCTGGGATTACAGGCGCCCACCACAGCGCCCAACTATTTTACGTATTAAGGCCATTCTTCATATGTGACCAACTTTTAGCACAGAGATTATCTGTCACCTACTGACACATATGCTGCAGACTTAGAACACCAAGGGTTTCCTAGGAACCTTAAGAAGTCCCTTTCCCTTCCCAGTGCTGTTAGGGATTTCTTCCCTTTCTGATACAGATCTTAATCTGCTGTCAAAAAGATAGTAACAAAGGAGAAGGAAAAACCCTGCCTTTCTGCTTCTGCTATCCACTCCTCTCTACCTAATTACCCTCCCTGTTTCTTACACCTAAGCAAACGTTAAAAGAGGAAGACAAAACCGTCATTGCTCCTTTTTATCACCTCTTGTAGTCTCCATTATACTTTCCACAACCCGAGTCCCTAACCTTGTATGTCATCCTTCAGGCCTCAACCAACTACTTGCCCTCTACCTGCTGAAGTTTCTGCATCGTTTTCATGGGAAACACGTGCCTCATCTTCTAGACACAACCTTTCCATGGGCTGGGGACAATGCTGAACTATTTCTAATGATAATTAAGTGTTCTGTTGGAAAGGAATCCAACCTCAGCCTTAAAAAGGTCATATAAGGTATCCCAAACAACTTTAGCTTCACTTATAAATTTAAAATATCTTCTGGCCAGGCACAGTGGCCCACACCTGTAATCCCAGCATTTAGGGAGGCCGAGGCAGATGGATTACCTAAGGTCAGGAGTTCAAAACCAGCCTGACCAACGGGGTGAAACCCCGTTTCTACTAAAAAGACAAAAAATCAGTCATGCATGGTGGCAGGTTCCTGTAATCCCAGCTACTCGGGAGGCTGAGGCAGAATAGTTTGAACCTGGGAGGCAGAGGTTGCAGTGAGCCAGGGTCGCACCATTGCACTCCAACCTGGACAATAAGAGTGAAACTCCGTCGCAAATAAATAAATAAGAAAATAAAATAAAATACCTTCTATAATTTATAAAGTATTTTTAAAGTTATTTATATTTCTAAACTTTTAGAACAACAAAGTCTATATAATCATCCCCAGTAATACAAAAACAAAACATGTAGTTGCCCTAAAATAATAAATCAGGTAGTGTCCCTTAGTTCCTTATTTTTTTTTTTTGAGACAGAGTTTTGCTTTTGTTGCCCAGGCTGGAGTACAATGGTGCGATCTCGGCTCACCGCAACCTCCGCTTCCTGGGTTCAAGCAATTCTTCTGCCCAGCCTCCCAAGTTGCTGGGATTACAGGCACCCGCTACCACGCCAAATTAATTTTTGTTATTCTTAGTAGAGATGGGGTTTTGCCATGTTGGCCAGGCTGGTCTCAAACTCCTGACCTCAGATGATCCACCCACCTCGACCTCCCAAAGTGATGGAATTACAGGTGTGAGTTGCCACGCCCAGTAACTGTTAGTTTCAGTTGCTAAGATTTACAGAAAAAATAAGCTTCAAAATAATGCAAGATCTTTCAGATATTCATTATTTTGAAGGGTTCAATCCTTACCATTCATTCCTTTCCTGAAGTAGAAATTCCTAAACTCTATGATCAGATATAAAGTCTGATAATAAGTCATCTAAGGTCCTGAACATGCTGCCAAAATTTGCAATGTTACAAACTCGGTTGGGAGTTTTCTGGTCTACAGTATTTTAGGTTCAGATGAGTTCAGCTTTGTTCCTGACATTCCCATGACTCAGATAGAACAAAGAAGATATTGGTTCAGTGCCTCGGAAATTGAGATGGAATGGGTAGAGCACTCTAAATACCTGCGTATTTCCTCCACTGACATACAACACGGTTGGGCTGGTGGCTCCAGTGATGAGGCGGCCCATCTCAATGTGTCCTATACAGTGGTTCACACCCACCAATGGCTTATTCCACAGTTGGGCCACAGTACGGGCCACAACAGCCACAGAAACTAGTGGGGCACCCATGCCAGGGCCTAGGGAGACAGAAATGGAAGTTACAATGCTACAGATTGGAAAAAAAATAGGTGGGGGAAGTAAGGGATGTGAGGTGGGGTAGGGACAGTGGTGGTGGCAGAGGTAAGGTGTTGGCTATTTTGACCTAGCCAGGTTGCAGGTATATTCCTCCATCGTTGACCACTCTCCCAGCCATACCCTTGGTGTATGCAATGCAATCGATATCCTGGGAGGTTAATCCAGACTCTGTTAGTGCCTCCTGCAGCAGGTCTAGGATAACAGCTCGGTGATGCCTGGCTGTATCACCTGGAAGGAATCCTAGAAAATGAACATAGGTCAGAGATCACAGGGATTTTTGGTAGCAAAGGTAGGTAGAAAGTTAAAGAAAGCAACAGGAGTTTTAGTGATGTAGTAAGAGTCCTTTCACTTTCCCCAAGTATCCTATCTTCCACATTTTCAGATACACTCTTTCCGGCTTCTATATAGGCTGTTCAACTTTCAGAAATTCTCTTCTTCTTACCCTACTCAGTCTTCCGGTCTCAATGCAAGTGGTATCTACCTCATACCCTTTGGTGATCTTTTTTTTTCTTTTTTTGAGACGGAGTCTAGCTCTGTCACCCAGGCTGGAGTGGCCTGGCACGATCTCGGCTCACTGCAAGCTCCACCTCCCGGGTTCATGCCATTCTCCTGCCTCAGCCTCCCGAGTAGCTGGGACTACAGGTGCCCGCCACTGCACCCGGCTAATTTTTTGTACTTTCAGAAGAGACAGGGTTTCACCGTGGTCTCGATCTCCTGACCTCATGATCCACCCGCCTCGGCCTCCCAAAGTGCTGGGATTAGAGGCGTGAGCCACCGCGCCCGGCCTTTTTTTTTTCTTTTGAGACGGAGTCTTGTTCTGATGCCCAGGCTGGACTGCAGTGGCATGATCTCGGCTCACTGCAACCTCCGCCTCCTGAGTTCAAGCGATTCTTCTGCCTTAGCCTCCCAAACAGCTGGGACTACAGGCGACGACACCACGCCCAGCTAATTTTTGTATTTTTAGTAGAGACAGGGTTTCACCATATTGGCCAGGCTGGTCTCGAACTCCTGACCTCGTGATCCATCTGCCTCAGCCTCCCAAAGTGCTGGGATTACAGGCCTGAGCCATGGCGCCCAGCCTGGTGACCTTCTTCCTCTGTGACCCTACAGAACTCTGTGCATGATGATGTCATTTATTTAACAATTACAGCATTATAATTTTCTGTGGTTTGCTCAGCTTAATCATGAGTATCTCAAAGCAATGAGTATTTCGTTTATCTTTGTATTCCCAGTGCCCAAGTTCCTAGAGGAGTGAATCTGTCACATCACCTGTTCAGGGAGGCTTTTCAGATACATGCAAATCAGTTGCCCTCTCCTATGCATCCAAGTGTTTGCAGGGAGAGTAGACAAGATATAATAGCTTATTTAAAGTATCAATTAAAAGTTGTAATGTGTTTTGTATTTCTTTCTTTTTTTTTTTTTTTTTTTTTGAGACGGAGTTTCACTCTTGTTGCCCAGGCTGTAGTGCAATGGCATGATCTCAGCTCACCGCAACCTCAGCCTCCCAAGTAGCTGGGTTAACAGGCATGCGCCACCACGCCCGGTTAATTTTTTGTATTTTTTAGTGGAGACAGGGTTTCTCCATATTGGTCAGGCTGTTCTTGAACCCCGACCTCAGGTGATCCACCCCGCCTCGGTCTCCCAAAGTGCTGGGATTACAGGTGTGAGCCATCACACCCATACGTGTTTGATACTTTCATCTAATCTTCAAGACCTAATGATACAGGTATTATTCCCATTTTAAAAACAAAGACCAGGCCCGGGCGGTGGCTCATGCCTGTAATTTTCACACTTTGGGAGGCTGGGGTGGGCGGATCATCTGAGGTCAGGAGTTGGAGACCAGCTTGGCCAACATGGTGAAGCCCCGCCTCTACTAAAAATACAAAAAGTAGCTGGGTGTGGTAGCACACATCTGTCTGTAGTCCTAGCTACTTGGGAGGCTGGGGTAGAAGAATCTCTTGAACCTGGAAGGCAGAGATTGCAGTAAGCCGAAATTGTGCCATTGCATTCCAGCCTGGGCAACAGAGCAAGACTGTCTCAAAAAAAATTAAAATAAAAAATAAAGACCAAATGTCCAAAACATAAATATTTAATATGAATACAGCATAGCCAGCCAGTTCTCTGACATGTAAGCTGGGAGTCTTTCCACTCTCATCTCTCTACCCATCCTAGAATATTTCAAAAAATAAAATTTTTTTAAAAAGGAGTGTATATTCAGGGCAACTGGAATATATACTCCTGCTAAGCGTTTTTTAAACAGAATATTTCGAGTCCATCTCTATTATACTGTTTATCATGCTGTAGTATAAACATCTATTTATATGTCTGACTCCACAGCAGTATCATAACATCTATTTCTGAATGCTTAGCACATAAAATGAGCTCAATAAACGGTAAACGAACTCATCAGATCCACGTCCAAGTGCTTGTAACTCTTCTAGTCATCAGAATTGTGATGTTAATAATGTCACATAATTTCAATGAGACTCAGATCAAAAGCTGCACCTCACTAGTATTTAGGAAGATGGAAGGCTGATCTTCTGCGGGGAAGTGCGCGGAAAACTCTTAACTCCCCTACTCACCCACCTGTGCCCGGAGGCGTGACATAAGTCCGCCGCGGGTTCGCCAGCACCTTGCCATCCCGCACCACACCCACGCCGATTTTATTGGCGCTGCCTTCAAAACCCAGCACCGCCGGCATGGCGGAGCCTGGGAGAAAACGCCGACAGGACTCCTAGCAACCTCAGGAGCTGTGGAGGTCCTCACTAGTCTGCGCTGGGCCGCAGCTTTCCGGAGCGCATAGGAAGCGGGCTAGCCTGCAGAAAATAGTGGTAAAGACACCGCAGAACTCCCGCGAGCGGAGACCCGCCAAGGCCCCTCCAGGGACCTGTCTTCCTAACTGCCAGGGACGCCGAGCCGACTCTGTGCCTTACAATCCTATCCGTTTTCCTATCTCTTTCCAGTGGTCCAGCCCAGCCTTCTCCACTTTTTTTTCCCTCTTGAACAGCGTTAGAATCTTAAGTCAGAGTCACACAATGTGCCCTGCGTCGGGCACAACGATAAACAGCCCGAAGGAGGGTTGGGGCCCTAAGTCTTCTAGAGAATTAGATGAGGGAGGCAAGGCCAAGCGACTTCGTCACGTGGTGTCAGACAGACCAATCACGCGCATTCTTCGGCCACCGGAAGCGTGCCTCTGATCACGTGACCAGGTCCGCTACCCACGTGGGGGCTCAGCGTGCATCCTTCTTTGTGCTCGGGTTAGGAGGAGCTAGGCTGCCATCGGACCGGTGCAGATACGGGGTTGCTCTTTCGCTTATAAGAGGGGCTTCGCTGGCAGTCTGAACGGCAAGCTTGAGTCAGGACCCTTAATTAAGATCCTCAGTTGGCTGGAGGGCAGATCTCGCGAGTAGGGTACAAGGCACTATGAAATGATCTAGTTACGTGGGTGAGGGGCTGAAGGGCCTATGATGCACGGAGGCGGGGAAAGGATTTAGAGATAACGTGGTTTGAAAGGCGGGACCTGGTGCGGGGACGCTCTTGAGAAGAGTCTTCTCCCCAGGCTTAGCTGGTTTCATGATTTCTTTGCGTCTGTAGGCAACGCGGTAAAAAGACTGCTTCGGTGGGCGACGCGGTACAGGTGCGGAAGGGCGTTCGTTACGGGAATGCCGAAGCGTGGGAAAAAGGGAGCGGTGGCAGAAGACGGGGATGAGCTCAAGACAGGTAAGAGAATGAAATGAGCCCCTCTTCCTAGAAGCTACGGCGGGGGTGTTTGTAATTCCCTTGATGAACGGTAAGTACGGGCCGACTCATTTTTGCAGGGGTTTGTGAAGACGCAGTAACCGCAGGCTTTCGTTGGGTCCATAGTTAACGCCGGATCGCAGTTGGAAACCACCAACTTTTTGTTAGTATATATTACTCATTTTATAGAGCCAGAGCCCAAGAAGAGTAAGACGGCCGCAAAGAAAAATGACAAGGAGGCAGCAGGAGAGGGCCCAGCCCTGTATGAGGACCCCCCCGATCAGAAAACCTCACCCAGTGGCAAACCTGCCACACTCAAGATCTGCTCTTGGAACGTGGATGGGCTTCGAGCCTGGATTAAGAAGAAAGGATTAGATGTGAGTGGTATTTGAGGGGAAGAGACATTCTTTAGTGTTTAATGATCTTAGGGTTTAGTCACCCCTTTTCTCCGTATAGCCTTCAGGCTGTTTTTTCTCCTGCCTGCAGTTTTCTGTGGGGCTTCCCCAGTCTTGCCACTTGTATTTCCTAAATGTCTGTTCCTTCACTTCCATTGCCATTTTCTTTTTTAATGTTCTCTCCTCTTCCCAGAATGTTGCAAAAACCTCTTTACTATATTTCCTCCATTTTATCTTCAGCATGTCCTCCATTTCATTAACTATAGCTTAAAAATCTTAGCTTGCCTATAGACAAAACACATTCATAGTATAGCACGTAAGACTTTACCTGTTTTCATTTATCTAGCTTCGAATGGTTTAAATATTAACCTCGAACTGCTTGACTGTTTAACCTGTGCATATTTATGACTTAGCATATATTCAATAAATGTTCTGCTGAATTGATAATACATTTTCCACCTTTCTTTTCACTTATAGTGGGTAAAGGAAGAAGCCCCAGATATACTATGCCTTCAAGAGACCAAATGTTCAGAGAACAAACTACCAGCTGAACTTCAAGAGCTGCCTGGACTCTCTCATCAATACTGGTCTGCTCCTTCGGATAAGGAAGGATACAGTGGCGTGGGCCTACTTTCCCGCCATTGCCCACTCAAAGTTTCTTATGGCATAGGTGAGACCCTATTGATGCCTAATGCCTGAACTCTTCAAGACCAATTGCTGATTCTCCATCTCTGCCCCACCTCTTGATTGCTTTCCCTTTTCTTACAGTTTTTATGCTAGTTCTGTTTCATTTCTGTAGGCGAGGAAGAGCATGATCAGGAAGGCCGGGTGATCGTGGCTGAATTTGACTCGTTTGTGCTGGTAACAGCGTATGTACCTAACGCAGGCCGGGGTCTGGTACGACTGGAGTACAGGCAGCGCTGGGATGAAGCCTTTCGCAAGTTCCTGAAGGGCTTGGCTTCCCGAAAGCCCCTTGTGCTGTGTGGAGACCTCAATGTGGCACATGAAGAAATTGACCTTCGCAACCCCAAGGGAAACAAAAAGAATGCTGGCTTCACGCCACAAGAGCGCCAAGGCTTTGGGGAATTACTGCAGGCTGTGCCACTGGCTGACAGCTTTAGGCACCTCTACCCCAGCACACCCTATGCCTACACCTTTTGGACTTACATGATGAATGCTCGATCCAAGAATGTTGGTTGGCGCCTTGATTACTTTTTGTTGTCCCACTCTCTGTTACCTGCATTGTGTGATAGCAAGATCCGTTCCAAGGCCCTCGGCAGTGATCACTGTCCTATCACCCTATACCTAGCACTGGGACACCACCCCTAAATCACTTTGAGCCTGGGAAATAAGCCCCCTCAACTACTATTCCTTCTTCAAACGCTCTTCAGAAAAATCTGCATTGTATTTCTCATCTGTAAAATAAGAATCCTCCAACCAGGCTCCTGTGACAGACTTAGAGTTCTTTTAAGCCCAAGAGTTTTATTTGAGGGTTTTCCTTTTTTAAGAAAATTGAACAAAGACTACTAATGACATTGTTTGAATTATCCACACAAAAATAAAGAGCCATAGTTTCAGCCTTGCTGTCTTTGTGTCTTACCCCTTCGTGGGGCTACACATTCCCTCCCTCATATTTTCGTGCATACAAGTTAACAACTGAAAAAGGGTCGAGTCATGACCTTATTTATTTACAAGCACAGGATAAGTCCCTAACCTCCCCCAAAGACTGAGCAACTCTACCCAGCCCAGTTAAATACTGCAACTGGGCCGGGGGGGGGGGGGGGGGGGAAAAAAGGTCGGAGGAGGAATTAAGGGAAATATAGGAATAGGGGAACATATCCCACATTAAATAGTTATATACACATCAGTTCCTGTGGTTCTGTACAGAGCAGCGGCTGACCCCATCCCCACAGGAAACAATGTGGGGAGAGGAGACTGAGGGTACTGAGGCCAGAGCCAACCTCTGGTGAAGTGCAATAGCAGCAGCAAAGTCCTAATGGTGCACAAGAGGGAGGGGAACCCCCAGGGCTACCCACCCCCACCCTGCCCTGGAATGTGTAAGGGACAGGAATGGCTCTCAGGGAGCACACAGGAAGGACAAGGCTGGAACCGTCTTTAGGACCCAGTTTTAAGGGCAACGTTTTGCCTACTTCACCCTAGACACAGCAACCCTTGGAGGAAAGCAGATGGTCAGCAGTGCTCTTATCTGCCCCTCCAAACCTAAGTGAGGGCCTGGTTCCTTCCTACCTCTCCCCAGGGAAAAGGAAGGCAGCTGCTTGGCTTCCTTATAGAAGCCCCGGGAGCCTTTAACTACCCCAGCTCCCTTCGTAGTGTCACTGTCCCCACCAGGGAGGGGCCAGGCACAGTCTGTGGGTCATCAGGCTCAGGAGAAGTTCTGGACAGGGTGGCTGACCTTCATACAGGCCCAATAAAGGGCCCGGCCCAAACACAGCACAGCCAACAGGATGACAAATGCCCAGGCTGCATAGATGCCTCCATATCGCCGTGCATGCTTCCATGTGCCAAACTGATGAAGGTAAGGAGGGAGAAGAAAAGAAAGATGGGGTTAATGTTGGTCTCCACTACCTCCTATTAGTCCTAAGAACAGTAATAACTCATGCTTCAGTCCTTGTTCCTTATCCACATGTAGCCACCCTCAGGCACCTTCTTAAAGGCAGAGCTGTTCAGCTCCCTTCCCTTAGGCAGTAACATACTCATCCCATCCCACACTGTATCTCAGTTTTTCTTAATATCTGACAACTGAGCCAGGTTTGCAAATAGCAACTCTTAAATTAAGCACTTCACTGTCCTATCCTCATCCTACAGAGAAAGGATGGCTGTTTTGCACTCTTAGTAGTAATAAAGTCTGTTTGATCAGCCACCTTACACTTTAGCTCATCCATATCTTAAAACAAACTACTCCCCCAAGTTTCTTCCACTTTTTTTTAGGGTAGCAATTTCCCAAATCTTAGCCTATGGAGATGAGGCTGCAGAATGAAAGAGGTTGGGGCAAGGGTACTCACAGCAAGGCCAGTGGCAGTGACTGCCAAAAGCAAGCCAAGCAAGAAGCAGCAGATACATCTCTTACGTGGGTATCTGCGCCCAATAGATGACCTGTGGGGAGGCAAATAGAAATGGATGCTTTCTACAGCCATAGAGTTTTTACTCCATACATCAATCACCAGCTCAATCCCTAATCACTTACACTTTCCTGCAGTGAGGACAACGTGCCAAGGTGCGGTCTGTGAACTCTGTCCACTATGGAGAAAGAAAATGAAAATAATAGCACAAGCAGGGTCCCCCTCAATGAGAACCTTGGGGTGGGGATGCAGAACATGTTCCCATAGGACAGACTTTCAGGGATCATTACCATTACTCCAAGAAATATACTCGAAATGACTCCTAGTCTCCTTTCCCCTCCCCTTCCCAATACCCCTTCCTCACCAGAAAGGTATTCTTGCAATGTCCACAGATAACCCTGACACCCATGGGTTGTGGTTCTGGACTCAGAGGTCCGGGATGCACAGGCCCTAGATTGATGATTCTTTTGCTATACAAAAGAAAAAGACTGTGTTTGAAAAGTTTTAATCCTAAAATCTTCACACAGTCCCTGTTTCACATCCTTCACTCCCTGCCTATCAAGTCACTCGACTTTGTACACTTACGATACTCTGTCCCCCAACTGTATACCCTCAAGAATCCTTGAGAAAGAAAAAGCACTGCTTAAACTTCAGGTCCCCAATTCCCCTCCGACCTCAGGATAACACACACAGTTCCCAAGGCTCTCTATTCTCCTAAACGACATCATTTCATCCCAATATTTTTATTGAGAAATGAGAAAGACAGCTGTAATATTCCTGAGGCATATGCTTCAAAGCCTTTTCTCTTTCTAAATAAACACTAGGCTCTCTCACCTTTACATTCTCTATATACGCTCATCCTTTTTTGACTTTCCAGTTCCCCACTTATGCCCTTCCCCACATTATGCCTCTTACCAGTAGGGCCGAGGGCATGCAATCCGTTGGGATGTCACTTTGCAGATAAGGAGACAGTTACAGGGGCATCGAACATATTTTTTCCCTGGGGGTGCATTCTTGATTGGCTAGAGAATAACAGGGTCATCAGCAAGCAAACCTCTAATCCCAATCCCTTCCAATTCCCTCCAAAAACACTTTATGAGATCAGAAAAATAAGGTGCTAGCCAGGAAGGAGAAATAAAACAGACTATAACATGAGATTTACAAATAGGAACTAGGCTAGGTGTGAAGTGAGAGAAAGTAAACGTTAGCTTTGGTGAGTGGCTTTTGGGGAAATGGCCGTGAGACACCTGGAACTGAAACCTGGGTATCATCAAGAGCACTTGGCTAACAGCCGGAAGGTCAGGGTCTAGAACCAAGCCATCAGAAAGAGGATCCAGGAAACAGGGCCCATTTCATAGATATGTATAACTCACGGTGGCTTCATTGCAGACACCACACTTGACTACGTGCTGATGCATCTTGCCTTCCACGTTGATGAGAGATTGGCAGACTCGGCAGGTGATCATAGGGGCACTCCCACTGTCCGGGCTAGTTAAGGGTGAATAGGGGGGTGGGTCCTCCCCAGGCAACACGGCTGGATGTCCCTCGGGGAACGGGGGAAATGCTGGAGAGGAAGAAAACAGAAGGGCTGGGATCACTTACAGACATCCTCCACTGATGCTCCACGGTGGTAGGGAAGTCTTTCTGATCTTCAACCCTCTGACCAAGCTCGGAGGGCTTCTCATAATTGGCGCTTCCATCAGATTGCTCAGAACCCCCTTCCGTCCCACGCTGTGGTCGCGATTGCGGAGGGAAGGAAGCCTCGCCCAGTCACAGGTGCAGCAGTCCCGCACCTGGCGACTGGGACCCGCCTCCGCCCTCGGTCCCGCCCCCTCCCCGGCTTTCAAAGTACCCCGGGGAGCACCTCGGACCCGCCCCGGCTTACCCTGGGGCGGGGCATGTTTACCGGCTCCGTACGGTGGTGCGGAGGGGGTCAGGCCTCCCCCGGGCCCAGCCCCACTCCCGCCTGGCCCCACTAAACCGTTGCCGCCCGCGCCACCGTCGATGGGCTCGGACAGCAGCGGGGAACGCTCTCCATCTGCCGCCATGGCCGCCACCGCCGCCTCCCGCTCAGGTCGGCGATCCGGCTCCCTTCGCCTCTGCCGTCACCGCAGCCACCGCCACCGCCGCTACCGGGTCCCCAGGGCGCCTGCGCGCCGCGCTCCCAGCTCACTCCGCAACCAGTGGCCTGCCCCGCCCCGTTCCGTCTAGCAGCACTTGATAGGCTCTCCCCGCCCCGGTCATGCTGTTATTCGCGTAGATAAACCAATTCCTAGTCCTGTGAAGGCAGCTCTCCTTTTCCATTGGGGAGCGTCGCACAAACGTCAACTGTCACATGACCTGCCAGATGCTGCTGGGCTTGCAAAACCTGCACGTGACTAGAGGTTCTGCAAGCTATTGGGAGCGACGCCCATCGCGCTACCTCCAGACCAGGAGGTGGGGCTAGGCTGCTTCTGCTCAACTGGTCTTCTGGAAGCTGCACGGGCTCTGTTGCTCTGCCCCTCATTGGTTCAAAGAAACACTTTTATCCGGCTTTGCGTTATAACTGGTTTTCTATTGGCTGGTGACTTTCCTTCCCTAGTCCTGTGATACTAGCGGCGCAACTGCATTGGCCCGAACTTAGCGCCAGAACATGGGGGGCGTGGCTTATGCATTTTAAAGGCGGCTGGGCGGGTGCAATAAAGGAGTGCGGAAGCTTGGGATCTTCAGAGCGGGGAGAAGTTGGACGGTGGGGAACAGTAGACAAAGTTAGCCATTCTACTCGAAGAAGTACCTTTAAAAAGTCAGGGTAATGATGTACCAGAAGGAAATGGATTAAAAAGTTAAGATTATCTCTCCAGCCTTTGTCGCTGGAGTCACTTTGGGGATAGGACACAAGACTCGGTTTTCCTGGAAGCTGCCCTTACAGAGCCCGTCTTTCCCCACTGCTGATCAAATTGTTAAATTATCTTTTCATGAGTGTCTCCAATACTAGAAGATTTCGTCGTTTTGCTAAAAAAATTCAATAAAGATGGGGTCTTTCCTGTGCTGGAGTCAAACTCCTGGGTTTGATCTCCCCCTTAAGCCTTCCCAGTAGCTGGGACTACAGGTGCAAGCCACCGTACATTTACTCAATTTTATGACCACCAACCTTTAACATTTGTTATTAGCAGTTTGTTGATTGGATTAATCAAATCCAAGGTTATTTTTGTCATCTCATTTGACAGATGGGACAGTCTTTAGACCTGTCTCAACTTTGCTTCCAGCAAAGGAGCAATGCTTCCGTCCCCTATCTGAAGTCTCCTGTGGTCTTTACGGGCGCCTGAACCGCACTTGGATTTTTTTCCCGAGTCATAGCCCAAATTGGGACTGCTTTAAATATGGTAAGCAACAAGGAATCCATAAAAACAATAAACCCCGAGAAGGTCCATTATCAGCTTGGCTAGCAGATTCTCCACTGAGAAGGAACGTGCATGAAAGAAAGTACAGCCAGCCCCAAATATTTAATAACAAAGGAACTGCTGATGTCCCAGCACTTGGCTGCCACAGGGGCTGGAGACTTCACGTAGTTACTGATTTTTTTAGACAGGGTTTTCTCAGGCCAACTTCTACTTAGAAGCTAGTAACCTTCGACCAGTTAGATAAGAGCCCCTAACAGACACTTAAAGAACTAAGGAAGCTCCAGATACAAAATAGGGAAGACGTTGTAGCTCCATAGAGGGAGGCCAGTCTGCTGCTCTTTCTACTGTTTGTGGCACACGGACACTCAAGCATTGTCTGAGGTTGGAGTAGGTTTCATTATTTGTGTGGTAGTTACACATATATTCCAAAACTGTCCTAAAATAGTTTTAAATATCTACACTTTGTGAAAGACACTCCTTAAAAAGGAGTGTGAAAGACACTCTGGGCAGGGAGACAGAATACTGTAAACATTGACAGTATAAAATATCAGGCCAGGAGTGGTGGCTCATGCCTGTAATCCCAGTGTTTTGGGAGGCTAAGGTGGAGGATTGCTTGAGCCCAGGAGTTCAAGGTTACAATGAGCCATGATCTCAACCTGGGCAACAGAGCAAGATCCTGTCTCAAAAAAAAAAAAAAAAAAATCATTGATACGAAAAAATATCAATACTAGAAATTCATGATACAGCACATGCTTCATAATAAAAGAATTAAACAATGTAATACAAGTTCAAGAAAAGAAGAGATCACGTCTAACTAGAGCAGCCAGAGAAGACTTCTAAAACATAAAGAAAAATGAATATTGTGCATGGATAACTAGGACCTGAGCTCTGTCTTGAGTAGGTCAATAGGCAGAAAAATGCAAAAAATAATAATATTTGTAACTTGCTCACAGTTAATAAGGCATTTTCTTTTCTTTTCTTTCTTTCTTTTTTTTTTTTTTTGAAACAGAGTCTCATTCTGTTACCAGGCTGGAGTGCAGTGGCATGATCTCGGCTCACTGCAACCTCCACCTCCCAGGATCAAGTGATTCTCCTGCCTCAGCCTCCCAAGTAGCTGGGATTACAGGCGCACGCCACCATACCCAGCTAATTTTTGTATTTTTAGTAGAAATGGGGTTTCGTTATGTTGGCCAGGATGGTCTCAATCTCTTGACCTCTTGATTCGCCCACCTCAGCCTCCCAAAGTGCTGTGATTACAGGCGTGAGCCACTGCACTCGGCCAATAAAGCACTTTCATAGTTGTATTCATTTTATTTCAGAATCCACTGTGATATGGACAGGGAAGCCAAGACTATATCTTTATTTTACAGATGTGGAAACTGAAACTGTGTAAACTGGAGTCATTTAAGCTAAGTGACAGACTGAAATGGAGCTCTAAATCCCAGTCTTCTGACTTATGATCTAATGTTTTACATTCAAATAATTTGATAGGTAGACTGAAAGGGGCAGAAGCACAGAGGTGGCAGAGAGAAGGTGCTTGGGATGGGCGCCCTTTTATGCTAAATGCCTGGAACATAGAAGCTGCTTGATAAATGGCTCTCAAATTAATTAACAAAGTAACTTAAGCCCCATCTTGGGATAAATTTGCTGGGTACTGAACAATATTGTTAGCTGCAGTTGCAAGCAGGGCGGATATTCAGCTGGGACGTTACAGGGTGGCTGGCATTGGTTGTTTATGGTGGCATTGGTTCTGATTGGTTGGTACCTGTATTATACAGATAAATCATTTTAATATTATCTCGGGTAAATATTGGGCATCTCAGGTACTGCCTGATTTTTACTTATGGGGTGGGATCTTCCCACTTAGATTGAGAACAATTAGGCTATTGAGGTGTACTGATTTGTTAGGACTGACATAGCGAAACACTACAGATAGCATAAACAACAAACATTTACTTTCTCACAGCTCTGGAGTCTGGAAGCCCAAGATCAAGATATTGGCAGGTTTACTTTCTCTGGAGGCTTCTCTCCTTAGCTTGCAGATGGCCATCTTCTCACTGTGGCACAAATGGACTTTTCTCTGCACACATTTTTGCTTTCTCTTCCTTTCTCTTCTTTTTCCATACTTTTAGGGTCTCACTCTGTCTCCCAGGCAGGAGTGCAGTGGTGCAGTCATAGTCTATGGTGTCCTTGAACTCCTGAGTGCAAGCATTCCTGTCACCTCAGCCTCCCAAGTAGCTGGGACGACAGGTGCATGCCACCATGCCTGGCTAATATTTTTATTTGTTGTAGAGACAGGGTCTCATTATGTTGCCCAGGCTGGTCATTGGTCTCTAACTCCTGGGCTCAAGTGATCCTCTTGCCCTGGTGTCCAAATGCTGGGATTACAGGCAAGCACTACCCAGCCTGGCCTCTCTTCTTCTTATGAGAACAACAGTCTTGTTGGATTGTGGCCCCACCATTATGACCTCATTTAACCTTAATTACCTCTTAAAGGATCTTATCTCCAAATATAGTCACAATGGGGGTTAGAGCGTCAACGTAAGAATTTGGGGGAACACACTTCAGTGTGTTATATAATAGAATATAAAGAAACTGTGAAGATTTCAAAGCATTTTTTTCTTTAGATTTCCAACAAAGTGATAACCACTACAGTGTGTACATGGCCAGAGGATGGGGTGGAAAACATCTGCTTGGCTTCTATGACCCAAAGTGTCCCAATTTGATTTCTTTTTTTTTTTTTTTCACATATTCCACATGCCCTATTTATTTTTTCCTCTTTCCTGAAGTGGTAGTTTACCACCTGTGTGAAAACAACACAATTCCTTAATGCATTTCAAAAGCACAGAAAGTTTCTGGTAATGTGCAGAGTGAGTCAACTAAGACCGGGGTAGTTTGCCGGGGGGTTGGGTGGGATTGGGGTAGAGTATGGCCTGGTTTTAAACGATTAATTTATGTTAATTACATTGGGACTTTGCTCCCTTGTGCTCCTTGCTCTTCTTAGGCCTCAGTTCTTTACTCTTTCCTTTAGGGAATTCTTGGCTTCCCTTTCTAGGATCTAAGGTCTTTGGAATAGAGGGTGGTAGGCCAGTCCTTTATCTCTACTCTGTTCTTCCTGTCACTGAGTGAGGCACAGATGTAAGTCTCACTCTTAGAAAAGAGAAATAAAAGTGATCTCTATAACAGAAATAAAAGGGCCGGATGTGGTGGTTCATACCCAGAATCCCAGTACTTTGGGAGGCTGAGGTGGGAGGATCACCTGAGCCCAGGAATTTGAGACCAGCCTGGGCAACATGAAGAGGCCCCATCTCTAAAAAAATAAAAATAAAAAATAGGCAAATGTAGTGGTGCGTGCCTTTACTCCTAGCTACTTGGGAGGCTGAGGAAAGAGGATTGCTTGAGCCTAGGAGATTGAGGCTGCAGTGAGCTGAGGTTGAGCCACTATATTCCAGCCTGGGTGGCAGAGCGAGACCCTATCTAAAAAAAAAAAAAAAAAAAAAAAACCACGGAAAAACCCTAAAATGGTTTAATTTCAGTAATTGGAGAAAATGGAAGATCAAAGATTATGGTGGTAAGGAGAGTAGATATTTTATTTTATTTTTTGAGATAGGGTCTCACTCTGTCAGACTGGAGTGCAGTGGCGCCATCACAGCTCACTGCAGCCTCGACTTCCTGGGCTCAGGTGATTCTCTTGCCTCAGCCTCCCTAGTAGCTGGGACCACAGATGCCACCACACCTGGCTAATTTTTGTATTTTTTGTAGAGATGGGGCTTCACCATGTGCTCAGGCTGGTCTCAAATTTCTGGGCTCAAGTAATCCTCCTGTCTTGGCCTCCCAAAGTGCTGAGATTACAGGTCTGAGGCACTGTGCCTGGCTAGGGGTAGATATTTTTAAAAGAGCATATTTAGCTTGTGATCTAGAGATAATGAGAGATCTCAGTTGAGAGGGCAGGAATAAAATAGGTTCCCTATCTAAACGATCCTGAGAGGCCTATAGAGCTTGCTTCTATAATTGTTGACATTGGGAGTCACTATCTAGAGATGTCTCCCCACTTCACAAAGCCATACTGAGTGACTTAGAACCTATTCCTGCCACCTTTTTTTAGTTTCCTTGATCTTGAAGGTGGAGGATAAGTGTGTTACTAAGTATGTTCCTGGGCAAGGAGTTCCTCTGAAGATAGAAGTGATGAGAAGATAAAAGAAAGGGTAATAAGGCATTAATGAACTCTAATCATCCTAAGATTGATGATTGTTTGGTTCCTGTCTATAGGAATGCTACAGGAACTCTTTTACCCTAAAAGTAAATAATAAAGCACAGTTCCAGTTTCTTTTATGTGGATACAAGGTAGCAGTGACTAGAAAAGATAAGAGCAGTGCTGTGCTCTAGCATAAAAATGTAATTATGCTATGCAATATGGTGGCCACTAACCACATGTGGCTATCGAGAAGCTACAATGTAATTAGTGTGATTAGGTAACTGAATTTTTATTTTTATTATATTTCATCTTAATTCTATAACTTTTAAATAGCCACACATGGCTAGTGCCTTCTGTTTTGAACAGTGTGGGATTCACTGGAATTGATAGGCTGGATATACCCCTAGTTTTTATTTTGATTTAGTTTATGGTTAGGTGAGTCTAGAAAGATCAAAAGAGAAAGAGACAATGGAGATTAATAATAATAGCCAGCATTTAATGTGTGCTTTTTATATAGTCAGGCACTTACCTAAACATGTAAAAGGTATTCTATATAATCTTTGCAAAAATAGTACTATTATCGCTATTTTGCAGAGGAAAAAATTGAGGCATAATAAGAACTTTACTTGCCTAGGACCACACAATGAGTAAATAAGGGGTGAAGATGGCATTCATACACAGATAGTTTTATTAGAGCCCATTCATTTACACTACATAGTTTCAGGAATGAGGTGTCATAGAGGGACTGGGGCCATGGTTCCCAAACTCTGTGCCAAAGTACAAGCTCACAAGGTACTGTGGAGTAGTTTTAATTTTCAAAGGAAACACAACAATATTTTATGTTTCTTAAACACTGTGTGACCTATTAACTTGAGGTGATTCACAGTTGGAACACTAGATTGTGCTATATTCCTTTCGATGACAGTATGTCTGGTCGGGTGTGGTAGCTTCTGCCTATACTGTCAGCACTTTGAAAGGCCGAGGCGGGCAGATCAATTGAGGTCAGGAGTTCGAGGCCAGCTTGGCCAATATGGCAAAACTCTGTCTGTACTAAAAATACAAAAAATTAGCTAGGTGTGGTGGCAGGAGCCTGTAATCTCAGCTACTCGGGAGGCTGAGGCAAGAGAATGGCTCAAACCCAGGAAGCAGAGAATCCAGTGAGTCAAGATCATGCCACTGTACTCCAGCCTGGGTGACAGAGTGAGACTCTGTCTCAAAATATATATATACAGACAACATATCTTCACAAAAGATGGTTTTAGAAGGTCCCTCTGATAAAAATTAAGTACTATGTAAAAAAAAAAAAAAAGTACTGTGTAAAAATCAGCATGGAACAGAAATTGAGGGTGGCAGCATTGGATTCCAACATGTGAGAAGTTGAGTAGTGTCAAACAGATGCACGTATCCATAAGTAACTATTTGTGGTTATTTAAGAACGAAATATTTTTCTTTCAATTTGTGTGCATTGTTATTTTCAAAGTGCTAATAAGTTCTCAGGAACCAGCCACTTGCTCTGTTGCCCAGGCTGGAGTGCAATGGTGCGATCTCAGCTCACTGCAACCTCTGCCTCCCAGGTTCAAGCCATTCTCCCTGCCTCAGCCTCCCAAGTAGCTGGGATTACAGGTGCCTGCCACCAGGCCCAGCTAATTTTTTGTATTTTTAGTAGAGACGGGGTTTTGCCATGTTGGCAAGGTTGGTCTCCAACTCCTGACCTCAGGCGATCCGCCCACCTCAGCCTCCCAAAGTGCTGGGATTACAGGTGTGAGCCACTGCACCTGACCTTCATATATATATATATATACATATTTTTTAATTTTACAGATATTGTTTTTATTCTTGTGTCCCTAGCACTAGAACAGTACTGGTGCATAGATGGTGCTCAATAAATATTTGTTAAATGAATGAGAAAAACAGTTGGAAAATAGTGGCTGCCCACAGAAGTGGGTAAAATGGCAAGCGGAAAGAGTTTGGAGGAGGGAAGAAGTGGAAGATTCCAATAGCTAAGCAAGGACCATTGATTTGTGATTTGATATAAGGTTGGTTAATTTGTAAATGTGGAGAGAAGAAATAGTTGTATTCTACCAAAGACACGCTATTTATGTTATATTCTGGTACCCGTGTATTCTGATAACAGAATTTTCATCGTGGGAAGAGTCCTCTAGTTACCTAAATTGCTTGGATCAGTATTGCACAGATCAAGGGATTATCTGTGTCCCTACCCACCAAATCCATCCTCATCCTTTCCGTCGGCATCTAGGACCCAGGAATTCTTGCCTGAGAACTTTTTCTTCTCCCAGTCCAGGCCTGCATGTGCTCTCCTAAACCCTGTATCCTCCAAGTAAGAACTGTTGCCAGGGGCGACCCAGCTTCCCTTGTCCAGGCAGCAACTCAGACACAGGCTCGCTTCATTTTTATTCTGGGGTTGTACAATCTAAGGTTTGAAATTTTTTCTTTTTGAATCTCTCACGGTTTGCTATTGACACAGCTGGAATGAGGTTGCAGGGAGAGGGCTGGGAATTTTCTCCCGACTTCTAGCCCTATTTCCGCATAGGCCTTCTTGCTGGGAATTCCTGCTCTGCGGACTGGAATGGGTACGGAGACGAAATGCTGGGTGCGCTCCGGTCCGCCCCCCCACCCCGCGCCCCGAGGGAGAAGGTTTAGGGCTGAGAAGAACTCCCATTAGATTTACAGCCCAGGTTCAGCCGATTGAATTAGGGTGTGTCACCATGGAGACGGGGCCGGCCCGCGTGCTCGCTTGCCATTGGCTGGGGACTCCAGGGCTGGGGATATAAGGCAGAGCCTAGCACAGTGAGCGAACTGTGCGGACCAGACCTGGCAGCCTTGCTGAGTTCAGCATAGCGGAGAGGATCCGAGCGGATCGGAGCAGATCGCAGCGGATCGCAGCGGATCGGAGCACACCGGAGCACACCGGAGCAGGCTCATCGAGAGGGCTGCTGCGAGACCATGGAGAACGGGTGAGGCGGGCATCAGGCCCGCGGGACCCTTGGGGAGGGGCGGGTGCTATGAGACCCGGGAACCTGGCACACTGGGCCCAGAGAGAGCCGGGGAAGGGAGCGAGCGCCCAGGGGATGCAGAGAGGCCTGGCACGGAGCCTGTTGTCGGGGGCAAGGCGGCAGAGTCATGTGGCAGCCAGCGCGGGCAGGGACGCACGCGGGAATCGAGCTGGGGTGGCGCCACCGGAGCAGGAAGGGGACAGGTTGGTGGCGTCTAAGCTACTCCGTAAAAGCAGCCGTTGTGTGTCTCCGTGTGTGTTAGGGGTACAAGTGGAGAGTGAGTGTATGGATATATATATATATATATCCCTCACTCCATACCAGGAGGAGGTGTCCTCACGCCCTGCGCTCTTCATAAATTCCCATGCTAGGATCTGGGTAAAGCTGCGAGGTACTTTTGGTGCTCACATTCGGAGTTCCTCCTTTAGAGGAAAGATTGCTCACCTCCTTTGCCAGTTGCACTCCTCCCTTCCTTCCAGACTGGAAGTATGACAAACTCAGTGGGAACTGACTCCTAAGTGGAGAAGGAAATCAGTCATTGAACTGAGCAACAGTCCTCTGCTCATTTCCCCCACGCCAGGCCTTTGAAAACTCTTCTCTCTGCTTTGGTCCTGGATGTCCCAGTCCAAGTGACCTGCATTAGGCATTACAGTTGCTTTTGGATGCTCAGGGAGCCAGGGTGTTCTTGTGGGGACTGATAGCCAATGAGGAAGTGCTATGAGTTGTAGCTAGACTTGCCATGTGGTGGCAGCTTCACACATCATTCATTTCCTTTGCACCTTTTGCGGACGCCATTTGATTAACATTTTACCAACTTAATTGCTTCTCTCCATTATCCTGTGGCTCTATTGACCAGCCCCAACCTACCGTATCCAACTGCTTCCCTGAGGGTAGCCTGGTGTATTGTGCAATCATGTCTGGTTTCCCGGGCTCTGCTTTGGGAGTAAAAAATTTCCTGTGGAAGCTTGGTTAGTTATGTTCAGCTCTGTCACACCTCATTGCCACCTCTGAAGGCAACCTTTGGTCTTCCCAGATGGGTGTGAGAGAACTGGACTTGGAAATGGAAGAAAAGTAACACGAGTTGATTCTTGCTAGTGTAGGGGTTCTGGGTAAGTGCCCTTAGGTTCCTGAAGAGCAAAGATCCTTGGTGGAGAGAAAGGAAACTGGAAGGAGGCAGGGAGAGGGAAGGACAGGAAGAAGACCACAGGCAGGTGGAAAGCAGGAGAAAGGTTCAAATACTGTGTGTAACAGAGCCATAGGTCTTTGGAGGTTGTTAGCAAGTATTCAATTCATTTTCAGATCGAGCCTATAAGGTAGATGGGGCCAATTTACATTCCCTTGTTTATGCCTGAGAAAATAATTTGGAACACCAATTACATGCCTAAAAAGACAATATTGAGACTAGAATCTAGGTTGAGTTCTGCTTCCCTCTAGACCAGCAATTCCTAAACTTGGTTTTATTTTATTTTATTTTTATTTATTTATTTTTTGAGTCAGAGTCTCGCTCTGTCGCCCAGGCTGGAGTGCAGTGGAGTGACCTTGGCTCACTACAAGTTCCGCCTCCTGGGTTCATGCCATTCTCCTGCCTCAGCCTCCCCTGTAGCTGGGACTACAGGTGCCCGCCACCACGCCTGGCTAATATATATATATATTTTTTGTATTTTTAGTAGAGACGGGGTTTCACCGTGTTAGCCAGGATGGTCTCGATCTCCTGACCTCGTGAACCCCCCTCGGCCTCCCAAAGTGCTGGGATTACAGGCATGAGCCACCGTGCCTGGCCCCTAAACCTGGTTTTAAAATCAAAATTACATGGGCTTCAGAATCCGTTTTTTGGTTTTTTGTTTTTTATATAGGATCTCACTCTGTCACCAGGCTGGAGTGCCAGAATCTGTCTTTCTAACAAGCGTCTGCTGAGAATTAGTGTAGTCAGTCCTGGTTTAGCCTTTTGACAACCAGTACTGTGGACTGGGTCTGCTTTTTTGTACAGCACTTTATCTAGTTTCTTGTCTGGAATTAACCCCTTTGTGATCCAGGGAGCTAAGAATGGTAGGTGGACCTCTACCAGGGGTGTTCCCATTGTGTTTTATTGGTTAAAAAAAAAAAAAAAAAAAAGTAGCCCTTAAGTCTTTGGCTGAGGAAGGAACTGGAGGGATGAGGGTTAAAAGAAAATTTGAGTTTATCCCTGCCTTCATGGTAGTTGGTCTTAATTACATTTTGAATGTCTTTGGGGAATAGGTAAGGTAATAAGGGGAATTTTACTAGGTGGTCACTACCCTCAGGAAGGGCTTAATCCCATTTTGAGTACTCTTGTTGGGCTCCCTCCTGGTCAAGCCCTTTTACCCTCCCTAATTTGATTATTTCATTGCACTTCCCTGTAGACTCTGGTTCCTTCCTCTCTAAACCTTTGTCATGAGGATAAGTATGCAACTTGCCAGTGTTCAGTAGATCCAGCACTGGAGTTGGGTCTGTTAGTAGAAACAGGCTTTATTAATTTTTGCCAGGCTCTGGAATGGAGGGAGTTTCATATCAGACTTGTAGAAAGAAGGGTGGCTGAGTAGATGGGTGAGCATAGTATGGCCTCTCCCTCTGTGCCAACTTCTCTGTCCCTGCTGCCTCAGTGTACCTGCTAGCCTTCTTGCACCAAAGGTCATTTGTCTGTGATGGCCTTGGAATGGGAGCAGAATTCACCTTGATGTTTTTCTCCCCTAGATACACATATGAAGACTATAAGAACACTGCAGAATGGCTTCTGTCTCACACTAAGCACCGACCTCAAGTTGCAATAATCTGTGGTTCTGGATTAGGAGGTCTGACAGATAAATTAACTCAGGCCCAGATCTTTGACTACAGTGAAATCCCCAACTTTCCCCGAAGTACAGGTACTGGCAAGTGAAAGCGGGGAATGGGGCTGAGGGATGTTATTGGGATTCTGTGGGACACAACCAAGGAGGCCAACGTTTCTACTCCTTGACCTAGCGTTTCACTGAAGACAAATATTGTAAGAGAGGAGAAGAGCCCACCGTGAGTCAGAATGACTCAGGAGTTTCCTCTAGCAGACATCCCACAACAGACAGGGCATGTGTGTGTCCGTGGACTGAGACTAAGACTTAGAAGAGGGCCAGGTGACAGGGGCCAAGTAAAGGGCAAGGGTCATTTATTTGGTTTACTTAATTTCTCAAATAACTAACTTCTGTTGTTTTATTTATTAATTTTTAAGATTTCTTTCTTCTTTTCCCTGGAGAGTTAAGAATTTTTTTTAAGACCTGATGGCAGGAAAAGACCTTTAATAGCTATTTTTTTAAACCCTTTGAAACAAGACTGGGAGAGCAGAGGGGGAAGGTGTGGGAAACATTAAGAGAGGGTGAATGAAGGGCATACTTCTTTAAGGGAGATAGCAGTGACGTTGGCTCCACTGGCCACTCCTACCCCCAGTGAGAAGGGCACTGCATTAAATGATAAGGGGGTAAATTTTTTTAAGCTTATCAACATGTTTATTTTTTATACGCCACTTGGGTTTCCTATGTCAACTTTATTACTGTTTTTGTTTCATTTTGTTTTTTTGCATAAGCTCCTCTATCTTTGAGAATTCCTCAGCTCTTCCTCTTGGTTCTGGTCCCTCTCCCATTCCCTAAGGGATAGGTTAACCATCTATTAGAAGAGATTGCCAGATAAGGGAATGGTAATAATGGTTGTTATGTCGGTGGGGAGTTATCTTTGCACTCCCACGCACCCCTACATGGACATGTGTTCCCGTAGGACTGTTCTATGGGTCATAAGGAAAGAGACTTGCATGCGTTCAAATTTGTTTCCCCTAGTTTAGTAGTCTCTTCTTTAGGAAGCCAGAGTAAGTATACTATGAGCTTGCTTGCTGGACTGAGGAGGTAGGTAATTAAGTTAGGGCAATATATAAGAATACATGTTTTGAGAACTTTGAAAAATTTGAAGAGGTCTATAATTACTGCATTCACTTTTTTTTTTTGAAAAGGAGTCTCACTCTGTCACCCAGGCTCAAGTGCAGTGGTGTGATCTCGGCTCACTGCAACTTCCACCTCCCAAGTTCAAGTGATTCTCCCACCTCAGCCTCCCAAGTAGCTGGGATTACAGCCGTGTGCCACCATACCCAGCTAATTTTTGTGTTTTTAGTAGAGATGGGTTTTCACCATGTTGGCCAAGGTGGTCTTAAACTCCTGACCTCTTGATCCACCTGTCCTGGCCTCCCAAAGTGCTGAGATTACAGTCGTGAGACACCTCACCTGGCCTATTTTTTATTTTAATTTTTATAGATTCACAGGGGTACAATGCAGTTTTGTTATATGGATATACTGTGTGGTGGTGAAGTCTGTGCTTTAGTGTAACCATCACCTGAGCAGTGAACATTATACTCATTAGGTAATTTTTCATCCCTTATCCCCCTCCTACTTTCTCACTTCCGAGTCCCCAGTGTCTATTATTTCTGTAGGTCCATATGTATACGTTTGGTTCCCACTTATAAGTGACAGCATGTGGTATTGAACCTTCCGTTTCTGAGTATCTACTTTTTTTTACTCACTTTTTACTCTCTGGCAATATGGCTTGTATCATCTTGAAATTTCTTTAAAAAGCCCTTCCTTCTTTGTATGTTCATGCTGAACATCCTTACCCCATATCTCTAATCTCAGGTTGTATTTGTATAATTATGAGTAATGCCTGGGTCTCCCACCAGACTTAAACTTTCTGAAAGCAGAGATAATAATGAGTCTTTTACTTAATTATATCCTAACATTTTGAGCAGAGCGAGTAACTCACAGTAGGTGCTCAATGGATATGCGTTGCATGAAAGTATAATCCCATTCATTTCTCTTTCTTTTTTGTATACAGTGCCAGGTCACGTTGGCCGACTGGTGTTTGGGTTCCTGAATGGCAGAGCCTGTGTGATAATGCAGGGCAGGTTCCATATGTATGAAGGGTACTCGCTCTGGAAGGTAAATCAGGGGACTAGGCTGGTTGGATCTAGAAGAGGCAGGAGAGAACTATCTAGCCTCTTTCACTACCTAGCTATCTGGGCTAGGTGGATTTTTGGTCCCCTCCTTCCTTTTCTTTCATGATGTATATCATGCATTTCTGTGTAGCTGGATTGATGAAATTTTGTAAAAATTTTTTCTGATCTTTTGTTTCGAAGGTGACATTCCCAGTGAGGGTTTTCCACCTTCTGGGTGTGGACACGCTGGTGGTCACCAATGCAGCAGGAGGGCTGAACCCCAAGTTTGAGGTTGGAGATATCATGCTGATCCGTGACCATATCAACCTACCTGGTTTCAGTGGTCAGAACCCTCTCAGAGGGCCCAATGATGAAAGGTATGTAGCTTACTCTGTTTTTTTCAGATGGGTATGATTTAAGGACTTCTCTAGGAGCCTTGGGAGAATTTTTAAAATTCCATTTATGTGAGATAATTCAACCTGTGTCCTAGGTTTGGAGTTCGTTTCCCTGCCATGTCTGATGCCTACGACCGGACTATGAGGCAGAGGGCTCTCAGTATGTGGAAACAAATGGGGGAGCAACGTGAGCTACAGGAAGGCACCTATGTGATGCTGGCAGGCCCCAGCTTTGAGACTGTGGCAGAATCTCGTCTGCTGCAGAAGCTGGGAGCAGATGCTGTTGGTGAGAAGGGGAATTTGGCTGGAGGCTTGAAGAGGGAGGGATTTAGCAAAATGGGAATGGGAAGGAGTAGGAGATAACAGGACTCATTGGACTGAGAGGATCAGATTTCAGGGAAGGGTGAATTAAACTGACTTCTTGAAATACAAAGTGGTGAGATTTGGTGTAGCATCAAATCTCCTTACGAAGCACCAAGTGGTTAACAGCTGCAGTGCTAATGAATGACTTATCCATGATCATGATTTGATGGCTGTTTCTTTTATCTTTTTTTTTTTTTTTTTTGAGACAATGTCTCGCTCTGTCGCCCAGGCTGGAGTGCAGTGGCATAATCTTGGCTTACTGCAAACTCCGCCTCCCAGGTTCAAACAATTCTCATGCCTCAGCCTCCCAAGTAGCTGGGATTACAGACGTGTGCCACCAAACCCAGTTAATTTTTGTATTTTTAGTAGAGACGAGGTTTCACCATGTTGGCCAGGCTGGTCCTTGAACTTGTGATCTCAGGTGATCCTCCCATCTAGGCCTCCTAACATGCTGGCATTACAGGCATGACCCACTGCACCTGGCCAATTTGATGACTGTTTCTAAGAATTCTAAAAAATTCACTATAGCCACCTTCTGTACCTCTAGCTGTAAGATGGAACTCTATCATTAGGATTGACTTCAAAATTGCCACAAATACAGAAATGAAGCATTGCATTGGTGATTTTAAGAAATGTGTATTTATTTTAGGCAATACAGAAGAACATACCTCAACAATAATTTAGCTGCTTCTTTGGATTTGTTTTAGGTGGGACCTTGCTCTGTTGCCAAGAGTGGAGTGCAGTGGCACCATCTCTAGCTCACTGCAGTTCTAGCTGCCTGGGCTCAAACAATCCTCCCACCTCAGCCTCCTGAGTAGCTAGGACCACAGGCATACACTACCCCACCTGGCTAATTTTACTTATTTTTTGAACCAAGGTCCCGCTATGTTGCCCAGGCTGGTTTCAAACTCCTGGGCTCAAGACATCCTTCTGCTTTGGCCTCCCAAAGTGCTGGGATTACAGGTGTGAACCGCTGCACCTGGCCATTACCGGCATGAACCACTACTGCACCTGGCCATCTTTGGATGTTTTTTGAGATTTTTAATTCTTGTTGAAAGTGAGCCTAAAGGGCAAGGAAAAGAGTTATTTGAGGATCCTGACAGTTGGTTTCCATCTTTCTCACCATCAGGCATGAGTACAGTACCAGAAGTTATCGTTGCACGGCACTGTGGACTTCGAGTCTTCGGCTTCTCACTCATCACCAACAAGGTCATCATGGATTACGAAAGCCTGGAGAAGGCCAACCACGAAGAAGTATTAGCGGCTGGCAAACAAGCTGCGCAGAAATTGGAACAGTTGGTCTCCATTCTTATGGCCAGCATTCCACTCCCTGACAAAGCCAGTTGACCTGCCCTGGAGTGGTCTGGCGTCTCTCACACAAGATCCAAGTAGCTACTACCTTCTTTGACCCCTTGCTGGAGTCACGTGCCTCTGTCCTTAGGTTGTAGCAGAAAGGAAAAGATTTCTATCCTTCACCTTTCCCATTTTCTTCCACTAGACCCTTATAGTGCCAGATCCTCTTCTCACAGCTGGGATCACAGGTGTGAGCATAGTGAGACGTTGGCGCTACAAAATAAAGCTGTTCTCATTTCTGTTCTTTCTTATACAAGAGCTGGAGCCCCATGCCCTACTACGCATCTGTGGAGTGCCGCAGGATTTGACAGTTTTTGGGGCTTAGAACTTTGCACAGCAGCTGCTACTAGCTTTTTGAGATAATACATTCCTGGGGGCTTTGATTCTACCTTATCTAAATCACCAGAGACCAAACAAGGACTAACCCAATACCTCTTGGACTTTATTTAATGTCATAATGTTGTCAGAATAAAGAGAAAGATGAAATAGTTTCATGTTTTGTGTAACTTGGGATGAGGCTGAGGCATAGGACAAGATTGACATGAAAGGATGTGAGACCACATGTCTTGTGTGACTATCTGCTTCTCAGACAAGTAATTAGGAACTGAGATGAGGTAGTATGTGAGTGTAGCAAAGGATGAAGAAGGGCAAAATGATGAAAGGTGGGAAAGAGGTTATGAGATGGTGAGGAAAAGTTAACTTCTGGCGCTTGATGGCCACATCCACCAGGCTAGTCCTTCCTCTCTCCCTTGCCTTCTGATTGTTTCATTTCCTGTCTATTTGATCATAGCTGAATCAGTTCACTGATTAGCCTCTTCCTTAGTTCCCGCTTCCTTACCAAAGCCCTAATTATATTTCCTCTTGTTTGCCTTTTCTCTCCTACTCTTCTCCAACGTCCGTAACCACACTCTCCATTCACTCCATTCTGACAAGGCAGTGGCAAACGCCTCTCTGCTCTCAGCCTCTCTGTTGTTCATTGGATTGCTGCCAGCCCTAGGCAAACCTGTGAAGTTGATTCACACTCTGCTTCTCTTTGAGTGTCTGCTTCTGTCCTTCCACTTCCTTTCTGTGCTCCAGTCTTTCTCTTCACTTGGTCAGAACCTCCCTGTGATACTGTATCCAGGCATTTCCCCTTGTTGGCTCACTGCACTATTATCTTTGCTTATCAACTTGCATTCAGCTGGCTGGCATGTTTCAAAACCACACTGCCCTCCCAGGCCTGTGTGCCTTTTGAGAAAGACCAGTCTGGATGAGCCTCTAGTAGTGACAACATTTTAGTTGTTAGTGGTATAATAAGGAAGAGATATTTTGCACAGGCTGCTTTGGAGAACTTTCAAATTATCCTTTGTTTGGTTAACTGACCTACTTAACTGCCCAACACAAAGAAAAGCATCTTGGAGTGGCTCTGTCTCTTCTTTTGATACAGGGTCTCACTCTGTCACCCAGGCTGCAGTGCGGTGGTGTGATCTCAGTTCACTGCAACCTCTGTCACTCAGGCTTAAGTGATCCTCTCACCTCAGCCTCCTGAGTAGCTGGGACCACAGGTGCATGCCACCACATCTGGCTAATTTTGTATTTTTTGGTAGAAATGGAGTTTCGTCATGTTGCTGAGGCTGGTCTCAAACTCCTGGCTTCAAGCAGTCCTCCTGCTTTGGCCTACCAAGGTGCTAGGATTATAGGAGTGAGCCATCCTCCTGGCCTTGCCCTACAATCTTAAGATTCATTTACAAGGTCACTGTTGTATAACGCTTGTACAAAATGAGTACAAAGTCACATGTGGGAGCTCAAAGGAGGGACTGATTGTATACACCCAACAGTGAGAATTGGGTAGATTAGGGAAAGTTTTTTTTTTTCTTTTTTTCTTTTGCTTAAAGTGATGGATACTTAGGTAAAGTTTTATAGAAAACCTTAAGCCTAGTCTTGAAGGATGAAGCAGGGGAAGAGGATTTCACATCAGGGTGAGCCAAAGCAGAGCTGCAAAAGTACTAGGCATGTTCATGAGTCATTGTCACAACTGGTGTGACTAGATCAGGACATGAAAGGCTCTAGTGAGACAGGCAGAAAGGTAATTGGTTTGAGGAGAGCTGCATTTGGTACTTGGCTTTCCTACCCCAATCTGTCTCTTGGCCAGACTGACCAGGAATCAGAATGGGGCCATCTGAAAATATGTCCTAGAGATAATTGAGTGGAATGTTTAAGAGCATTGTAAGCTTTTAGATTTAGTAAGTAGATTTACTAAATTCGTTTTATATGAAGACATAATATATTTAGTCTCTTTTGTTTTATTTTGAGACGGAGTCTCACTGTGTCGCCCAGGCTGGAGTGCAGTGGCGCAATCTTGGCTCGCTGCAAACTCTGCTTTCCGGATTCATGCCATTCTCCTGCCTCAGCCTCCCAAGTAGCTGGGACTACAGGTGCCTGCCACCATGCCCGGCTAATTTTTTGTATTTTTTAAGTAGAGACGGGGTTTCACTGTGTTGGCCAGGATGGTCATGATCTCCTGACCTCCTCATGATCCGCCTGCCTCAGCCTCCCAAAGAGCTGGGATTACAGGCGTGGGCCGCCGCGCCCAGCCTATTCAGTTTCTTTTTTAAAATAGCTGTATTGAGATAAAATTTACATACCCTAGAATTCACCCATTTAAGGTGTGCAATTCAATGGTCTTTCATGTATTCATAAATAAGCACAATTATTACCAGTTATTTTGAGATCATTTCATCACTTCAAAGGGAAACCTTATCTGCTTCCCCATAGCCCCAAACAACCATGGATCTACCTTCTGTGTCTGTAGATTTAACTATGTTGGACTTTCACACTAATGAAATTAGACTTTTGTGGCTAGCTTCTTTCACTTCGCATAATGTTTTCAAGATTCGTCCAAGCTGTAGCATGTATCAGTACTTAATTCCTTTTGTTACCAAGTAATATTCTATGGCATGGATACACCACATTTTGTTTATCAAGTGTCTGATTTTAAAAGCCAACCAGTCCAGCCAAAGCTGAATGTATCAGTTTAGGGTTGTAGGCTACCAGCACACAGTGAAGGGAAGTAGGTGTGGGAGGGCTTCCCAGAGAAAAGACATTCTTGAAAAAAACTGGTGACGATACCATTCGTTTCTGGAGGGGCCTGCAGAATGCCTGCAAAATAGATTGATTTTACTGAATCTCATGGTAGATGTCCAAAACACATTGAAGTCAGACTTGTTTGCTTGACCCTATCATGATCATCTTTATTAGCATCAATAAGTATTCATTAATCATGTATTAATGTAGAGAATATTGTCCTAAAACCAAAATGTAAGTTGGTATAAGATGAAGTGCCTGTAGTCTAGATGTGAGATAAGATGTATGCATGAAAAGAAATAACTAGGCTGAGTTATTTGAGTCCCTTACAGCTGCTAAAGACTATTACTAGTCTCTTCAAATGTTATATTGTCATTGTTTAGAATCAGCTTTTTTGACTGAACTGAGGAAGAGGGCCTAATTTTTTAAAAAAGGAATACAGTAATGTGTGAAAAGTAGTGTATGCTAAGTGTCGCTGATGGTATGTGCTACAGAATTCAGAGAAGAGGACCATCACCGGAGCTGGGGAGTAGGAAAGGATTGACGAGACATTATTTAGGCCTTACAGAAATGCCAGGCATGGTGGCTCATGCCTATAATCACATATACTAGGTGGGAGATTTACTTGAGCACAGGAGTTTGAAGCTGGAGTGGGCTTTATGATTGTGGCACTGCACTCTAAGTGAGAGAGTAAGACTCCATCTTTGAAAAAAAAAAAGGTAGGTTAAGAGGACATAGCAGAGAGCATTACATACAGATGAATCCAGGAATGTTTAATCATTTAACAAATTGAAATAGTTAAAATGAAGAAATAAATGGGAGTATGTGCAGTAGGGTAGAGAGGAGCTCTGATTCCAGGCTCAAGAGTAGGACCTTAGGGCTGGGCGCCGTGGCTCACACCTGTATCTCAGCACTTTGGGAGGCCAAGTTGGGCGGATTGCTTGAGCCCAGGAGTTCAAGACCAAGTTCAAGACCAGCCTGGGCAAATGGGGAAACCTTGTCTCTAAAAAAATTACAAAAATTAGCTGGATGTGGTGGTGGATGCCTGTGGTCCCAGCCACTTGGGAGGCTGAAGTGGGAGGATTGCTTGAGTTGGGGAGGCGGAGCCTTCAGTGAGCCATGATGGAGCCACTGCGCTCCAGCCTCAGCAACAGAGCGAGACCCTGTTCTCTAAAAAGCAAAACAAAACAAAAGAGTAAGACCTTATTTTCTAAGCAAGATGGCCAGCCGTTGACGGTTTTAAACTAAGGACTGGTAGGTAAAATTGCACTGTA
>NW_016804460.1:477626-497375 GCF_001698545.2 Rhinopithecus bieti
GGCCGGGCGCGGTGGCTCAAGCCTGTAATCCCAGCACTTTGGGAGGCCGAGGCGGGCGGATCACAAGGTCAGGAGATCGAGACCATCCTGGCTAACACGGTGAAACCCCGTCTCTACTAAAAAATACAAAAAACTAGCCGGGCGAGGTGGCGGGCGCCTGTAGTCCCAGCTACTCGGGAGGCTGAGGCAGGAGAATGGCGTGAACCCGGGAGGCAGAGCTTGCAGTGAGCTGAGATCTGGCCAGTGCACTCCAGCTTGGGTGACAGAGCGAGACTCCGTCTCAAAAAAAAAAAAAAAAAAAAAAATTGCACTGTAACATTTTGGTGGATAGAAGCCTGACTAAAAGAGAGGCTTGTTTTGATAGTAGAATTACTTTCACCCAAAATTAACTGCATAGAATAGCATAATGATTGGTGTTAAGTATTTAATTTTTAGTCAGGTTGGGGTCTTCTGTAGCATTTTAAAGAATAAACTTGGCCAGGCACAGTGGCTCACGCCTGTAATCCCAGCACTTTGGGAGGCTAAGGCGGGCAGGTCACGAGGTCAGAAGATCGAGACCATCCTGGCTAACATGTTGAAACCCCGTCTCTACTAAAAATACAAAAAATTAGCTGGTCATGGTGGTGGGTACCTGTAGTCCCAGCTACTCAGGAGGCTGAGGCAGGAGAATGGCGTGAACCCAGGAGGTGGAGCTCGCAGTGAGCTGAGATGGCGCCACTGCACTCCAGCCTGGGTGACAGAGTGAGACTTTGTCTCGAAAAATAAAAATAAAATAAAATAAAAAAGAGTAAATTAGCCAGGCACAGTGGCTCATGCCTGTAATCCCAGCACTTTTTGAGACAAGCCTAGGCAACATAGTGAGACCCTGTTTCTATAAAAAATTTAAAAATTAGCTGGGCATGGTGTTGCACACCTATAGTCCCAGCTATTCGGGAGGCTGAGATAGGAGGCTAGCTTGAGCCTGGGATATCGAGGCTGTAGTGAGCTGTGATCATACCACTGCACTCCAGCCTAGGTGACAGCGCAAGACTCTGTCACACACACAAAAAAGAATAAGCTATTATAAAGTAAAATGTAAAGGCAAAAGTGCAAACAACTTAGAGATGAAAATACACACTTAAGTCAATAGTTTCTTTTTAATATAAAATTGTGAATAAGTATATAATCACATAGTTCAAAAATTAAGCAACATTAAATGTGTTTAGTGAGAACTCTCACCTCCATCCTGTTCTCATATGCCCTTCCTTCCCCACCCACTGGTAACCACTGTTATTAGTTTCTTTTGCATTCTTCCAGGATCTATATAAACATAAACAAATACAAATTCTATTTTTGTTCTCTTATTATAAACAGCACTTAGTATGTTATATATATTTTCTGTATCTTGCTATTTTATTTTAACATATCTTGGAGATCTTTTCACATCAGTGAGTTAGTGTGCTTTCTTGATGACTTACATCAATGCTGTCAAGGATACGTGTCTGTCACCTCCAGTTTTTTAGAAGCAAAGGAAGAATATGGTCTTAATTTTTTCACCACTTCTCAGTTCGTTCGTTGATTACTAATAGGAATAGACACAAAGAGATAATGCCACCTGCTGCTCCTTTAAAGCAAGAAGGTGGGAAGAAGGGAGCTATTCATTTTGTGCTGTGCCTTCTGCCGAATTCGATTTGGCTTAGATTTGTGTTGCCTTCTTTTTCTTGCAAATAGGCCCCTGATTTTCATAATAATGTTTTGTTTCTAAGGGACGCCTTTGAACAAATACTGGTTATCTGCTTGGTTTTTCTGTTATTGTAAATTTGGATTTTAATAAAAATAGACATTTTCCTGTCTTTAATCAATTTGTCTAACTTTAGTTTGGCATAAATTAGATTTGATATTCTTCTGGATTAATCTGAATTTGCTCTCTTGCTTTCATGGCAACGAACCCCTACCCCTCCACTGGGCTTTTACTTTCGCGTCCATTCTGAATTTGTTTGTTCATTCTAGAAAGCTGTTGTTTTATCTCACTTGACATTGTTTTTTTTTTTTTTTTTTTTTCTTGTTCTCTTCCTCTTTTTGCTGTTACTCTTTTTAAAACACCATTTCACTTGCTAGCTACTTGATTTTGGCCTTGGTTTTCCCTTTTCCTCTTTTATTTCGAACTGTTTCTATCTGAGCTCCTGTTGTAATTTATAATAAAAGGTTAGTAGAATATGGTGCTTGTCTTGTGTAGCCTGACCTGATCTAGTTCTACCAACTGTTCTTTCATCTGTCAGAGATTGTTTAAGGTCAATTCTGGTTCACAGTATTCATCTTTATTATTGTCTGCTTGCGTCATCTCCCCCAAAATAATAATACATAGCTACCACCATTGTTACTGTTCCACTAATGTCATCAAAGTATGAAAATTATTTAATTGCGATCAAGGGAATAAAGTTGACATTTGGCACAGTAGTTGTTTTTCATACGGTTGTTTTGCAGTGGGAAAGCTCTCACTCTGGACATCATAGATAAGATGTTATGGAGTCGGTAAAGTCCCTGAAAAGCGAAATTGAGTTATGCCTGAAATTTTTTGGGATGGCAGGTCATTAGATTTCCTTCGATGCTTACTTTGCCAAATTCCCCTCCCCCTCACAAATAGAAACGACTAGTATTAAAAAAGACAGAATTATGGTAAGAGTAATTTTGGATATTTTCTGTCAATCCGCCATTCTTTGTGGTTGTCCAGCTTCTTAACTATTTGTTATCTACGGACTCTTCACTTCAGGATACACCCTATGGCTGTTAGCTGGTCTCTCAAAGATCTAAGGCTTGTTAGCTGGTCTCTCAAAGACATAGGAAACTGATCCCTGCTTCAGTTCCACAATACTGAGTTCAAGAATGTTCTCAGACCAGGATATGCTGAGAGAGATGGCCTTAGAGAACCAAACTGTTCTCTAAGACCCAGTGATAGTACTGTCATTATATAACCCTTAGACACACGAGATACCTCTGCCCAAGGAGGGGCTCTAGGCAGATTCACCCTTGTTTACGAGCACAGATAGGCTGTATCGAGAGAGACTAAATTTCTGTAGAGTCTTCTCACTCATTTAGGAGTTTTCCGTAATAATGCACACTTTTGGTGAAGATGTTGGAGTCAAGATATACTTCTGTCTGAATTGGAAAATGTGTTCACTTTTCTGACTGAGCTGACTTTATGCCATGCCCTTTGGATAAATAACCTTGTTTGATTTATTCAAGTGACATTGTGTCAGGTCTTGCTATCAATCTGTACCTCGTATTGACATTTGTAAATGTAATGGCCATTCAGTTTCTAGATAACCATAACATTTACTTGACAACTCTGTATTGCACTTATACTCATTCATTTTTTTTCTGCATTTGCTTTGAACTTTGTCCTTTTGATAATCAGATGTATTAAGCTTCATATAGAAATGCCAGGATGTGTGTGTGTGTATGTCTGTGTGTGTGTGCATATACATCCACAAACATATGTATACATATATGCATATATGCAAAAACCAAAACTGACAATTTATAAACTGTCATCTGCATGAAACCTTGAAGAAGCTGAGCTTTTCAGCTTTTCAATGTTCCAGACAGGGCACCTATCAAGTGTAGCTTTCTAGGCTGCTGAACAAGAAGAGATGAACACATGAGGAGGATACGTTTACTTGCTTACTCAACAAACGTTCTAGGGGTTAGGGATATGAAGAAGAACAAGACAATGTTTCTGCCTTCATGGTATTTACATTAAATTAGGGGAGTCAGACAACCAATAAATATAAATGTTTTTTAAAAACCTAAGGTAATAATAAGTGTTAAGAAAAAAAATAAAGAGGATGGAAGGTAATAGACGAAGGAAAGGCAAATTAAAACTACAATGAGATTCCACTTCACACTCACTAAAATGACTATAATAAATAAGACACACATTAACAAATGTTGGTGAGGATGCAGAAAACAAGAATCTTTTAAATTGTGGCATTTCCATTTTCTGGTAGAAATGTAAAATGGTGTAGCCAGTTGGAAAACAATTTGTCAGTTTCTCAGAAGGCAAAGCACAAAACTACCATATGACCCAGCAATTCTACTTGTAGCTGTCTGCCTAAGAGAAATAAGAATATAACCACACAAACATACACAAATGTCCACAGCAACTTTTAAAATATTAAAGACTGGAAACATCCTAAATGCCCATCAACTGGTAAATGGATTAAAAAAAAAATGTATATCTAGGCTGGGTGTGGTGGCTTGTGCCTGTAATCCCAGCACTTTGGGAGGCTGGGGCAGGTGGATCACTTGAGACCAGGAGTGTAAGACCAGCCTGGCCAACATAGCAAAACTCTGTCTCTACTAAAAATACAAAAATTAGCCAGGCATGGTGGCATGCGCCTGTAATCCTAGCTACTCAGGGGCTGAGGCATGAGAATCACTTGAATCAGGGAGATGGAGGCTGCAGTGAGCTGAGATCATGCCACTGCACTCCAGCCTGGGTGACAGAGTGAGACTTCTGTCTCAAAAAAAAAAGAAAAAGAAAAAAAAATGTATATCAATACAATGGTACACTATTCGTTAATAAAAAAGAACAAACTACTGACACATGCTATGTCGTGGATGAACCTCAAGAACATGCTAAATAAAAGAATCCAGATACAAATCTGTATTACATGATTCTACTTACATGAAATATCCAGAAAAATTTATAGAGACAGAAAGTAGATTAATGGTTTTTTGGGACTTAGGGTTGAGATGGGGATTAATATAAATGGGCATAGAGATCTCATTTAAGGCATAAAAATGTCCCAAAACTGATCTACGTGATTGTTGCAACACTGAATAAAATTCCTAACAATCACTGAATTTTGCACTTGAAACAGGTAAGTTTTATGATACATGAAATACAGCTCACAGGCCGGGCACGGTGGCTCAAGCCTGTAATCCCAGCACTTTGGGAGGCCGAGACGGGCGGATCACAAGGTCAGGAGATCGAGACCATCCTGGCTAACACAGTGAAACCCCGTCTCTACTAAAATACAAAAAACTAGCCAGGCGAGGTGGCGGGCACCTGTAGTCCCAGCTGCTCGGGAGGCTGAGGCAGGAGAATGGCGTGAACCCGGGAGGCAGAGATTGCAGTGAGCTGAGATCCGGCCACTGCACTCCAGCCTGGGCGACAGAGCGAGACTCCGTTTCAAAAAAAAAAAAAGAAAAAGAAAAAGAAATACAGCTCACTAAGGCTGCTTTTTTAAAAAAAAGTGATAAAAGGGTGAGTGATTTCAAACAGGTTGGTTCAGGGAAGAACTCTCCAAGGAGCTGGCGGTTGAGCAGAGACCTGAGTAAATGAGGGCATGAACAATGTAGTGATTAGAGAAGAGTGTGCAAGCAGAAGGTAAAGCAAACATACAAGTTCTCAGGGAACTTAACAATTTAGCAGTAACAGAAGGTCAATGCTATTAGAGTAGACTGAACAAGGGAAATGGTGGTAGTAGACAAGATTGGAGATGTAGGCAAGTGTTGTAGGCAAGTTTAGGTTTTATTTTGAGCATGAAAGAAGGTCATTGAAATGCTTTTTAACCAATTTACTTTTTTTAAAAAGAAAACCTCACTGGCTGCTTTGTAGAAAATCAATAGTATTAAGCAAAAACTGGGTGATTGGTTAGGAGACCTCAGAGGTAGATTAGGGTAAAAGTTGGTTTATGCTTGAACCAGTGATGGCAATGATGTCAGGCCTCTGAGCCCAAGCCAAGCCATCACATCCCCTGTGACTTGCACGTATTCGCCCAGATGGCCTGAAGTAACTGAAGAATCACAAAAGAAGTGCAAATGCCCTGCCTCACCTTAACTGATGACATTCCACCACAAAAGAAATGAAAATGGCCGGTCCTTGCCTTAAGCAATGATATTATCTTGTGAAATTCCTTTCCCTGGCTCATCCTGGCTCAAAAGCTCCCCACTGAGCATCTTGTAACCCCCACTCCTGCCCGCCAGAGAACAACCCCCCTTTGACTGTAATTTTCCTTTACCTACCCAAATCCTATAAAATGGCCCCACCCTTATCTCCCTTCGCTGACTCTCTTTTCGGACTCAGCCTGCCTGCACCCAGGTGAAATAAACAGCCATGTTGCTCACACAAAGCCTGTTTGGTGGTCTCTTCACACGGACACGCATGACAAATGATACAGGAACTAGAAGAAATTATTTAGGCAGATGGTGAGGGCAAGAGTCCTTGGCAAGGTTTCCTTTTAAACTAAAAGCAGCCCCAAATCATTTCTTTTCTAACAAAGAGCAGCCTGAAAAATTGAGCTGCAGACATAGATAAGCAAGGTGGAAGTTTGCACAGGTGAATGCTGGCTGCTGTGCCAATAGAAAAGGGCTACCTGAGGGCAAGGAATGTTCAACGTGGAGGCTCCATCTTCCCTTTTTTTTGTCACCACGTGCCCAGTAAAGAATCAGGCAACATGGCAATGGCCAGGTAAAAAACCCATCCAAATAATAAAAGATTAGGGTGGGGCAGCCAGCTTCTTTGAGTGCTATGCGAATGGCATGCCTGGTCCAACCGATCGTTCTTGCCCTGTGTAAATCAGATACTGCCTCCTCAAGCTCATCTATAAAACCTCTTGCATTTCACTGTGGAAGTGGCAGTCCATTTTCCCCAGGACTCCTCTCTGCACAGAGAGCTCTTCTCTTTCTTTCACCTACGAAACCTCCACTTTTAACCTCATTCCTTGTGTGTCCACATCCTTGATTTCCTTGGCGTGAGGCAGCAAACCTCGGGTATTACCTTAGATGAACGATGCTGCTTCAGTAAGAAGAGGTTGGATTCTGGAGATATTTGAAGATAGAGCAGATAGGACTTACCTATATTTATATAGATATATAATTTATATATTATATATATATAGAATATATATATAAAAGACCTACCTTATTTCTATAGACATATAGAAAATAAAGTATGAGTAAAAAAGAGGAATTTAGAAAGGTTCCTAAGTTTTTAGCTTGACCTACTGGGTGAATGGAGTTGCCATTTACCAAGATATTGTTAACAGAGGAGCAGTTTTGGCATGGTAATGAAAACTTTCTTTTACTGCTGTCACATTTGAAAAGCTAGACCTCCAGATGGACACGTGGATTACACAGTCAGGTATATGAGTTCGGGTCCAAGGGAAGAGATTTAAGCTAGATAAATACATTTGGAAGTCATTAGCACATAGGTGGCATTTAAACCAAACGATCTGGATGATATCACTTCGGGACGGAAGTCAGGAGAAGGAGAAGGATCTAGCAAATGGGTCTGAGGAGACATTAATGAAGTAGAAGGAAAACCAAGAAGTAGGATGCCTTGGAGGGCAAGTGAAGAAAGAGACTGATCAAGGTCACTGCTGACCTTAACAAGTAGTCTCAGTGGGGTAACAAAGATGATATATTTATTAGAGAGGACACCAGAAAGAATGAGAGATGAGGAAATAGAGGCAGCAAGCGAAAACAATGAAATTTTGCTGTAAAGGGAAGTGGTAGCTGGGGAAAGGATATGGGTTCAGGGGAAGGTTTTTTTCCCTTTTTTTTTAAACGATGGGAGGCATTTTGAACTGGAAAGAAGCCAACTGGGACTTGGGTGTGATTTGAAGAGAAGATGGCCTGTACCATAGTCTGAGAGTTAAATGGCACCTTTACTAATTATTGATATAATACCCTATGGCTTGCTTATAGTACAGTTACACTTGTGTTGTGTGATAGGGAACCTTGCCAATAGAAGGAAATTGATCTAAGATAGGAGATTGGTTTTGACTTGATAACTGTCCATAAGAGGGCAGCAGAGCTAGGAAATTAAAAACAACAACAACAATAACAACAACAAAGAAAAACTCTGCAAGGTGATCCCTGCAGGGTAAAGACTTCTTAGCAAACTCTTTAAATATGTTAAAGAAAGTTCAGCCCTTCCTCTCCAGAGCCTCAGTGCTAAATTCTTGCTTAGAGACCCCAAAGACTCCAGACTTTGTGGAATACAATTCATAACATGGCAGGCTATGAGCCCTGCAGGGGAGGGAGCAACTATAAAGCTGATTGAGTGTAAAAGAATGGCTAGTACAGAAGGAAGATGTAGCTGTTGCATTGAAGCATCGAAAACAGACAAAAAACTAGGCCAGGTGCAGTGGCTCATGCCAATAATTCCAGCCCTTTGGGAGGCTGAGGTGGGAGGATCACTTGAGGCTAGAAGTTTGATACCAACCTGGACAACGAGCAAGACCCTGTTTCTACACAAAATTTTTTAAAAAGCTGATTGTAATGGCACACACCTGTAGTTTCACCTACTTGGTAGTCTGAGGCAGGAGGATCACTTGAGCCCAGGAGTTCCAGGTTACAGTGAGCAATGATCATGCCACAGCTCTCCAGTTTGGGTGACAAAGCGAGACCCTGTCCCTCTCTAAAAAACAAGACAAAACAATAACAATAAAACAAACTAGTCTGAACCATTGTCATTATGAATAGACTGATTTTTCCAGAGTAATCACTGCCATTCACTATCATTCCATAAGAGCCATTGATGCTGAATTCCAATGTGTGTGGCTACATTTTATCAAAAAAACCTAGTATAGAAGGACCTAATTTACTCTGGGAGGAAGGGAGACACTCATGCTGAGACTGGACATTTAATGTGAATATTCACAGCAGGTAATATGTACATAGTGCTTCATAGTTTACAAAATATTTTACATTTTTTGGTCCTTTTAGTTTTGATACTTATTGAGACCCTTGAGCAAGTATCATTGATATTATTCTCATTTTCATTTTCTGATTTAAAAGGCTTAGAGAAAGGTTATCTGACTTTTTCAACATCACACAGCAAAGGAATAGCTAAGCTATTCCTTCAGGCTCAGGACTTTTGTCTCCATACCATTGGATCTACACATAGAGATGGGCATGCAGAATGTGTAAAAAGGCATCACGTTTAGGTTGAATGAAAAGTCAGAGAGTAGTTAAGTTTGGTGGTAAACAGAAGATGAAAGGAGGTAGCGAAGAACTGTCTTCTATTAATACTATTATCATCATTTTTTTAAGAGATAGAATCTTGACCTGTTACCGAGGCTCCATGGAATGCAGTAGTATGATCATAGCTCTCTGTATCCTTGAACTTCAAGACTCAAGCAATCCTCTTGCCTCAAACTCCTGAGTAGCTGGGACTACAGGCACTTACCACCACACCCAGCTACTTAAAAAAATTTTTTTTTTTAGAAACAAGGTCTTTCTATGTTATTCAGGCTTGTCTCGAATTCCTGGCCTCAAGTGATCCTAGCACCTCGGCCTCCTAAAGTATTGGGATTATAGGCATAAGCCAACATACCCGGCCTTATATTATTTTTAAACATTACTCATATAGAAGAATCAAATTTATTCTGTGTAACTTTGGAGAGTTGACTAGGACAGGAGATCCCACTCAATATTAGAAAAAGAGCTCTACGAAAAAGACATTGTTACGTTACATTCCTGAAATGTTGAAATAGGAGCTAGAGGAGTATTTGACAAGGCTATAGACAGAAATATTTGACCTTATGACCTCTAAAATTCTTTTCAAGACATTTTATCTGCAAAAACCTGAATGGCAACAATTACAGTTCCACAACACTCTAGTTCTACAGAAGGAGAGTGAGATGTTACACTGTGCTTTCATGTTTCAATAATTATATACCTATCCGTGCATGTCCACTTTTGCTTGACGCCACTCAAGTGGGACCTGAGGAGCTGGGATGCTAGGGCAGAAACAGTAAGGTCTGTGCCTGATCCTAGACAACAGTGGAAGCAATTCACTGCTTCATCTGTAAGGGAAGGGCAACTCTTTAGCTTACCAAACTGAGAAATCTTCCGGCTCAACACCAGCAGGAATTCAATTTGCAGCAAGATAGACCTCAGGGGATTGAGGCAATGATTCAGAGAGGATGGGTGGGGTAGGGTTACACAGGAACTTTAGAGAAAGAACGGTTTGTGGGTGGAAGCCTTGGGCAGAGGTGCACTCAGTAGAGAAGAAAGCCATTTGTTCCAGAACAGCAGTTTAAAGGGGGTGTGTTTTGTGTGGGCAATGGTTTATGAGGAATGTGTTTGTGGGGAAGAAGCATGTGGGGCTACTGATAGACATAGAAACACTTGTTGAGAAATATGGTTCTTAGGGGGATTAGCAGGTGGTTTGGTGCAGTGAAAGAGGCCAGAGGGGCAGAAAGAAGGGTCCTAGCTGTGGCCTTAAACACACATGCACACACGCCAAAAAGCAAGGAAGAACCCCTTATCCTCTCAGCCAAGATAAGCAAGCACTGTTACCAGTTAGGTGTGCCTACTACAGATTTTATACATTTTAGGGAAAATTTCTAATGTCCATTTGTCCTGAACTTTTTACTTGGAATATCTTTAAGTTTACAGAAAACTAAAAGGGATCATATAACGGACACTAGCGTACCTCTCACCTAAACCATCAATAGTCAATAATTTGCTACATACATTTGTTTTCTCCTGAGCCATTTGAAAGTAAACTGCTGCAGACAATTTGGCTATCAGTCCACTTTTGAATATATTGGCATGCATCTCTAAGAATAAGGACATTCTCTTACATAACAGCATTGGCATTATGAAGGTCTTACCTAGGAAGATCAACATTAATTCATAAGATATGCATGTGTGTTACTTATCAGTACGGCTTATTATGGATTCTAAATGCTTTCCCTTTTCTTATTTCTCTAGCCGCCATCTTTGAAGGTAAAACCTCAGCTGCATATCTGGCCAGCCAGGCCAGGCCAAAGTACCTGTATACTGGGTAAGGGAATAAGAAAGACTCTCTCAAAGAGCACAGGAACCTGGAAGCCTGTCAGAGGCCATCTCTCAGAGAAGCCCAGGACTCTTCCTTTGCTGAGCTAATCTTAACTGCTGACCTCCATGCACTGCTCAGGGCTCCCTGCCTCCCTCCTTCCCAATTTCCATCCTTCCCTTTCCTCTCCTTTCCTCTCTCTTTCACCAAACCTTTATGAACAACTCTTCTGTGCTAACTTCTGTGCCAGTGTATCAGTCCGTTTTCACGATGCTGATAAAGACATACCAGAGACTGGGAAGAAAAGGAGGTTTAATTTGACTTACAGTTCCACATGGCTGCGGAGGTCTCACAATCATGGCAGAGGGTGACAGGCACTTCTTACTTGGCGGAGGCAACAGAGAATGAGGAAGATGCAAAAGTGGAAACCCCTGATAAAACCATCAGATCTTGTGAGACTTACTCACTACCACCAGAACAGTATGGGGGAAACCACGCGATGATTCAAATTATCTCCTACTGGGTCCCTCCCACAACATGTGGGAATTATGGGAGTACAATTCAAGATGAGATTTGGGTGGGGACACACAGCCAAACCATATGAGCCAGTATCTGCCATCCCAAGTGAACTTAGTCTGTGAACTCAAAAAAGTTCTGGCCGGGTGCGGTGGCTCACGCCTGTAATCCCAGTGCTTTGGGAGGCCAAGGCAGTGGGATCTTGAGGTCAGGAGATCGAGACCATCCTGGCTGACATGGTGAAACACTGTCTCCACTAAAAATACAAAAAATTAGCCGGACGTGGTGGTGAACACCTGTAGTCCCAGTAGTCCCAGCTACTCGGGAGGCTGAGGCAGGAGAATGGCTTGAACCCGGGAGGCAGAGGTTGCAGTGAACCGAGATCGCGCCACTGCCCTCCAGCCAGGCGACAGAGTGAGACTCCATCTCAATTAAAAAAAAAAAAAAAAAGTTCAGAAAAGGCAGAGTTTCTTCTGGCGAGTCGTTCCTTTCCTTGGTTCTGTGACCCGCCATTTAGTAGCATCGTGCAGGTGGACTGGCTTGTCCACCTGGTGGCCCTACCAGGGTATACGAGCTCCACATGGAAAGAGCCTCTGCTCCTTGGATCGCTAATATTACCTTGATCATCATCGTTACCTGACCAGAGCACTAGACACAGTTTCATGAAGAGAAAGCAAACCCTTTCATCCTGAAATTTTAACTCAGTTGCTCCTCCCATGGGGTGATTCTTGGTGCAGGGGAAATATCTATTTGCAAATTGAGGGGCATTTGTGTCTACCTTCTTGACTTAGGTAGTTTCTATTTTGTTTTTCATATGGTTGTTGGCTGTCCTTTCAAGATTCTTTCTAGGCGTCAAATGTAAAAATGAAGGTCTGTAAGCTAATTTTAATATGTCAGGCATCTTACTGGAAACCACACATTTACTCTGAATGAGGCTACAACATGCTAACTAAAACTAAGTTTGTTTGAACTATTCAAACCATTGTGGTCATCTCATTCTTATTAAAAACTCTTTTTTGGTAAGTTTTATTCATTAATTCATTTTTATTAATACGAATGGGAAAATAAAGTGGTGATTCGTAGGTATGAATATTAAATGGCAAAATTTCTTCAACACTTGAAATTATTAGTACCACCTGAGAATTAAATCAGGTCAAATCAGCATTTGGTAAACAGTAGTCACCATTTGTAGAATTAAACCATCAAAACTTCTAATCTGTTAACTAGGGCTAAGGACTTACAGACTTCAGCTCTGGGAACCAAAATGCCGGCTTCAGGAAGCATAATGATTTCAGCCTCCACACAATGATGGCATAATCAATCAAGTTGTATCCTGCCTCTTTTCTCCCACCTAAATTTGATTCATGTTATTATTTATTGCAGACAGTTTTGCAAGCTGACTTTAATCCTATCTTGGAACAAGGTGGAGTATAAAAGAATACAAATCAACAAGCATGCTAATGTATTTTAAGAAGGAGATAGGAGAGTTTGGAAATTGGAAAGGAAAATTCTAAATTATGAAAATTGCTTTCTACTAAGCCATCATTGTCCAGGAATAAGACAGTAGCTCAGTTCTTAATTTCAAGTCAGAAATGTTTTCCCAAACTTATCCTGGCCTGAAGGAACTGTGACACTGCTGACCACTGATACTCACCAAGCAATCATCTCTTTGAGGTTTGGTCTCCCACTTGAGTCAGGCAGAGAATGTATGGGGCAGGTTTATTTTCACTGCACATATTTTTCAGTGTAGATCTTGTTCATAATTTTACTTGGGGATTGGTTGGTGTGAGTCAGTCGTATGAAACTGAAAAACTTGCCGGACGCAGTGGCTCATGACTGTAATCCCAGCACTTTGGGAGGCCAAGGCAGGCAGATCACCTGAGGTCAGGAGTTCGAGATACCCTGGCCAAAATGGTGAAACCCTATCTCTACTAAAAATACAAAAATTAGCCAGGTGTGGTGGCAGGTGCCTGTAATCCCAGCTACTTGGGAGGCTGAGGCAGGGGAAGCTTGAACCCGAGAGGTGGAGTTTGCAGTGAGCCGAGATCATGCCACTGCACTCCAACCTGGGCAACAAGAGTGAAACTCTGTCTCAAAAAAAAGAAACTGAAAAACTCAGATAAGATCAAGTTTGCCCCTGTAAGTTGAGGATAGGATCTAATGTATCTTGGATAATTGTGTGACCTCCACCTCCTGAAACCCTTTCTGGGTGGCCATCTGGCTTTTTTGGACATGGTCCCCCAAATACATTTGTTAAGTTACAACTATTTCTTAACAAATATTTATAGGGGCCTATGGGGACTGGGAATAATAGGTCCAATCGGTTGGGCAACCCCATCTCTACATCTCTACAAAAAATAAAAAAATTAGCTGGGTATGGTGGCGCCCACCTGTAGTCCCAGTTACTTGGGAAGGAATTTTTAAAATTGTATTTAAAAAAAGGAAAGAAAAAAGGACCCATGATGATTAAAAGATTAGAAGCTACCAGTTTAGCTGGTATCTCTTCTTGAGACTTTAGAGATTTTGTCATTTGGATTGAACGCAGTTCCCACTAACATTTATTTCGCCACTATCTCAAGTTGAAATATCACATCATGACAATTGTTTGAAAGTTTCTTCTCCTGCCTCCTCCTCAGCTCTGAGTATTTCCACTCCCATCTACTCATGGCAGTATCTGACCACTGCCCAGTCTCAGACCCGAAAGGGATCAGGAAAAGACCAGTGTGTGGAGTGAGGCTGACTTCCAGCACATGAGCTAGCACAAGGCCACTGAGCACTTCCCCCCCTAGGGCTCACTCTTCCTCAAAACTGCTAGTGTTTTACAGATCCTCTCTCAGAACAAAAGAGGAAGTCAGAGGTGGAGTCAACTACCGGTTTTACTGGAAAAGGATTCCTGTCCCAGACCTCAAGAGCAGGTTTTTCGATCTTGGGCAAGAAAGAATTAAGGACAGGGCGCAGAGTACAGTACAGTTAAAACAGTTCATTAGAAACTACTCTATTACAGAGTAGGGCATCCACAGAGAGCAAGTGGAGGAATGCCCCTACCTTAAATGTAATGCTTGCTTATATAAGATATTAAGGTTAAGAATAGTTTACTTTATTATAAAGGCTTACAATCAAGTTGTGACAGGCTACTAGTATTGTTATTCTCTGGTGTAACTATTGATTTCAGCAAGAATTTATGAGTGTAGTATTATCTTTAAAGTGAAACCCATTTTTATTTTTATTTATTTGCTTACACCTTCACCACCACAAGAAACCCTCCCACCCACCACCCCCTGCCCCCAGCCTTTTTTTTTAAGACAGGGTTTCACTCTTGTCGCCCGGGCTGGAGTGCAGTGGCGTGATCTAGGCTCACTGCAGCCTCCACCTCCTGGACTCGATCCTCTTCGATCCTCCTGGATTCTCCCACCTCAGTCTCCACACCCAGTTAATTTTTATTTTTATTTTTATATAGAGACAGGGTTTCACCGTGTTGCCTGTCATGCATGTCCGTTTGAAGAGACCATCAACAAGCTCTGTGTGAGCAATAAAGTTTTTTAATCACCTGGGTGCAGGTGGGCTGAATTTGAAAAGAGAGTCAGTGAAGGGAGATAGGGGTGGGGCTGTTTTACCAGATTTGGGTGGGTAGTGGAAAATTACAGTTAAACAGGGTTGTTCTCTAGCGGGCAGGGGCAGGGGTCACAAGGTGCTCAGTGGGGGAACTTCTGAGCCAGGAGAAGGAATTTCACAAGGTAATGTCATCAGTTAAGGCAGGAATCAGCCATTTTCACTTCTTTTGTGATTCTCCAGTTGCTTCAGGCCATCTGGATACTTGTACGAGCAGACTTGGGCTCAGACGCCTGACATTGCCCATGGCTGGTCCGGAACTCCTGAGATCAAGCAATCTACCTGCCTTGGCCTCCCGAAGTGCCGGGATTACAGGTGTGAGCCACCATGCCATCCAAGAAACCCATTTTTAAACTAAGAATGCCTTTTTCCATTAAGTCATTTCCTCAACCATAAACATCTTGTGATTAACAGTGCCCAGTTTCCTAGGAAAGTAACCCAGCAGGTTTGGCTTCATCTGGCCTTTATTCAGAATGAGTCACTCTGATTAGGACACCTGGAACACTGGTGCAAAAACCCGAAACAAAACTGCCTGAACTGACTCATTACCCCCTTCTTACAAAGTCAGCAGACTTCCTTTTTGTAATTTCCTTCCCCTTCAAGTTTCCTTTCCTTTCTCCTTCTTTCTTTTTTTTTCCATTCCTTTTTCCTTTCCTTTCTCCTTTCCTCTTTCCTATCCTTTCCTTTTCCATTCCTTTTCTTTTCTTCTTTTCTTTCCTTTCTCCCTTCCCTTCCTTCCCCTCCTCTCCCTTCCCCTCCCCTCCCCCCTTCCCACTTCTCCCCTTTCCCTCCTTTACCCTCCCTTTCCCTTTCCTCCCCTCCTCTTCCTTCCTCTCCCCTGCTCTCCCCTCCCTTCCCTTTCCTTCCTTTATCTTTTCCCTTCCTTTTCCTTTCCTTTCTCTTCCTTTCCATTATGGAAATTTTTAAACATGCACTTAAGCAGAGAGAAGTGTCTGATTAATCCCCAAGTGCCCATTACATTCAACTTCAACAGTAATCAACATTTTGCCCATCTTGTTTCATCTTTTCTCCTTATTTTGTTATTTTTATTTATTTGTTTATTGCTGGAGTATTTTAAAGTTAATTACCAGTTTATTTTTAATGGAGTCTCTGTCTCCGCATGGTACAACTTGAGGCTGGGCAGAGGAAACCGAGCTTGATGAGTCCAGCGCCTCCCCCTGCCCCCCTGGCTTTCCATTGCTGCCTCATGGTTGGAATCAGGTGCAAAAGCTATCCCACAACCTGATATTTATTCTTCTCATAAATGTTGTTGACTACCTTCATTGTTCCAGACACTTTGCTTGTCACTGAGGACAAGAAGAGAGATGGCATAGAAAGCTCTCAGCTCAGTGTGACAGAAGATAAGTAAAAGGGCAATCCTGATAGTTTGGCCTGATTATTTCCACAGGTGGAAGAGTTTTATTTACCATATAGGCCTTGTTAAGTTTGCTTTGTAAATCTAGAGCCATATACTATTCACAAGGCCACAGAATGAACTTCTTTCTAGAAGTTTTCTTAAGAAATCTCAGATTGACATTTAAAAGCCTCTATTATTTGCTATTGTGAGTTTAGAAAAACCAAGCTCAAGAATCTCTTTCCACTAGATTTTACCCACAGTACCGATACATTTGGATGAATTTCTTTCTTCTCAAAGTTCTCACATTTTCTTAGTGTCTTACCTGCCAAGAAGGTAAGGAACCAAGAACTAGGAATTGACCTTCCTCACCTTCTGCAAGACTGGGACGCTGTAAGCCAGATCCCAGGTGGTGTTGATTAAATCAACACCGTTCTCAAAAATGACATTCTGACCCACACCCTGGTTGTATAACTGTTTTTCTGTTATATCCTGGTAAAAAAGAAAAGATTCTTGCTGAACCTATTCAGATAACTATACTGTTATAAAAAGTAAGAAGGGTGGTAAGAGTTTCTGAATTCTTATTTGGAGTATGTGGTTCAGTAAGAATCAGATATCATTTAAAAATGTTTATATTTGATAAATATTTTAATTTACAAAAGCTGCTAACTTATGAATTAGAGAGATTTTTAAGAAGAAAGAAAAAAAACCTTCTTTAGATGTTCAGAACAGAACCTTAAAACAACATCAACATGAAGGCAGAACTTTAAAGCAATATTCCAAACAAATAACCACAACGTTTCTTTATCAGTTCATTCAGTTTTATATAATTAATTCTTATTCTGCAGTGATCTCGGCTCACTGCAAGCTCCGCCTCCCGGGTTCCCGCCATTCTCCTGCCTCAGCCTCCCGAGTAGCTGGGACTACAGGCGCCCGCCATCTCGCCCGGCTAGATTTTGTATTTTTTAGTAGAGACGGGGTTTCACCGTGTAGACCAGGATGGTCTCGATCTCCTGACCTCGTGATCCACCCGTCTCGGCCTCCCAAAGGGCTGGGAATACAGGCTTGAGCCACCGCGCCCGGCCTGTTTTTTGTTTTTTTTTTTAACTAAAATGAGTTTTGGAAATCTGGAGTCAGTCCACAGGTTTGATCTAAAAAAAAATTTTTTTTTTTTGAGATGGAGACTGGCTTTGTCACCTAGGCTCGAGTGCAGTGGTGCGATCTCTATTCTCTGCAACCTCCACCTCCCCAGTTCAAGTGATTCTCCTGCCTCAGCCTCCCAGGTAGCTGGGATTACAGGCCTCCTGCCACCACGTCCGGCTAATTTTTTTGTATTTTTAGTATAGACGGGGTTTTGCCATGTTGGCCAGACTGGTCTCAAACTCCTGATCTCAGGTGAACCACCCACCTCTCCCTCCCAGAGTGTTGGGATTACAGGCATGAGTCACTGCACCCAGCCTGATCTAAACATTGTCTAAGTGATGTTACCTCAAAAGCCTATGTCCAAGTGTATGCTTTAAAGTATCAATAGTTTGAAATACCTGGTACAATTGTTTTTCATGAGGCTTTGAGACTGTTCTTCTTTGTTGAAGACACAAATTCTGGCCTGTAATTTATAGCAGAGCCTTTAGGCAAAATTAGAGTAAAGTAAAAACTGTCTGTAGGTGACAGAGCATTAAAATGACTGTGGTTAGTTTATTACCGATAATTTTCAAATGTGAAAGGTTATGCAGGCTCATAATAAGAATAATGCAACTTACAAAGAAATTTGGTTATTTCTTCAACATATGCAACCAGATAATAAAGTCATTTCCAATAATTTTTAGATGAAATATCTCTAAAGATAATGATTAAGCCTATTTCAAAGAAGGCAGTGAATATTACTTACACTGATAAAAATGTTTGAATTTTTTTTTTTTTTTTTTTTTTGGAGACATTCTGTTGCCCAGGCCGGAGTGCAGCAGCGTGATATCAGCTCACCGCAGCCTCAACACCCTGGGCTCAGGTGATCTTCCCACCTCAGCCTCCAAAGTAGCTGGGACTACAGGCACGCACCACCGCACCCCGCTAGTTTTTGTATTTTTAGTAGAAACAGGACCTTTCCATGTTGCCTGGGCTGGTCTCAAATTCCTGTGCTCAAGTGATGCACCTGCCTCAGCCTCCCAAAGTGCTGGGATTACAGGCGTGAGCCACTGTGCCTGGCCTGAGCATGATTTTTATCGAGGATGCCACCCAGAATATCAGAGAGCTGGCATCGTTTCTAGCAGAGGTATAGGCTGTGAAAAAACAAAGAGCTTCTTGGCAGGAGTGATTCATAGGTTAGATGTGATTTTGAGAAGCTCCTTTTGTAGACTGTTGGTTCTGGAAGTTTCTGTTGCACCAGAGTGGTTGTGGTCTAGCGGTTCATATGTTATTAGCAAAATTCTTCCCAGATTGCAGAAGCTGCCCAAATCACTCATTTAGAAAGAACAAGACATAATGTGGTAACGCCCCCAGAGGGTAATCCATGGACGGAACCCGTGGCTATGCAGGGCCTGAACAGCTAGAAAGCTAGATCAGAGGAACTACAATGATTAGAGAGGGGGAACAAGGATCATAAGAATAAAGTAGCAGGCAGAGTTAAGAAGGGTTGGGTTCTACAGATTGTGAGCAGGTCTGTGTAGTTCATTTTACAAATGTGAATTGTGATTCTTAATAATAACTAAAAATACCTATCTTATATATTCAAGATTGTTTTTGGAATCACTTATAACCAGTTGTTGTCTAGGTCCATGAGGAAATGATTTTCAGTGGAACACATTATCGGGGTCTAGGTAGATGCTAAAAAAGAAAAAACAATGGGTGGAAGTCAGCAGATCAGGGCCTCATTCCTGTTCTGCCACCCGCTACCTATGTGGCCTCAGGCGAGTCACTTAACAGCTTGAGGCCTCAGTTTTATTGTAAAACCAAAGAAATAATTTGGGACTGTCTTACTTGGTGGGGAAGTTGTGAGGATCACACGAGGTTACTTATGTGAAAATGAACTAAAATGTAGAGCCGTCTGTTTAGGTCCCCAGAAAGCCCAAACAGCATTTTTGTATGAATGAGAAGAAAGGCTCTTCCTCCTGGTGAAGTCAACTCGGTGCTAGTTTGTACAGTCTGTTTACAGAGTATAGGTTAGGTTTTCATTTCTGTTTACCCCCTTTGCTGGCTACCCTTAAGCAAAGCATAATCTTCAGAAATGTTTCTGTAAGAAGAATTATACTACATAATACCATAAGAAAGGCTTTACTGGGAAGATGTTAAATAGGCTAGGTCCCTTTGTGTTTGGTGGGTAGACTGACGCTGTGATCTGCACACAATCGAGCACTCTGGGATCCTGATGGAAGACCATGTTTAGATACTGGGTCATCTCAAATAACATGGCAGTTTCTGAAAAAGTGCCCCTCCCCCACCACAGACTTTGTTTATCTGGTGGGCATGTGAATGGGAAAACCGTAGGAAAAAAGATAATGGC
>NW_016804460.1:497576-501663 GCF_001698545.2 Rhinopithecus bieti
TAATGGTTTTTTTTTTTTTTTTTTTTTTTTTTCTGAGACGGAGTCTTGCTCTGCCGCCCAGGCTGGAGTGCAGTGGCTGGATCTCAGCTCAGTGCAAGCTCCGCCTCCCGGGTTTATGCCATTCTCCTGCCTCAGCCTCCGGAGTAGCTGGGACTACAGGCGCCCGCCTCGTCGCCCGGCTAGTTTTTTGTATTTTTTAGGAGAGACGGGGTTTCACCGTGTTAGCCAGGATGGTCTCGATCTCCTGACCTCGTGATCCGCCCGTCTCGGCCTCCCAAAGTGCTGGGATTACAGGCTTGAGCCACCGCGCCCGGCCGATAATGGCTTCTTTGGGACCCACAACAGAGACTAATTCCTTATTAGAAAAGCATTGCTCAGTATTCTTTCCCTTCTGCTGTTCCCATGTCTCGCATCCCAAGAGAGACCTCATACCTGCAAAGCCTCCATCCCACAGCTGAGCTGGATTCTTACATCCAGTCAACTGGAGCAGCAGCAATTGGAGAATTAAGGAAAAATTCATGCATACACAGTGTAGCAAGACCCTAACCATTACTGATTCTTCCAAACCACTGGTTCGCAACCACGTCACCAGATCCAACCTTTCATAGCAAACCTGTTGTTTCCCTTTTACTGTCCTGAAGTGTAATTCATAGATAACATAACACATTTACACACATAAACCCAGGCAATCTATTCTGTCTGAGCACTCAAACTATTGCTCTAACAAATATCTTCTTTCACTCCTGCATTATGTTTTTCCTCTCTACTGTGTCTTTACTATCAACAAACAAGCTATTATTTCCCCATCTTAAAACAAACAAAACAAAGTTAAAAAAAATCTGGGTTGCTATATCCACTATGTCCAACTACCACTTGACATCTCAATTTGCAGTTTTCTTTTTTCTTTCTTTTTTTTTTCCTGTTTTTTTTTTTTTTTGGAGATGGAATGGAGTTTTGCTTTTCTTGCCCAGGCTGGGGTGCAATGGTGCAGTCTCGACTCACTGCAACCTCCATCTCCCAGATTCAAGTGATTCTCCTGTCTAAGCCTCCAAGTAGCTGGGATTACAGGTGCCCTCAACCAAGCCTGGCTAATTTTTGTATTTTTAATAGAGATGGGGTTTCACCATGTTGGCCAGGCTGTTCTTGAACTCCTGACCTCAGGTGATCTGCCTGCCTCGGCCTCCCAAAGTGTTGGGATTATAAGCCTGAGCCACCGTGCCCGGCCAACCTGTAGTTTCAATAGACATGTTGAACTTAACGTCAATATGGGGTTGAGTTGGGTGGAGGAAGATTGCAAAGATACACATCAAAATGTAAATAATAGTAGGATGAGGGTCTTGTGTGTGTATTTGTGTGTTTCTATATACTATTATGTAAAATTTCTATAATGAGCATTAACACTTTGAAAAACTTTTTATTTTGAAATAATTATAGATTCACAGAAAGTTGCAAAGATGGTATAGAGAGTTCCCATGTACCCATCAACAGTTTTCCCCAGTGGTTTTATCTCACTTAAAGAGTACAATATCAAAACCAAGAAATAAACATTAGTGTGACGTGTGTGTATGTGTGTGTGTGTGTGTGTGTGTGTGTGTAGTTACAAGTCATTTTATTATCTGTTTATTCCTGTAACCACCACTGCAATCAAGACACAGAACTATTCCATCACCACAAAGATCTCCCTGGTAATACCTCTTTGTAGTCACACTTATATCCCTATCCCAGTGATCCTTGCCCCAGGAAACTATGAATCTGTTCTCCATGTTATGTAAATGGAATCATACAGTACATGGCTACTTGATGATAGATTTTTTTCACTTAGTATAACGCCTTTGAGATGCATCTAATTTATTGTGTGTATCAATAGTTCATTCCTTTTTACTGCTGAGTCGTACTCCATGGTACATGTACCATGGTTTGCTTAACATGTCACCCACTGAAGAACATTTGGATGGTTTTCAGGTTTTGAATATTATGAATAAAATTACTATTTTATTTCTGTACAGGTTTTTATGTGAAAATATGTGTTCATTTCTCTGGGTTAAATGCCAAGGAGTGCAATTGCTGGGTTGTATGGTAAGCACATACGGTTAGAAGGAATAAGTTACAGTGTTCACTAGCACAGCAGGATAACCATAGTTATCAATAATTTATTGTATATTTCAAAATGGTTAGAAGATTTGGAATGTTCTCAACATAAAGACATGATAAATGCTTGAGGTAATGGATATCCCAATTACTCTGATTTAATCATTGAACATTGTGTGAATGTATCAAAACCCCACAAATATGTACAACTATTATGTATCAACAAAAAAAGGAATCTGACAAACTATTTTACAGAGTGGCCATAACATTTTGTATTTTCACTGTTAATGTATGCATGTACCCAGATTCTCTGCATCCTTGCCAGCAATTGGTATTTTTGCTGTTTATTCTTTCAGCCATTCTGATAGATACGCAGTGATATCTTGTCACTCCAGATCTCTGAAGTTCTCTCTGCAATTCTGTCCTCTCTGGTACTGTGCTCTGTGAACTCCAGTTGCCTTGGCTTCTTTGGTCCCCCAATTTTATCTCCTCAGCTCAGGAAGACTGGCGGACTCTGCCTGGGTCTCCCTGTCTGTGCTACAGCCTGAAAACTCTTTCTAGGAAGTAAGCTGGGAGAATTGTAGGGTTCAGTTTTAACATCAATCTTTTCTACCGCTATCTCTTTACACCTATCTATCTGTCTATCTACCTATCATTTATCCACCATCTACTTATTTATCTATCATAAATTTTTCTTAACTACAAGTCAGGGGTTTTAGTATCAGAACTGCTATAAGTTATCTGTAGCATTTGGGACATTAACTTACTTGAGCCACTTCTTTATTTGTGAAATGAGGGTCATCCTATATCAGCCTTCTCATAATTCCTTCTATGAGATTCCAGGATACTGGTTGACTCTTCTAGAAGATACAGTGAGCAGTGTTGGTAGCCACAGTCCTTAGCATGTGCTATTTCTAAACAGAAAATGATACTGATTGGGTGGGTAATGAGCATGTGTTGGTAATCACTATGTAAGAGCAATAACAACAACTACTACATTTAGCCTTTTACAGGCAGTGTCTTATATAATATTTACAACGGCCCTGTGAAGTAAGTGCTACTATTATCCAAATTTATTCATTTCTTATTTAAACGGTTTTTAGTATTATAAACCATTTTATGTCCAAGAACGATTCAAATTTAGAAGATGAGAAAACTGTAGCCTAGAAAAAGAAAAAGAAAAGAAAAGAAAAGCCTGTCCAGTCTAAAGGTTATACTTATACAGACTTAGATTCTTTCTTTATATTTAATTAAAGGTTAATTTCAAATGATCTCTAGTAGTAACAAAACACTTTAGTTATAAAGAAGCAGGTGATGCGTGGTTGTTGAATACATTACCCCTGCTGACCTTAAACTGCTACTGGGCTCAGCGAAGAATTCTTGATTTTCTTTTCACATTGCAAATAGACCTCACCAGAATAAATGGGCAGAAAAGACACTAAAGAGGGATAGCACAAGCAAATGTGAGGGTGAAATGCAGTAAGTGCCTTGCAAAAGGAAGTGCTCAATACTGGTAGTTGGTGTTATTGTTCTTATTGTGAATTATAAACACCAGCACTGCAAAAAGTCAGCCCAGTAGACTTTGTAAATCACAGAGGTGGCTCCTAGACCATTTGAAAACTTCTGCCTAAAGGACTAAGGAAAACATCTTCTTTTATTTTTATTTTTTTATTTTTGTATACCACAGTTTAGGAAAACATCCTAAAAGATCGTGTTTATGTCTACAGAGGTTTTTTTTATAGTGCTTTAACAGTCTCCAGGGTGATTTTGTTTTTTATTTTTTTATTTTTATTTTTGTAAAGGACAGCCAAGAAGTCTTCCAACAGTTTATTAGAAAGAATGTAGACATTTAAAAAAATCCCCACTGTCATGAACATAAATTGAGGTTTTCAGCCCTGGTATAAGCTGAATCGAAAAAAGCAATAAAAAATCCAATAGTGTATTAAACATTTTTCACTCATTTGCCATACTTGACAATGCAAATACAAATCTGGTCTAA
>NW_016804460.1:505823-523861 GCF_001698545.2 Rhinopithecus bieti
CAGAGCCAGACTCCGTCTCAAAAAAAAAAAAAAAAAAAAAAAAAAATACCCCCAAACAAAGGCAAATATAAACCCTTACAGAACCCTTTTAAAAAAAAAAATTGCCCCATACAATGGTACATATCAACCCTTAGTGAACCCTTTTAAAAAACAAACAGGTTGAAAAACGGGTTAAAGTAGGCAAATACAGCATCTGCCTTTAGAGCTATCAACTCAGGAATTCTCTCAATTACGAAATCTTGCAGAGTTCTTTTTCTTTCTCAAAATCCAAGTGATGACAATATTCCTTACTCCAGATCTGGCATTTTTTCATCATCACTGTCTTATGAATCATCATCTGCTCCATCTACTTCTGGTAAATCTACATCCTCATCACCACCCATGTTGTTCATTTTCTCAGAGAAACGATCAAAACTAGACATGTCTTCATCTGAATCATCTTCCCAGTCTTCCCAATTATTGAAGTCAACACTAAGCCAATTAAGCTTTTCCCTTTATTTTGTTAACCTTGGCCATGACTGGCCAGATTCTCCTTTTCGTAAACAACATAAAATTGATCTGTCCATTCTTTTATGCTTGGAATCATTTGGGTCAATACAGTGAAAACGATCAATTCCATTTAAATGCTTAAAATTATCACTTCCTCCGAGACACCTGAATGTAAGTTTGGATTTTCAAAATTTACATTAACATCCTTACTGTCTTCAACACAAAATTCAATGAAGACATAGTCCCTTCGATCGTACCACTTTGCAGAAGCAGGCTGCACTGTGAACGGGGCAGGGAGACGGGCGAACGGGTGGACGGGCCTCTCTGGCGGCGCCTGCTGCTAGGGAGTCCACTTCTTTCCAGTGGCGACTCCGCGTTTTCTCCCCGTTGCGGCCTCTTCTGGATTCCCTCAGGCGACGGCGGCAGCGGCAGGCTCGACCTCGGTCCCCAGAATGCACCGCGCGGAAAGAGCGGCTCCTCCCGTCAGGAAGAAGAGGAAAGTGTCTCCAGGGTGATCTTAAAAATATTATGTCATAATGTCAATTTTTGCTAAAGAAGTGAACCTTAGGATCAACATTGTAACCCTCCTGGTTTTATTCACCCAGACTATAGGGACTGATAAGGATAGTGCTGCTTTGGATAGTCTCCTTTCTAGGGCTAAATGATCAGATTTGCAAAATCTGGATAGTTTTATGGGAATGTGGTTATTGGCTGGGGGAATGGAAAGAGGGAGTAGAGAGTGAACAACTGGATAAAGGTACAGGTAAAGATATGTGAAAACTCATGATTGACTCAAATACTCTAAATCTTGTCATAATACACTTGCAAAGTGTGAAAAGCAAAATAATTATGTTGGAGAGATGGCCAAATAAAGGCCAAAGATCTTGACACTGCAGAAATTATAGGAGAGGATTAAAGGAAGTACATGTGTACATGTAGCAAATACAAGAAAAGACTGAACTTGAAATTCATGCACAAGGTCAGGCTGCATAAACCACATAATAGTGGGTGTAACTCAGGAGCAGAACAATTGATCCGTGAAACAAAACTGTCTGCAATTTCCCAGGCTGGAGACATTTCCTGTCTTGGATGTCTGGATCTGTCTCAGTGCCCAGATAGCCTCACTTCAAAGTGTTTATGGGAACAGAAGCAATTGGCTGAGTGTGTTTGCTCAGCGCTAGGCGGAGGAAGTGAAAAAGGAGGTGGATTTAGGAAGTAAGTATGTATTTAAGAGCATGTGGACCACCAGAAGATAACCACTTTTCTTCAGACTATCAGCCAGGGCACTGCTCACGAAGAAGTAAACCCTGGGAGGGAAGAACTTGGGGAACGAGAGGACACAAGAATCTCTGCAGCTTCTTAGGTATGTAGGTAAGTCATAGAGGTGTTGGGTGCCTCAAGAAACAACATGGAGCTGCTCTCTCTTTTTAAAAATAAATACTTTTCGCCTGTAGTCCCAGCTACTCGGGAGGCTGAGGCAGGAGAATGGCGTAAATCCGGGAGGCGGAGCTTGCAGTGAGCTGAGATCCGGCCACTGCACTCCAGCCTGGGCGACAGAGCCAGACTCCGTCTCAAAAAATAATAATAATAACAAATAAAATAAAATAAATAAATAATTTAAAAAATATTTTCAACGTTACAGAAAAAGTGCAATAATAATCCAGGGAACTCATAGAAGTCTTTATCCAGATAACAGTATTTTTTGGAAACTTCCACTTAGTTATTTATTTATTTATTTAGGAAGATAGAGTCTCCACTCCAGTTGCCCAGGTGGGCGGGAGCAGTTGGATCATGGCTCACTGCAAGCCTCAACGTCCTGGGCTCAAACCAATCCTTCCCACCTCAGCTGCCGGGTACCCTGGGACGACAGACACACGCCACCATGCCAGCTAATTTTTTGTATTTTTTGAGAGACCAGGTTCACCATGTTGCCAGCGGGCTCAAACGCAGGGCGCAAGGATCGCCGCGCTCAGTCTCCCAAAGTACGGAATGCAGGCGTGAGCCACTGGGCCCAGGCTCCCCTATTTTAGTTTTTATCATTTTCTTTCTTGCGCTGTAAAACCACACACGTGTTACAAGCCATATATCTATATTCGAAGCATTTTGAGAGTAGTATAGCATACGTTGTGCTCTTTTCCTCCTTACCTATACGCGAGTGCATTCGCTAAGAAGAAGGAGCGTTAAATAATCAGTACAGTGTTACATTCAGTATATCAAACACAAGATACCAGTGGTTTCTCCCTACCCAGTTTCAGTTAACCATGGTCAACTATGGTCGAAAATATTAAATGGCAAATGCTAGAAATAAACAAGCATAATTTAAAGTGGCATGCTGTTCTGGGTAATGGATGAATCCGCACTGTCTCATTGAGCCTTACCTGGGATAGTGAATCATCCCTTGTCCACGTGTATCCAGTTTGTAGACACCACCCAGCCATTAGAGACTTAGTATCTGGATCAGATGCACCATCAAAGGTGATCTCAGCTTGTCACATAACCCTTATCTAGCCTAATAAATAGGCCCCAAAGGCAAGAAATGATGGATGCTGCAATTCAGATATTCAAAACAGAACCCGTAAAGTGCTCCCTTTACAGTGAAAAGGGAAAGTTTCTCAACTGAATAAGGAAAGGAGGGGAAGCATATGCGCAATTGGTAAAATCTACAGTAAGAAAAGAAGTTTTTTGTTTTTTTTGTTTTTTGTGAGACGGGAGCGCGCTCTGGCCGCCCAGGCTGAGTGCAGTGCCGGATCTCAGCTCACTGCAAGCTCCGCCTCCGGGTATGCCATTCTCCTGCCTCAGCCTCCGGAGTAGCTGGGCTACAGGCGCCGCCACCCTCGCCGGCTAGATTTTTGTTTTGTATTTTTTTAGGTAGAGACGGGGTTCACCGTGTATTCGCCAGAGATGGTCCGAGCGCCTGACCTCGTGATCCGCCCGGTCGCAGCCGCCCAAAGCTGGGATTACAGGCTTGGCCACGCGCAACGAAAGAATTTTTATCTGCAAAAGTTTGAACAGTACATTGTTATAATTGTTCTATTTTATTAGTTGTTGTTAATATACATTGTCTAATTTATAAATTAAACTTATGTAGATATGTATGTATAGGAAGAAAACAGTGCATGTAGGGCTTTAGACATTCACTGGGGTCATGGAACATATTCCCTGTGGATAAGGGGGACTGCCATAATACTCTTATCTACTACAGAGATTATAATTTTATCAATTGCCTCAATAATGTTCTTCATAGCAATTTTTTTCTTTTTTTTTTAAATTCTGGCAGGGAATGTCTGTCTTTGTAAGGGGATGAGACTGGCCTAGCAGGACAAAGATGCATGCTCAGCTCTCCTTAGGATCTTTTTTTTTTTTTTTGAGACAGAATCTCATTCCGTCACACAGGTGGCACCATCTTGGCCTTCTACCGGGTTCAAGCAATTCTTGTGCCTCAGCCTCCCGAGTGGCTGGGACTACAGGTGTGTGGCACCATACCGGCTAATTTTTGTATTTTTAGTAGAGATGGGGTTTCACCATGTCGGCCAGGCTGGTCTTGAACTCCTAACCTCAGGTGATCCACCTCCCTCGGCCTCCCAAAGTGCTGGGATTACAGGTATGAGCCACCAAGCCTGGCCTTCTTAGGATCTTTATGAGTAAGGGAACCCCCAGCAGGTCAGTTGTTTGATTTTCTTTGGTTTAATTCTTATTCCATTTCTTCCCTGAGAGTACAAAGCTAATCAGCAAGACCACCCAGGTGTTAAGAGATCTTTAGTAATAGAAGGAATCTGTCTTGACAAGATACAGCTTCAGTAGGGGCCTGAGATGTACAATTGGACATCTTCCCTCCAGCCTCACCTTAGGAGTAAGAATGGACTGTGGTACTTTTTCTATTCCTTTTTATCTTTTGTGGGGAAGGTGGGTAGCAAGAAGAGTAATAGATACTTGAATGAGCAAAAGCAAATTTGAGATAAAAATAAAGAGCTGGTATTCTGTGGTAAATCTAGTCCTATATTGAGAATAAGGCTTTCTCTAAGAATTTCCCTAAAGGAGAATGTGACCTGTACATACTTGTCTTCTCAATCATTCTCTGGTTATTTGGAACAAATTTCTGTTTAAGAATCAATTGATGTCAGGAGCATGGTGGCTCACACTTGTAATCCCAGCACTTTGGCCAAAGTGGGATGATTAATTGACCCCAGGAGTTCGAGACCAACCTGGGCAACATAGCAAGACTCGTTCCAAAAAAAAAAGAGCTGGGCATGGTAGTGTGTGCCTGTGATCTCAGCTACTTAGGAGGCTGCAGCAGGAGGATCACTTGACCCTGGGAGATTGAGGCTTCAGTGAGCTATGATGGTGCCACTGTGCTCCAGTCTGGGTGACAGAGCAAGACCCTGTCTCAAAAAAGAAAAAAAAAAAAATCAGTTGATGTCAACTTTCCTCACTGATTTACTATATGTAATTTACCTCAGAACTGCTTTCCCTGGTCATCTTCCTAGACTTCAAGAGAAAGAACATGAGGAAACTTCCACCTTTTATTACATAGCAATAGGGAATGTGGTGGGGAGGAACAAGAGAAATGGGAAAGGAAAGAGAAATCACTGCCTTGAAGAGGGTAATGTGGCGAAGGGAGAGGAGACCCCAAATACAATGCTGTAGGGCTTAGGGAGACTACAGTCTCTACTAGAGCCAATTTTGATCTTAAAGTCATGTTCTTCCATTTCCCGCTTCCTCTCCAGGCAAAATGAGGCTGAATCTGGTGCAGATCTTTTTCATGTTGCTGATGCTGCTGCTGGGCCTGGGGATGGGCCTGGGGCTGGGGCTTCAAATGGCTGCAGCAGTCTTGGAGGAGAGTGATCAACCGCTCAATGAATTTTGGTCCAGTGACTCACAGGACGAAACTGAGGCCACTGAGGAGGGAGAGGGCACCCAAACCACAGAAACGCTGGTACTTGGCAACAAAGAAGTGGTGCAGCCTGGCTGGCCAGAAGATCCCATCCTCAATGAAGATGAGGTTGGAGGAAACAAGATGCTCAGAGCCTCAGCTCTCTTTCAGAGCAACAAAGACTATCTTAGGCTTGACCAGACAGATAGAGAATGCAATGATATGATGGCACACAAGATGAAGGAGCCCAATCAGAGTTGCATAGCCCAGTATGCATTCATCCACGAGGATCTAAAGACAGTCAAAGCTGTCTGTAGCAGTCCTGTCATTGCCTGTGAGCTCAAGGGGGGAAAATGTCACAAAAGCTCCCGACCTTTTGATTTGACATTGTGCGAGCTGTCCAAACCAGACCAGGTCACTCCTAACTGCAATTACCTAACTTCTGTTATAAAAAAGCACATTATTATAACCTGTAATGACATGAAACTCCAGTTACCAACTGGATAATGAAGCAACTCATCTTTTTACTCTTCACCTTCTCCTGTTCCTCTTCCTTTTTTACTTCTTCTTTCTCACGTAGTTCTCCTGGTCTTAGGTATTACGCATATGTAATTCTTCCTTGCCTTGTGGGTCACCCAACTTGCATTTTGTTCCTAGGATTACAGATGGTAGAATAAGGTGATGCCTCGGTTCTCTCAGCTCTCCGTCTCTCCTTTCCTTTACCCTGGAAAGGAGTAAGTGAAGAGCTGCTGTAGTCCCTACTGTAGTCCTGGCCATCGATTTGTCTGCTTTCTTTTTTTTTTTTTTTTTTTTTTTGAGACGGAGTCTCGCTCTGTCGCCCAGGCTGGAGTGCAGTGGCCGGATCTCAGCTCACTGCAAGCTCCGCCTCCCGGGTTTATGCCATTCTCCTGCCTCAGCCTCCTGAGTAGCTGGGACTACAGGCGCCTGCCACCGCGCCAGGCTAGTTTTTTGTATTTTTTAGTAGAGACGGGGTTTCACCATGTTAGCCAGGATGGTCTCGATCTCCCGACCTCGTGATCCACCCGTCTCGGCCTCCCAAAGTGCCAGGATTACAGGCTTGAGCCACCGTGCCCGGCCGATTTGTCTGCTTTTCTAAGTTTGTCTCTGGATGTGGACTGGAAGAGTTTAGTGCATCCTTTACCCATGTTCTTCCCTGCTACCCACCCTGAGCCTCTACAACAATCACATAACACTCTTGGGTTTTGCACAACTGCATTTCTCTGTTGTGGATGCAGTTAAAGTGATTCTATCCGTGATGGCTTCTGGAGGACCATGTGGATCAGGCTTCCTTTTCTGAGCTTGCAAAAATTTAGGGACTAGGTTTGGGGGTCTGCTGAGGAGGTGGTGTGGTGCTGTAGAGCAAGATAGAACATGGGCTGGAGCAAGGATAGAACTCTTTTTTCTTGACCCTTCACTGCCCTTTTCTCTTTCTTCCCATCTTTTACTACCAGCCTCTTTGCTTTGCTTCTTGTTTTTATCTCTTACCTTTGCTTTTGTCCTTTGCTTCTTTTCTTCCTTTATTTTTCCTGTTCTCCTTTTCTTTCTTTCTTTCTTTCTTTTTTTTTTTTTGAGACAGAGTTTCACTTTTGTTGCCCAGGCTAGAGTGCAATGGCTCGATCTCGGCTCACTGCAACCTCAGCCTCCCCGGTTTAAGCGATTCTCCTGCCTCAGCCTCTGGAGTAGCTGGGATTACAGGCATGTGCCACCACGCCCAGCTAATTTTGTATTTTTAGTAGAGACGGGGTTTCTCCATGTTGGCCAGGCTGGTCTCGAACTCCCGAACTCAGGTGATCCACCCACTTCGGCCTCCCAAAGTGCTAGGATTACAGGTGTGAGCCACTGCTCCCAGCCTCTCTCTTTCCTCTTCTTTTTCTTTTTGGGCCTTCCCTTCTCTTTATCTGGATCCTTTTAGAGATTCAGTCAGCCGATACTGATCACTTATGCTATGTTGGTCCTATAGTCAGTCATGTAAGCAGATGTTAGTCCTATAGTCAGAGTCTGGCACAGGGAGCTGGAAGAGGGTGGGTCAAGAGAGTGAGAAAAAGAGAGAGGAAAAGAGAAAAAGAAAGTGAGAGAGAGAGAGTGAGCAATCTTTTGAATTATGTCCAGAAGCAGAATAGTGCTCATATTAGGTGCCCAGTAGATGTGGAATGAATGGGATGAGAGACAGTCTTTTTCTCATTTAGCATTATTTCCGCTTTCTTGCTCTAAAGAACAAGAAAGTTGGTGAAAGAATAATTTCAGCAGAGAAGGTATCACACTTAATCAAGGAGAAGAGAAGCTGTGTGGCTGGATACATAGAAGATGCAAGTGGCTGCCCTCAGCCTATTTCCTCTAAATTCAAATGAGAACTAGTGTAGTTAGTCATGCTTAGGGAGGAGAGGAATCTGAGAACATAGCTGTAAGGATTCACCGTGTGACTGGATTTTGAGATTTCCTTCCCCTAGAGTTTTTCTCTGCTTCACATTCCTAGACTATTACAGACCCAAGTCAGGGACATACATAAATGGGAGACTGAAGGGAAGAACGGTTTGCTTTACTCTGACCTGGCTTGCATTTTCCTGCTCTTTCTTTCGTTATTCTCCAGTTTACTTTATTCTTCCTGTTTTCACAGACAGGCAACCACTCTAGTATCCTCCTAGACTTCGCTGATTCAATATATCCCTTATACCTCTGACTCACTTCCAGCAATAACCTCTTAGGAACTGTGTTGTCTCCCAAGTAATTCTAATAATAGTGGACAGGAAGTGTGTCTCCATCTGTGGGCTACCCTGATGTTTTAGAGGTGGTGATGAAGTGGTGAAAGGTGATGACTCAGCCAAGGCAGATTCCTGAGGGCGAATCCCTGTCTGGGGAAAGAGATGAAAGATTATCTAAGGCAAGGGAGAAAAAAATGAGAAATGGGATGGGAAGAGGGGAAAGAAGAATAGGTGTCAGAGAAAATCGACCATGTTAGTGATCTGTCTGGTAGGTAAACCAAGGATTTAGGAATGAAATGTGAAAGGTCTCCATTGTATGGAGTGAATTATCAAGAGAATGGAATTAGCCAGGGATTAAAGCCTATATTCTGTAGTATTCCGATGTGGCTCCATCCTCTTCAGATTCCCTCCAGCTTCTCTCCCTAAGGGTTCCGGCGCTGTTTGATGAGTATGCTCATCTCCTCCGGGTCTTCACTTTGGGCAAATCTCAGTGGTCATGTGTTTTTTTGTTTTGTTTTGTTTTTGTTTTTCTGTTTAATCTGACCATGTAGACTATCTCAGGAAAGCAATTTACAAAATACAGGCCTCTAGTGGCTCAAGCAGGAAAGTATACCTTCCATGGCTGATAATAGGGTGACAAGGCATTGTGGGACCTCACCTCCCAGGGACAGAAAATTAACTCACTGTAGGTCAAATTCTGCCTCATTCAGAAGACTTTTGCCAAGTCTTCTAATTCCAATGTCTCTTCCTCTCTATACTTCCAGGATCTATGTTGAGCCCATGTGACAGATCCCCAGTCCCTTATCTACAGTACCCAAATCTCTAAAGCTTTGAAAACGGAAAGTTTTTTTTTTCAAAGTGGCCCCAAAACTCATTTAGATATGACACCTGACTAGACTGACTATTGAGGCTATTCATCTTCTTTATTTATGCTATGTGACCATTACATATTTCACTGTGGTAATATCACTGTGTTTTGTTATGAGTAGGCCCTTCTAAGAGTGCGTTAGTCATATATGATATAAACATACACACTGTAACATACAATGGTGCTTTTTAAAATCTGAAAATGTTGGCCAAAATGCATTGGCCCCAAAAGTTTCAAGTAAGAAATTGTGGGATCTATATATAATTATTTAATTAGCCCTTAATTAATTTGAGTATACCATATGTGATCCTAGTTAGGCCACTAGCATCTTTGTGGAAGGATCTGTATTATAAGTTTCTTCTATATTCTTCTTTGACACATTTATTAATCAATGACTATCTACTTATTGGCCAAGGGATGTCTCCTCTGCTGTTTGGAAGACACTCAAATATTGTCTTCAGAACACTCTGTACAAGTTTTTGGTCAGGTGTGGTGGCTTATGCCTGTAATCCTAACACTTTGGGAGGCTGAGGTGGGAAGAATACTTGAGCCCAGGAGTTCAGGACCAGCCTGGGCAACACAGGGAGACCTCATCTCTACAAAAAATATAAAAATTAGCCAGGCATGGTGGCACATGCCTGTGATCCCAGCTATTTGGGAGGCTAAGGTGGGAAGATTGCATGAGCCCCAGAGATTAAGGATGCACTGAGCTATGATTGCACCACTGCACTCCAGCCTGGGTGACAGATTGAGACCCTGTCTCAAAAAAAAAAAATGTATTTTAAGTTGTTCTGAACTTTGCTGCTTATTAACATTACTGGCCAGGCGTGGTGGCTCATGCCTGTAATCCCAACACTTTGGGAGGCTGAGGCAGGTCGGTTACCTGAGGTCAGGATTTCAAGACCAGCCTGGCCAACATGGCAAAATTCCATCTCTACTAAAAATACAAAAATTAACCCGGCATAGTGGCGCAAGCCTGTAGTCCCAGCTACTCGGGAAGCTGAGACAGGAGAATCATTTGAACCTGGGAGGTGGAGGTTGCAGTGAGCCAAGATCGCACCATTGCACTCCAGCCTGGGCGACAGAGCAAGACTCTGTCTCAAAACAAGCAAACAAACAAACAACAACAACAACAAAACATTACCTTGGGGAGTTTAAATTTTTTTAAATTAAAAACAATTCCAGGGCCCTCTTCTAGCAATATTGGTTTAATTAATCTGAGTTGGAGCCTAGACATCAGGTGGGGTCCAGGCATCTTGGAGCCTACCAGTTTTTCTGTGAATTAATGTTTCAAAACTGTTAACAAAGATGTTGAACTGCTCGGGTTATTAACTAATCTGATGTGGTGTGCTGTAGGAGAAAAGAACCAATTCTTGGGATAAATGTGAGAATATCTCAGCTTTGCCCCTCGAAAAAAACCAGTTGTGACTCTGGGAATTGCCCTCAGCTCTCAGAATCTGAGGTTTCTTATCAGTAAAATTAGATAATGATCATACCTACTTTATAGGGTTGTTGTGAGGATTAGATGAGATTGAACAGCCCACGGTAGGGTTCAATGAATGGCAGCTGCATTTGGTGGTGATGTTGCAGGGCTCACTGCCCATGGTATTTTGACGGAGTCCTTCTGGAAGCAGCACTATAACACGAAGGGCAAGACCGTCAGCATAGGTTTGAGTTTCAGGTTGTTGGCAGTATGCGGATATGTGGGATCTTACTAAATTTCATTCCTTGGATGGCCACAAAATTTATATTCTCGGGTCAGTAGAGTCCTTAGACTTGAGCAAGCAGGGCCACTGCCCTCAGGACTCCCCTATACTTTGGAGTGCCTTCTACATAGGAAGTTCCCCCGCTACAGTATCTGGGACTGGCTGAGGCTCCCCTGCTACAGTATCTGGGACTGGCTGAGGCCAGCAGCCATGTGGTTAGGGTGCTCTGAGCTTAGCCTAGGACTGGTGTGGGCCCAGGTCCCATTTCTCCCCTTTGGAGCACTGTTTCCCTACTGCCATGTGTGATCAACTAGGTGCCACAAAAGAGTTCTGAGACTTGGTCAGGCATGGTGGCTTATGCCTGTAATCCCAACACTTTGGGAGGCTGAGGTGGGTGGATCACCTGAGGTCAGGAGTTCGAGACCGTGCTGGCTAACGTGGTGAAACCGCGTCTCTACTAAAAATACACACACACACAAATGCTGGACGTAGTGGCAGATGCCTGTAATCTCAGCTACTTGGGAGGCTGAGGCAGAATTGCTTGGACCTGGAAGGCAGAGGTTACAGTGAGCAGAGATCTCACCACTCCTCTCCAGCCTGGGTGATGGAGTGAGGAGGCTCTGTCTCAAAAAAAAAAAAAAAAAAAAAAGAGTTTTCAGACTTACACCTAAGAGGGTCCTTCTGGGGCCCTAAGGCCAGGGCCTGGTTCCAGGAGGGTGGCCTGGTAAATGGATTTCTCCTTCTGGCTGGTGTGGTATTTTTTTGTGTGTGAGATCACCAGAGTGGACCATCAGAAAGGTGCTGACACTTGATTTTGGATGATTCAAATATATCCTGGACACAGGATGAATCCAGGACTCTGGGCCACCGGTGACCATTTACTACTGATCTTAAGGCTTGAGCTGCATGTGTGGAGGCTTTTGCTGTTTTGCTGGCTTTTGCTAATTCTGGTCTACAGCACCCAGGGGTAGTAGCAGTACATGTTTCTTACCCTGTGAACTCCCCGTTGCTGGCATCCCTTTTGCAAGATGCATACCATGTGGAGGTGTGGAGTGACTGCTCCTGTCTGCTGTAAGGATTTTGAGACTCTTGCTCCTCAGTGCCAATGAGGAATTTCTTCTTCTTCTTTTTTTTTTTTTGAGAGGGAGTCTCGCTCTATCGCCCGGGCTGGAGTGCAGTGGCACCATCTCGGCTCATTGCAACCCCTGCCTCCCAGGTTCAAGCAATTCGCTGGCCTTGTCCTCCCAAATAGCTGGGGTTACAGGCGCATGCCTGGCATGTACAGCTGGACATGACACCATGCCTGGCTAATTTTTGTATTTTTAGTGGAGACGGGGTTTCACCATGTCTGTATGTGGATACATACAGGCCGGTCTTGAACTCCTGGCCTCAAGTGATACACCCACCTTGGCCTCCCAAAATGCTGGGATTACAGGCATGAGCCACCGCTCCCAGCCCCAGTGGGGCATTTCCTATCAATGTTCTCTCTTGCCTCCAAATGGTAGGTGATAACATGCTCTGTTGGGTTGGTCTTAATCTGTGCAAGATGAAGGATAATCACTCCTTGCATGAATGGGATGCTTTTTTCAGTCTGCCCACAGATCCCTTGCTGGTGGCAATGTGTGGAAGGTAGGAATGTGATTAGTTGTGAAAGAGGTCATGTTCTAGGAATGCAGTAATTATGGCTTAAAGAGTTCAAGAGAAAATGTCATTAGAAGATATGTTTTATGTTTATACTACAAAATTCCAAATGGCAAATTCTACATTGCCTGAAAATTAATCATCATTCTCATTTTCTTGCATATTCTGGATAAGACTTGCATTTGTGATCATCATCAACAATGTAAAGTAATAAAGTAACCTTTGAGAGAGTCATTGGAAGTTGGTATTTAGGCCATACAGTGGATAATTCCCTGTCATGGGTAACACTATAACCGGCATTAAATGGCACTAGGAAACTACAGAGGCAAGAAGATACAAATTGTTTCAATTTAAATAGGTTTTGAAGAGCTGTAGCAGTGCTATACACTTTTCTCTTGTGGTTGGAGACATGAAATTATTCAAGAATGGTACTTTTCGCAGTAAAGAGCATGAAGAAATGATTCCTAGATCTAACAGGAAGAGATGATATCTGGACACCCCAAAGAATCTCCATATACACTGATTGGACAATAAAGAAATATATATAGTATCTCTTCTTTTCTCATTATTCTAAAACTTCATTGACAACTCATGATACTTCACTTGGGCTCATAAATTTTGTAATATATTTAAACACGAAACTGTTTATATAGATAGGGCCCTCTTCCTCACCCTTCCGCCAAAAAAACTTTAGCCCAGGGCCACACACAGTAGAGGCAACTCTGGTTGTGGCTGTATCCAAGGTAATGTCTCATGTGTCATGTCCTTATTAGGCCCTCGACAAGAACTCACCTCCTTGCCTCCCTCAAGTGCTCAGTCTACCAGGCAGGGTAGACTCAGTTGGTTCTTTTCAAGCCTTCTCCTTCCCATGAAATGAAGTTACGTTATCCAGCAGAGATTCATTGCTGGTGGGGTCAAAAGGAACTCCAGGGCACAGAGTTGCTGTCATTTTCAGCAATGCTTTGATTTAGCGTGGAATTTGTTGATGTTCCTGCCTCCATTCCCTGTATCCTACCCATAGACCTGCCTTTCCCTCTTCACATTTTTGCACTGGGCTCCAGTTCGTTTTCAGAAAGTGGTTCATATACCAGAGATGTCACTTCCAGGAGCAGCTGTGCTGATTCTTTATAAGAGTTACGATTCAGAAACCAGGTAAAGTTTGGATTTAGGGGAAAGGTAAGGGGAAGAGGAAAATGGTGGTATTAAGGCTAAGCAACAGGGGCAATGAGAGAAATGTGAGTCTCATGTCGAGACCTAATAGTCCATTTACCTATGGAAATAGGATTTCAGGAGGTACTGGGATATCCCAGTGTTTCAAAATGTCAGCTCGCCAGCACTAGCATGAGGTTAGTGTTTGGAATTATATCCTTATAAACTTATTGCATAATCCATACACAAGGATATAAAATTATTAACTTCAAAAATGGGGTCTTCAGCACATTTATGAGGTGACAAGAAGAAAAGAAAAAAGCAAAATAAGCCTTATTCTATGAATGCTTTTGCATGCGTGTGGCACTGTGCTACCTACTTACTGAGTACAAAGTCATTAAAACAAAACAAAACAAAAGAAACAGGCTTTGCAACATATCCACAAATGAGATCCAGAGGGGAAAATTGTGATAGGAAGAAGGAAGGTGATGTGATTAGAGCCAGCCCTGGGAACTGCTCTGGAAAGCTGGTCTAGCTAAGGACCAAACATACAGCAAGCAACCGTATTAGAAGAGTGGGGTTAAAATTATATATTTGTAAGGCTGAGAACAGTTGATACATATAGATCTCCCTTACCAGGGAGGTGCAGCCATCCCGCAGCTGCTGAGTGTTCCCTGTCAAGAATTCACAGGTGCACTCTTCTCCAGAGCATAGCCTCCAGCCTATGGGGGTCTCCTTGTTGACAATGCCTAAAAGGTTATGTCCTTCCCCAGGAGTAGCCCACAGCCAATGACTGGCTGATATGGATGTGTAAGAACTTAGACCTCTTGCCTCAATCTTATGGCATCTGTCATGTTTTAGAGCTCCCCATGGAGTCAGGCTTGAGACTAACCTTTAGCTAAAATCACTTCTTTGTTTAGCTTTTTACATACAGGTTTCTCCTAAGAGCACTCCTTCAATAAATCACTAACTCAAGAACATGCTCTAAGGAAGGAATAGGGAATTCATTTTTGAAGCCCTCCAAGAGCTGAAGGTCAAGGGCCCAGGTTGGAGATCACTTCAGGCAGGTGGGCAGGGTAGACTCTAGAATGTCAGGGTAGCATAATGGTTAAGCACATGGAATCTGGAACTTCAACTGAAAGTTCCAGAAGTTTCATTGAAATTGTACTTCTAACATTTACTAGCTTGTCTTAGGTAAGTAACTTCAATTGAAAGTTCCAGAACTACATTAAAATTGTAGTTCTAACGTTTACCAGCTTATCTTAGGTAAGGAAACTCTCTGGTTATACCCAGTAGAACTAACACAATGCCTTGTGCATTGTAGGTGTTCAATGTGTATATATCTAGTTGAACTCACAGTTTTTTTTTTTTTTTACTTAGCCTATTCTCATACATTGACTAATATGCCTTTTTTTTTTTTTTTTTTTGATAGAGTCTCGCTGTGTTGCCCAAGCTGGAGTGCAGTGGCACCATCTCAGTTCATTGCAACCTCTGCCTCCCTGGTTCAAGCGATTCTCATGCCTCAGCCTTCCGAGTAGCTGGGATTACAGGCACCTGCCACCACGCCAGACTAATTTTTGCATTTTCAGTAGAAACGGGGTTTCACCATGTTGGCCAAACTGTTCTCGAACTCCTGACCTTAGGTGATCTGCCTGCCTCGGCCTCTGAAAGTGCTGGGATTACAGTGCCACTGTGCCCGGCCATGACTTGATCTTCCCTGGTCCAAATATTCTGGTCCCTGAATCAGTGATGTTTTCATTACACTATGTTTCCAACTTTCTTTTTCTAAATCTAAATTTAAAAAAATGTTTTAGCCTGGGCACGGTGACTCATGCCTATAATCCTAGCATTTTGGAAGGCCAAGGCAGGAGGATCACCTGAGGTCAGGAGTTCAAGACCAACCTGGCCAACATGGTGAAACCCTGTCTCTACTAAAAATACAAAAAAATTAACCACGCGTGGTGGCACATGCCTGTAATCCCAGTACTTGGGAGGCTGAGGCAGGAGAATTGCTTGAACCCCCGAGGCGCAGGCTGCAGTGAGCCAAGATCGCACCACTGCATTCAAGCCTGGGCGACAAGAGCGAAACTCAGTCTCAAGGAAAAAAAAAATTCTTTTAGAGGTGGGGGGCTTTCTATATTGCCTAGGCTGGCCTTAAACTCCTGGCCTCAAGCGATCCTGTTTCGTTGGCCTCCCAAAGTGCTGAGATTACAAGAGTGAGCCACTGCACCTGACCTTTCTTGATCTGTGGTTAGTTGGCCATCTGTCATCAATATCTGAGACTACAGAAGCTCTTGATGAGAGCTTCATGTTTTTTAGCTACTATGGTGGCCTTAAAATGTGTCCACACAGTCACTAATGCTCTTCCCTTCAAACGGTGAGCTTAATCTCTCTCTCCTTCAGTGTGACTGACCTCAGTGAGAGAATCTGCTAGAAATGAATTCACTTCCAATGAACAGAATGTGATCAAAGTGATGGCATGCCTCTTCTGAAATAGGTCCAAAAAAGGATTTGGCTTTCTCCTTGCTCTTGAGCTCACATCACTTGCTCTGGGGGTAAGCTAGGTGCCACATCATGAGAACACTCAAGTAGCACAATGGAGAGACCCATGTGGGAATTGAGGTCTTCTGCCAACACCAGGAAAGAATTAAGACCTCCTCCCAAAGGCCATGTGGGTGAGCCATCTTGCAAGCAGCTCCTCCAACCCCAGTCAAACCTTCAGATGACTGCAGCCCTAGCTGACATTTTTACTGCAAGCTTATGGGAGACCCTGAACCAGAACCTATCAGTTAACCTTCTTCTAAACTCTTGACCTTTAGAAACTGAAACACAATACATATTTGTTGCTTTAACTGCTAAGTTTTAGAGTAATTTGTTTCACAGCAATAGATAATATAGTTATGAAATGCAAGATTTTCTGGTCTGGAATGACTCATTGTAGTGTTTTTTCCATCTCTCCACTTATATCATTTTTTCTTTATCTAGTAACTAAAGAATTATTTTACTTCCTCTCCCCTTCCCCATCCCCAGGCTAATGATTGACCTACTAACTTAGTTAAAAACCATAGAATGTTTATCATTTTAGGACATTTATAAGCTTATGAAATGTATTTGCTTATCCAGTTATCTCCAGAAATATTAAAGATTACTGCTTATTCTGATTATTTTAAGTTCCTCACATAAAAAAAAGACACTATTTAACATTGTCATGGGTTAGGGTACTAGGCTGGTAAGAATATATGCTGATACACATGCTTCCTAGAGGGCAATTTGATAATATGCAGCAAAAGTGCTTAATATATATTTTTTAAATCTTTGACCCCAGGATTTTACTTTTCATAATATATCCTAAGGAATCAATTTGGCAAATGCATAAAGTTGTATGAATAAGAATGTTCATCATAGCATGATGTATAATGGTAAAAGTAAAAAAATTCTAAGTGTCCAACATCAGGGATTATTTAAATAAATAGTAGTTTAACAATGGAATAGTATTCAATCCCGAAAGGGATAATAAAGGCCTACATTTGTTGACATGAAAGAATGTAGATGAATTCAGTGAAAAAAATCTATGGTGTGTTTATTACGATTTCATTTTGTGAAAATACATGCCTACCTTTGTAAATAAAGTTCTATATATATTTTTTCTAATGTATGTTTAACTTTCTTATACATGCATATATATATATGCATGTAAAAAATCCTGGAAGCATAGATGTCAAAATGTCATCGGTGGTTAACTTTCAGTGATGAGATTTAGAGCAATTTTAATTAATTCATTATTTTCAAATTTATTTGTATTTTCTAATGTTTTCCTAGTGATTTAATGAATAAAAGAGCAATACAATTCATTGTAAAAAATTAGGAAAATACAGACGAAAAGGACAAAGTCATGGTTAAATGTAGTCACACTATTTAAAATTAATCACCCTTAATATTTAGGTGCATACTTTTAGTTTTCTATGTGCAAATATACATACAAACATGTATATGTTAAAAAACATTGGAATCAAATATTATTTACAGGGTTGCCTTATCATTTTGAACTGTAATTTTAAATGTTTGAAACAACATCAATCTCACAGAAAAACTGCAAGTACAACACAAGTAACTCTCTTTTATTCCGGAACCGTTTAAGAATAAGTTACTGAATGCGCCTCCACTCCTGAATACTTTGGTGTGCCTTTCTTGTAACAAGGATATTCTCATATATAACTATCAAAATCAGGACATTACTGTTAACATTTACATTATGCTACCATCTAACTCAGACTCTACTCAAATTTTACTATTTGTCTCAATAATGGTCTTTAGAGCAAAAAGATTCAATCAGAATCATGTGTTTCATTTAGTAGTCATGTCTCTTCATTCTCATTGGGTATTATACAGTTCCGCAGGCTTTCTTGGATTCATGACTTTGACTCTTTTGAAGATTCCAGTCCAGTTATTTTGTAGAATGTCTCTCAATGTGGGTTTGTCCTGATTAGATTTAGATTCTCCATCTTTGGCAGAGGTGTCACAAAAATGGTGCGTGTTCTTCCCACTGCATCCTCTAAGTTTCAATTCTATTTCTTTTTTTTTTTTTTTTTTTTTTT
>NW_016804460.1:523895-532166 GCF_001698545.2 Rhinopithecus bieti
AGGACTACAGGCGCCCGCCACCTCGCCCGGCTAGTTTTTGGTATCTTTTAGTAGAGACGGGGTTTCACCGTGTTAGCCAGGATGGTCTCGATCTCCTGACCTTGTGATCCGCCCGTCTCGGCCTCCCAAAGTGCTGGGATTACAGGCTTGAGCCACCGCGCCCAGCTCAATTCTATTTCAATTTAAGCCATTATTGATTATGTTTACTTTGTTCACCTGATTAAAATGAAATCTGCCAGCCTTCTCTACTGAAGTTATTATTTTTCTCTTTGGAACTACTAAGTATTTTGTAGTGGATGCATTTTGAAACTATGTAAGTATTTCAGCCGGGTCTGGTGGTTCAGGTCTGTAATCCCAGTACTTTGGGAGGCTGGGGGGTTGGGAGAGGGTGCAGATCACCTAAGATCAGGAGTTCGAGACCAGCCTGGCCAACATGGCAAAACCTCGTCTCTACTAAAATTATAAATATTAGCTGGGTATGATGGCAGGCACCTGTAGTTGCAGCTACTCAGGATGCTGAAGCAGGAGAATCACTTGAACTTGGGAGGCGGAGGTTACTGTGAGTCGAGATTGCCTCACTGCACTCCCAACTGGGTGACAGAGCAAGACTCCATCTCAAAAAGAAGAAGGAGAAGGAGGAGGAGGCAGGAGGAAGGAGGGAGAAGGAGAAGGAGAAGAAGAGAAAGAAGAAGAGGAAGGAGGAGGAGGAGGAAAAGAAAACTATGTAGGTATTTAAATCTTTATCATATTTTAAAGGTATTCATTTATTTATATAAGTATGGATTCATGGTTTCTTGTTTTATTCATTGAGTTATAATTTGTCCCAGATTAGCCAGTGGAAGCTGTTTTAATAGGGCTTCTGTGTGTTTTTGATGTATCCCTATTCCTCCTCCTCCTCGTCCTCCTCCTCTTTCTCCTCTTCTTCTCCTTCTCCTTCTCCTCCTTCTTCTTCCTCCTTTTCTTCTTCTTCCTTCTCTCTTCTTCTTCTTCTCTTTGCTCTGTTGTCCAGGCTGGAGTACAGGGATGTGATCATGGCTCACTGCTTTCAAACTCCTGGGCTCAAGCCCTCACCCTCTTGAGTAGCTGAGACTACAGGTGCGCATGACCATGCCCAGCTATGTTTTCTTTCTTTTCTTTTCTTTCTTTCTTTTTTCTTTCTTTTCTTTTCTTTTTTTGTAGAGACAATGTCTCACTATGTTGCACAGGCTGGTCTCTGAACTCCTGGGCTCAAGGGGTCCTCCTGCCTCGGCCTCCCAAAGTTGAGATTACAGGTATGAGCCACCATGCCCAGCCTCCCCATCATTATTTAGGTAGTTCTTCGCTTTTAGAAACTACAAGATGGTCCAAGCTCATTTTATACTTTCCTTCTCCTGGAACCAGTCATTTTTCTAGGGTGAGCTGGTTATGTTTAGTGATGAACAGTAGTTTGAAACCTGGATCTGGGTGCTAGGTAGTGCTCATTACTGATGGGGTGAGAGAGCTCTAAGGCTGTCTCAGTGGACATAGTTGGGAATATGGCAAATAGCCAATCACTCACACACTCACATTCACATGGATTTGCATGTATTTTCTCTTTTTTCTTTTCTTTGCTTTTCCTTCTTTCTTTCTTTCTTTCTTTCTTTCTTTCTTTCTTTCTTTCTTTCTTTCTTTCTTTCTTTCTTTCTTTTCTTTCTTTTTTGCTTATGAACCTGTTTTATTTCTCTTATTTTTGAGAAAATCTGATCCTTCTGAACCTTGAATAAAGATTTCAAATCTATATGCAGCTACGCATAGGCATTATTGTTTTGCGTATTGGAAAATGAGGGTTCAAGTCATAGAAATATATGATGGCAGAGCAGTGAGGAAATCCTGGCCTATTTTCTAACATGACAGAATAGGGTTTCAGACCTCTTGAATTCAGCAGGGATGTAATTTACAAGTAATTACTCCCTTGAAAATCAGAGTAACCACACTTGTATTGAAATTCATTCCTGATGGTCCTTGCTGGATTCCACTCTGGTGCTGGAAGCTGGACTGGAGACCGACCATGTTCCTTCAAGGATCCTCAGCAATGTACAAGGGAAGCTCCTTTCTGAGGGAACCGTGCTTGCATGTAGACCTTCACAGCACAGTAGTGCAACATAAATTCTCAGAGATCAACATGCCACCATTCAGTGAACTTGGGAATTTCAAGAGGAGGCCAAGTGTCAGCAGCGCATCTACTGAAGTGCAATGCCTGCTTCTTAGGGAAGGCAATAACTCATTAGAAGCAGGCCCTTCAGATCCACAGGTGGACTGAAATGAGGATTATTACTCAGCCAGAAAGGACTGGTTGAGTGATTGGAAGGTCCAACGGGTCATCATCTTCTTGTTTAATAGCAACATATGGGATTTCCTGTCCCTGGGAGTGTGGCAGAGCAGAGCACCCAAAGTACAAGCGGTGACCTGGCCACTGATGTGCAGTTTCCCATAGATCTCATTAAATCTGGCCACAAGGGCAGGCACATCCTTCACTTTTCCTTCACTTTGGCCAGCACTTCCTCTGAGAATTCATGTCTTTTAACAAATTTTAATAAATTTCCTTCTGCAGCATTTTTTAGTATCTCTATCAGGGTTTCCAACATATTTGACTGGATATAGATTATAATAGTTAAATTAGTGCAGGCTATGCTTTCTGGATTCATGATTTGAGAAAAAAATGGACATAGCTTTTGCCACTTGGTTCTGATTCAGAGCTCACGCCACAAAGAAATGGGATGCTTTCCTGGAGAGAACCTGTCCTTTGAGTAGGGCTTCTTCTCTTAATGTAGAACAGATTTTGAAAGACTCAGGGCTATTCAGTTTGTAGCAAACTGCAAAAGTAAGAACATAGGTATCTTTGGTGAATTTCACACTTTGATTTTTCATCTCTATCAATACTTCCAGAGCACTTTTATATTTGCCTTTGACAACTAACATATCCATCAAAATATTGAATGATGTGGACGCTGAGAAGGAACCTCATAAATGCTGGTCTTTCATGAGCTCCTCAAGATCCAACCCATAACACAGACTCATGACAAATGGCCCAAACTTATACTCCTCCAAAGTGATATTTCCGTTCTCTGCATGGTACCTGTAAATGACATTTTTAGCCAGCTTCACATGGTCCTGGGACCCACACAAATGAAGTAAGGTTGTCGACTCCTCCTTCAAGATGAGCTTGTCAGTTTTTCTTCCAAATTTCTAAAGTAGGTTTCTTTAGTGCCAGGAAGATTACATGCAACAGCCACCTTCTTATGCTGAAATTCTTTTAATTTCACAATACTATCTGTAAGTAGGTATCTGTTAGCAGCCACAGGCAGAGCTGGAACCTCCCACCCCAGAATACACTGAAATCTGCAGTACCTGCAGAAGAGCTCGATTCAAGGGCCTAAGTGCAGCAGCCATACTCACATGTATTTTCTTTATGTAACCATATTGAAAACCATACATTTATACCAATATCTCAATTCAAATCCAACCCCACAACCTCACATTAGGTTTTCTCTTTCTATATTTGTATCTTAATTTTCTTATTTATAACTTTTTGATTTGTACATTTCTTCTCCCATATTCTTTAATATAGTTGCTTATTCCATCCATCTTCATGTATGCAACCAATCTCACCTTGCTGCTGTCGTTTCCCCTCCCATGTGGATGCCCTTTACCCACTCTGGCTCTGACACTCTGTGCCAGGGCTGCCCTTCTACATGGGTGTCCGCCATTTGGGCCTGAATATGTCCACTAGGCAACCCCTCTGAGTGGATGTCTCCTTTACTTACTCAGGCTGTGACTCTGCCGGCTGGGTTCCCCTCTCAGCCCCCTCAGACATCCCCCACCATGGACACATCTTCATCTCTCTTGGGTTCTGACTTCTTATTCCCATGCCAGACGGCCCCTCCTCATCAATGTCTATGACCTTGCTCTACCCCACCTGGTGGCTTTAGGACTAAATTGTTTAGAAAGGGAAGGGAGGGAAAGAGGACTTATATCTTTTGAAAATTCTGTTATATAATAGAATTTTCCATATTGTTGAGTAGTCATTAAAAAGTTTTACTAGATATATTTTATTCTATTAATGTAATATGATAATTATTTAAGTATTCCCTCTTTTGAACATTAAGGTGATTTGCCAACCAAAAGTAATTTGGGCCGGGCGCGGTGGCTCATGCCTGTAATCCCAACACTTTGGGAGGCTGAGGCAGGTGGATCACAAGGTCAGGAGTTCGAGACCAGCCCAGCCAAAATGGTGATACCCCATCTCTACTAAAAATACAAAAATTAGCCGTGCATGGTGGTGGCTGCCTGTAATCCCAGCTATTTGGAGGCTGAGGCAGGAGAATTGCTTGAACCCAGGAGGCAGAGGTTGCAGTGAGCTGAGATCGCGCCACTGCACTCCAGCTTGGGCGACAGAGCAAGACTCTGTCTTAAATAAATAAATAAATAATTTGCAGGCTGTTTTCCCTCAAACAAATTCCCTCTAGTGGAATTTGTTCCCCCCCACCACTGTTTGAGTCCAGTCCAAGCCCTAAGAGGCACTACTGCTACCTCTTGCCTCAGTATCTCTAGGAAAGGTGTCCTCTACTCACTAATCCATCAAAGGTCTATTGACTTTACAACATATTAAGGTTTAGCTGAACTCCACCTCCCTCCCCTCCTCTACTCCTAATATAGCTATATTTCAGTTCTCTTGTTTACTTTTCTAACTTAATACTATACTAATCATTTTAATATCTTTTTCAGATAGGCACTGTGTATTTTGAGTTCCTACTTTGTAAAATAAGAATATTAGCATCCTTATCTTTTCCTTCACTCTCTTTTCCTCTGTGTCCCACCTTCAGTTAACTATACTTTACTTTTACATTGACTGTTAATATTAATATTTAATTCTGTAACCAAAATTAAGACTTAAGTTTATTGACTGTAAAAGCTGAAAATTGATACAAAATATTTATATTCTTTTATTATGTATTTATTTTTGAGGCAGGGTTTCACTCTGTCATCCAGGCTGGAGTATAGTAGTGAGATCTCAACTCACTGCAACCTCCACCTCCCCAGCTCTAGTGATCCTCCCACCTCATCCTCCCAAGTAGCTGGGACTATAGGCATGTGCCACCACTCTAGGCTATTTTTTGTATTTTTTTGTGGAGACATGCTTTCACCATGTTGCCCACACTGGTCAAACTCCTGCGCTCAAGCAATCCTCCCCATTCAGCCTCCCAAAGTGCTGGGATTACAGATGTGAGCCACTGTGCCCAGCCTATGTTATTTTATTTTTAGTTTTTAATTTTTGTGTGTACACATTTAGTTTTATTGTAACAAAGCAACTTGTACACTTTTATTTTTTTTTTGAGACGGAGTCTTGCTCTGTCGCCCAGGTTGGAGTGCAGTGGCCGGATCTCAGCTCACTGCAAGCTCCGCCTCCAGGGTTTATGCCATTCTCCTGCCTCAGCCTCCCGAGTAGCTGGGACTACAGGCGCCCGCCACCTCGCCCGGCTAGTTTTGTATTTTTTAGTAGAGACGGGGTTTCACCGTGTTCACCAGGATGGTCTCGAACTCCTGACCTCGTGATCCGCCCGTCTCGGCCTCCCAAAATGCTGGGATTACAGGCTTGAGCCACCGCGCCCGGCCTACTTGTACACTTTTAACATTTAAAACTGAGCATCATCTTTTCTTTCCAGTGAAACAAAAAGAAAATTTAAAAATAAACAGGAACAAAATTATAATCGAGCATGTCAATTCCAAATAAGATCCTATAGGTTCTACTGATTCTCCCATTGAGTGGTAGGGCTCAGGTCATAATGAGAAGAGAATTTTAAAAGTGTCATCTTAAACTGCAAGGATATCTGTCAAACATCACAATCAGCCCAAAGGAGAAGCCAGGTTATCAAAATGCCCACTTAACATGGCCAAACATGTCAAAACCACCCTTTGCTGACCTTCTAAAACCCCATTTTTTAGAAGGTTTTTTTTTCTTTTTTTAAACGAAAGAAAGTAGACAGATACATGTTGGTAAATGCTAACTGTCCATATTCACATAGAGACACAGTGTACTCTCTGAGCCCAATATATACAGAAAGTAGGAAAGAAGCTAGACTTCTGTGCACTGCCATGCAGGGCCCTCGCACCCTCCAGCTTCCAGCAGAGCAAAAGGAGCAGGTTTTTCTTTTTTCCCACAGAGCTCAGTGGTGTTGATTCTATACAGTTTTTGCTCAGACAGGAAGGGATAAAAATGAATTTTGAATAGAAAGGGGATAGAGGCTCTTCTCCCATTGTATTCTGCTCAAGGTATTTCCCCCCAAATAAGTTGAAAACCATATAGTAGAGAAAAGGGACCACAAGAACAGGGTTACTGAGCACAAGAAGTGGGGTGGGGCAGGGGAAAGACTGCAACTTGCTCCCAGGAACTGGAGAAAATTTCTTTAAAAGGAAGGTTGGAAGCCATCAGTGTCCTATTAGTCATCTTCTCCTTCATCCTCCTCTCCTTCTTCTTCATCACCATCCTCATCTTCCTTCAATATCATCTAATTCTTCCTCCTCCTCCTCCTCATCTTCTCCTTCTCCATCATCCATATTGGGAACCAAGTAATACTATAATGGGTTTGGCCAAATATCATCTTTGATGACCTCTCCTAACTCATCAGCACCTTCATCAGAATGGTCAGTAAACCAGGTAGAGAAGCTCTGTGGTGCCTCATGCTGCCTCTTCCTGCTGGCTTTATTCTGCATCTGACTTCAATATTTCGTCAAATTTTTTCCAAATTTCCATTTGATTTCCGTGGACTTTGCAGATGGATCACCGCTCTCATTCAGATGAAATTCTTTGGAGAGAACGTTGTTTTCAAAGTAAGGATTTTCATCAAAATAAAAATCTATTCTGTAACCTAATTTAATATTTTCAAATTCTGTCATTTCAACTCTGATCAAATAATGCAGTGCCTCTTCGCCCTCCTCCCCAAGCAGTGCAGACACTTGGAGATGATTGACAAATATTGTTGCCCTAAAATTTGGGATCTTGACAATCAATTTTGACCTCTTCTGAAAAAATGGTTGGAAGCATTTGTATTATTTCTGTTCTACTTTCAAAATCTCCTCACTGGCTTGTTCATTAAGTCTATTTCTTTTTGTACTTCATCAACATGTTCAATTGCTTCTTGCTGTTCTTTTTCTCCCTTCCTCGGCAAGCCTACAGAGACTGATGTCTCCTCCAATCTCAGAGCAGGAGGTCTTGATTTCTTCTTTTAAGGTGGGAGTGGAGACTGGCATTTGGGGGCCATGCTGCTAGGGAAGTCTAAGAACCAGGCCACAAGTCTCCTCACTTGTCAGGAAGCATGCAGAAAACTGCCTACATTGTTCGAAATATCCAAACAATGTTTTCTGGAAGTCCAATAACACCATACAGCTTAAAATAACATTATGTGTTTCCCCTTTTTTTTTTTTTGAGACGGGGTCTCGCTTTGTTGCCAGGCTGGAGTGCAGTGGCACAATCTCAGCTCACTGCAATCTCTGCTTCCCAAATTCAAGCGATTTTCCTGCCTCAGCCTCCCGAGTAGCTGAGACTACAGGCGCCCACCACCATGCCCGGCTAATTTTGGCATTTTTAGTAGAGACAGGGTGTCACCATGTTGGCCAGGATGGGCTCAATCTCTTGACCTCGTGATCCCCCCGCCTCAGCCTCCCAAAGTGCTGGGATTACAGGCGGGAGCCACTACGCCCGGCCTATTATTACCTTTTTAATTTTCTTACACTGTAAGAAAATTGTGCAAGCTGTATATCCTCAAACTCATCTATCTTCTCAATAAAGTCATGCTTCCCATTAGGTACTTGCGTTTTTCCTAGAGATTTTTGTCCTTGAGCCTCTGCCTCAGTAAGTCTGCTCTGCAGCTATAATCCTGTAATCAGTGTTACCTAGATCCCATATTTTCCTTTTCTTTGGTCTACTTTTCTCTGTTTATTCCTAATTTTTTTGGAGCATATCCCCAAGTACATTCATAAGAAAGTGTGCTTGGGAGGTACATTTTGTGTGTTCTTCCATATCTGAAAAATGTATTTATTCTATTCTCTGATTTGATTGATAATTTGCCTGAGTATGGAATTATAGAGTTACAATTCCTCTGCAGAATCGTGAAACCGCATTGCTTTAGAGTCATCTATCATCCAGTTCTATTGTTGAGAAGCCTGATGCCATTTTGAATCTTTGTAAATGATGTTTTCATTCTCCTAGAAAGCTTACAGGATCTTTTTTTTTTTTTTTTTTTTTTTTTTTTTTTT
>NW_016804460.1:533649-558490 GCF_001698545.2 Rhinopithecus bieti
AGGAAGGAAGGAAGGAAGGAAGGAAGGAGAAAAAAAGAAATGAGCTGGCGTGGTAGTTCATGCCTGTGGTACCAGCTACTTGGGAGGCTGACGCGGGAGGACCACTTGAGCTCAGGAAGTTGAGACTGCAGTGAACTATGATTGTGCCACTGCACTCCAGCCTGGATGGCAGAGCGAGACCCTGTCTTAGATGACGATGTTAAAACCTCCAGTATCTACAGTGTGTGTGAGATGTGCCACCAGATGGCGCCATAAATGAAATTGTAACATGGAAGAACTCCAACTCCTTTAATATTTCTGCAGATTTCTGGTGAGGCTTTTGTCCTTGTGATCTGCTCTGCTTTTGGGATACTCTTTTTGCATGTGAGGTCCCATGTTGACCCCATTCCTGAAACCCAGCTCCTTTCTTTACTCTCTTATTTATACCTGCCCCATTCTGCTACACACACCCCAACTCAGGTAAAGTCGTCAGTAGATTTGGAAGTTAAAGAGTTTGAGGGTTTATATTTTTGTGTTGAGAAAACTTTTTATTTTACCCAGATTCATTGCTCACAGTTCTGGAGGCTGGGAAGTTCAATATCAAGGTGCCGGCAGATTTGGTGTCTGTTGAATGCTCACTCTCTGCTTCAAAGATGGTGCCATCCGGTTGTATCCTCACATGGGGAAAGGGCAAACAATTTCCTTGAAGATTCTATTCTAAGGGCACTGATGCACTCATGAGGGAAAGCCCTCATGAACTGCTTATCTCCTAAAGGCCCCACCTCTTAATGTTAAATTGGGTATTAGATTCCGACATATAAATTTTGGGGCAACACCAACATTCAGACCTCAGCACTACTAAACAATGACTATAAAGTATTCAATAGATGATAATTATTACTATAATGAGATTCTTTGACTCCATTTTTGGAATGGATCTTTGAATTCTTGATGAGGAAGAGATATAAAATAAAAAGAAACAGAAAGCCTGGTGACTAACTTCTCAATTTTCATTCTCTGCTTATTGATCTAAACCAATCATGACAATCCCTCACAATAGTCAGTAATTGGTTTAGGGATAAGAATTCGTAAGCCAATTTGGGGCAATGAAATGTAGAAAACGCTTAAAAAGAACTTTCACAAAAAAAAGTTCCCTTCTAACTAAGGGCTAGGACTATGAAAAACCCATTTGTATGTAGCTAGACACAGACTCACGCTGTCTTGGTTACAGCTAACAGTCATTTCATGACTATTAAGGAAATTCACTTATTACTTAGTCTTCCTCTTTGGATGGATTTCTGAGGATTTTCTGTGTAAACAATTATGTGTCATCTGTAAAATAATTATTTTCTAAATTATATGTTTTTTTTAAATGCTATAAAGAACTGGCTAGATCTATAATGCAATGTTGAATAGAGGTGATAAAAGTGAATGTGTTTATCTTGACTTCAATCTTAAAAGAGCATTAGTTGAGGTTTTTTGTAGATGTCCTTTATCCGATTGAGAAAATACCCTGTCATTCCCAGTTTGATAATTGTTTGTAGAATAAACCAGTGTTCATTTTGACAAATGGGTTTTTTTTTTTCAATTTTTAAAAATTGTGGTCAAATACACATAACATTTACCATCTTAACAATTTTTTTCTTTTTTTGAGATGGTGTTTCACTCTTGTTGCCCAGGCTGGAGTGAAATGGCATGATCTTGGCTCACTGCAATCTCCACCTCCAGGGTTCAAGCAATTCTTCTGCCTCACCTGCCTCAGTAGCTGGGATTACAGGAACCCTCCACCACGACCGGCTAATTTTTTTCTATTTTTACTAGAGACGGGGTTTCACCATGTTAGCCAGGCTGGTCTCGAACTCCTGATCTCAGGGGATCTGCCTGCCTTGGTCTCCCAAAATACTGGGATTACAGGTGTGAGCCACCACACCCAGCCGGTATTAGATGCATTTATAATGTGTAATTATCACCACCATCTATCTCCATAACTCTTTTCATCTTATAAAACTAAAACTCTATACCCATTAAATAGTAACTCCCCATTTCCCCCTTTCCCCAGCTCTTGGCAACCACTATTCTACTTTCTTTAACAAAGGACTTTTTCTGTATCATTTGAAGTGGTCATATGGTTTTTCACTTTTATTCCATTAATGAAGTGGATTATGTTGATTCATTTTTATATGTTAAATCAACTTACATTCTTGAATCAATCCTCTTTTTTCTTTTAAAAGGTAGGGTCTCACTCTAGTGCTCAGGCTGGAGTGCAGTGGCATGATCATAGCTGACTATAACCTCGAACTCCTGGGCTCAAGTGATCCTCCTACCTCAGCCTCCCAAGTAGCTAGGACTATAAGTGTGCACAACTAGACCTGGCTAATTTATTTTTTTTTTAATTTTTTGTAGAGGTGGGGCCTTGCTATGTGGCCTATAGGCTGATCTCAGACTCCCAAGCTCAAGAGATCCTCCCCCATAGGCTCCCCAAATTTTTGGAATTACAGGCATGAGCCACCTGTCTGGCCCCTTGAGTGAACTATATTTGGTTATGCTGTATTATCCCAATAATATATTGCTAGATTTTATTTGCCAATATTTTATTAAGGAGTTTTGCCTCTGTGTTCATGAGGGTTAGTTGCATATAATTTCCTTTTTTAAAAATGTGTTTGTCAGGTTTTGGCATCGGGTTATCCTGGCTTTGTAAAATGAGCTGGGAAGTATTCCCATTTCTATTTTATGAAAGATTTTGTGTTGAGCTGGTTTTGTTTATCACTTAAATGTTTGAAAAAATTCACCAGTAGTGCTATCTGGATCTAACTTTTTCTTGTTGGTAAGTTTTAAATTGTGAATTTATGTAGTAGATATATGCCTATTCAGATATCCTATTTCTGCCTGTATCTATTTTAGTAATTGATATCTTTTGCAACATTTATATATTTCTTCTTATTTCTTACAATTATTGAAGAAGTTGTGCATATGTTGTTCCTTGAAAAGTGATATGCCTTCCCCTCCATACTTTTTTCCCTCTGGCTGTTTTAAAGATTTATCTCTCTGATTTTTATTAGTTTTCATACGATGTTGTTAAATGTGGTTTTCTTTTGTGTGGTTTTAGCCTTTTTTTGAAACTATGGCTTAATATATTTCTACAGTTTAGAAATATTTCAGCCAATATTTTCAGCCAACTTTTGGTAGACTGCTTCTTTCCTATTCACTCTCCTCTTTTCTCTGAGACCTCAATTCCATGTATGTTGGATATGACCCATATGTCTCTTACACTTTTTTTCTCTGTATTTTTCATGCTTTAAAAAAAAAATTACTGGTTGTTTTATTCTAATCAATTTTCCAGATCTCTCTCTTTTTTTTTTAAGTTGTGTCTATCTGTTTTAAACCCATGCACTGGGCTTTTATTTCAGTTGTAGTTTTAGTTTTGGCATTCCATCTGTTTCTTTGGCGTTGTTTCTTATTGCCTGCCAAAATTCTCAATCTTGTTACATTAGCTATTTTGTTACTGCATAACAAATTACCACAAACTTATTGGCTTAAAACAACACATGTTTATTATCCCACAGTTCTGTGAGTCTGAATTTTGGGTGCAGCTCAACTGGGTTCTCTGCCCAGTATCTAACAGCTGAGTTGCATTCTTATCTGGAGGCTGTGGGGAAGAATTTGCTTCCAAGCTCATGCAGGTTGTTGGCAAAATCCAGTCTTTTTGGTTATAAGGCTGAGGTCCTTGTCTTTCAGTTGGCTGTTGACCAGGGGTCACTCTCAGCAACCTGAGGCCATCAGTTGTTCCCTGCCATGTTGTCCCCTCCATCTTGAAAGCCAGCAATGGAGAGTCTCCTTACATCAAATCCCTCCCACACTTCAAATTATTTTTTTTTCAGCACCCAGTCCACCTAATTAGGTCAGGCTCACCAAGGATAATATCCCTTTCTTAAATTCAACTGTTCCATAAACCATAACGTAATCACAAAATAACTATCCCATCATATTCACAAGTCTTGCTGCACTCAAGGGGAGGAGATGATGTGGGCACATATAACAGGAGTGGGCATTTTGTAGGTCATCGTGTAGGAGCAGGACCAGACTACCACATTGGTCTTTCATGTATTTCAACATAGTCATTTAAAAATTCTTGTCTAATAATTGTTTTCTGGATTATGTGGACATCATTTGTTTTCACTGTCTCTTGTTCTTGGCTTTCATCATGACTTATGTTCTTGTATCTTTGATTATTTTTCATTGTATGTTGAGTTGGCATATATACAATTGTGAAGATATTTGAGGACCTGAAAGATGTGATTTTCCTCCACAAAGTTTCTACTGCTGTCCCTGCCCCACCACCACTACCACCCATTGTTGCCCAGGCTGGAGTGCAGTGGCACGATCTCAGCTCACTGCAACCTCCACCTCATGGGTTCAAGCTGTGATTACAGGCACGCGCTACCATGCCCAGCTAATTTTTGTATTTTTTGTAGAGACAGGGTTTCACCATGTGGCCAGGCTGGTCTTGAACTACTGACCTCAGGTGATCCACCCGCCTTGGCCTCCCAAAGTACTGGGATTGCAGGTGTGTGCCACCGCTCCTGGCCTCTCCGTGATATTTTTCTTTTCAAGCTTGGACCATTAGCAATCCTAATTGAGTTTATTCATCAGAATTTTACATGCCACAGGGCTGGGATTTATTCTCTGTGATGGTAGGTCTTTTTCTGGCTCCTTCTTACTCCTAAGATATAGCTGTCAGCATTCTAATTAAAAGCCTGGGACACTATCAGATGTCTCCTCATTCTTGTATCTTAAACTTTAATTTTTGTTTCCTCAGCCCTATGGTTCTTATCAAAGCTCTTGTCAGCTTCTCATTTGCCACTTTTGAAATTGACATTGACTTGAAGTGGGGGAAAGTGACCCCAAATACCAGACTCAGCCTCCCCGCTCCTGAATACTGGTTACTTAGTTCATCATTACACTGGTGCCCTCTCATGCCTTCCGAAAGATTAAAAAATATTTGTGTTCAGCTCTTCATTATTGTAGCAAGAAGTTGGTATGAAACAACCTATTCCACCACGCCAGAAGCTGCAATAGGAGAATTTCAAACTAGCGGTGACCTATTGGGCTATACTTTAAAAATCAATAGTATTGGACTTTTACATCACATCGCACACTAAAAAATATCTCATATGAATTAGATATTCAAAACATAAAGAATTTAGAAAATGTTATAAAAGCACATGCAGAAAAGGTTGGAAATGTATTTGTAATAATGTTAAGGGATATTGCAAACCATTGTTCATAATTTATTATATAAACTTTAAGACTTCTAAGGTGACAAAAATATTACGAATTTGTAAAAGAAACCCCTGAATAGGATAAATATTTGCAGCATCTACTAGAAGAAGAATTAATTTTTGTTGTATAAGTGCTCTTAAAGTCAATAAATATATAAAGACATGCAAAACATATGAATAGGAAAATCACAAAAGGAAATAAATTGCTAGTAAACATATGAGATGTTTAACCTGATTAATAACCAGACCAATATAATTTTATATCTACTAGAATGGAATATGATATATCTGATAATGTTAGAAGGATTTAGAGATTCTGTTAGACTATGTTTTGATACAGGTTTTTGGAAAAAGATTGTCAATATATGTCAAGTTTTAAAATGCAGATTTACTGATTCCAGAACAACCTTTCTTTTTTTTTTTTTTGGTGAGATGGAGTCTTGTTCTGTTGCCCAGGCTGGAGCGCAATGGCACGATCTCGGCTCACTGCAGCCTCGGCCTCCTGCGTTCAAGCAATTCTCCTGACTCAGCCTCCTGAGTAGCTGGGATTACAGGCACGCACCACCAAGCCCGGCTAATTTCTGTATTTTTAGTAGAGACGGAGTTTCACCATCTTGGTCAGATTGGTTTCAAACTCCTGACCTCGTGATCTGCCCACCTCGGCCTCCCAAAGTTCTGGGATTACGGGCATGAACCACTGCGCCCGGCCAATTCCAGAACAATTTTAAACATACTGAAACTGAAGTATAACACAGTTATAGAAAAGTACACAGAACATACATGTACATTTTGGTGACTCTCACTAATCAAATACTCACATAACCCGTGAAGTTTGTTTCTAGGGCTCTATCCTTAGGAAATATTTCCAAAGGCAAACAAACAGGCTTATAAAAAGCTGTTACCTTCAGCATATTTAAGTACTGTTTGAATGTTTTAAATTCCAATTTTATTTAAATTTAATTTCAAAGATTTTTTTTTTTTTTTTTTTTCTGAGATGGAGTCTCCCTCTGTCGCCCAGGCTGGCGTGCAGTGGCGCGATCTCGGCTCACTGCAACCTCTGCCCCACTGGTTCATGTGATTCTCCTGCCTCAGCCTCCCGAGTAGCTGGGACCACAGGCGCATGCCAGCACACCCTGCTGATTTTTTGTATTTTTAGTAGAGACGGGATTTCACCATGCTGAGATGGAGTCTCCCTCTGTCGCCCAGGCTGGCGTGCAGTGGCGCGATCTCGGCTCACTGCAACCTCTGCCCCACTGGTTCATGTGATTCTCCTGCCTCAGCCTCCCGAGTAGCTGGGACCACAGGCGCATGCCAGCACACCCTGCTGATTTTTTGTATTTTTAGTAGAGACGGGATTTCACCATGTTAGCCAGGATGGTCTCCATCTCATGACTTCGTGATCCGCCCACGTGATCTGCCCGCCTCGGCCTCCCAAAGTGCTGGGATTACAGGGGTGAGCCACCGCGCCCAGACTTCAAAAACTTCCATTTGATCCAAGCTCTGTTCTGAATAATGAAGGGAAAGATATAGTCTATTCTTGTTAGAACTTTATTCATTTATTTATTTATTTTTAACTTATTTTAGGTTCAGGCTACATGTGCAGATTTGTTATATAGGTAAACTTATGTCATGGGGGTTGTTGTATAGATTATTTTGTCATCCAAGTACTAAGCCTAGTACCGAGTGGTTATTTTTTTTCTGCTCCTCTCCCTTCTCCTACCCTCCACCCTCAAGTAGGCCCCAGTGTCTGTTGTTCCCTTCTTTGTGTTCATGAGTTCTCATCACTTAGTTCCCACTTATAAGTGAGAACATGCAATATTTGGCTTTCTGTTCCTGTGTTAATTTGCTAAGGATAATGGCCTCCAGCTCCATCCGTGTACCCACAAAAGACATGATCTCATTCTTTTTTTATGACAGCTTAGTATTCCATGGTGTATATGTACCACATTTTCTTTATCCAATCTGTTATTGATGGGCAGTTAGGTTGATTCCATGTCTTTGCTATTGTAAATAGTGCTACAATGAACATTTAGTGTGTGTGTGTGTGTGTGTGTTTAGATGGAATCTTTGCTCTACCGCCTGGGCTGGAATGCAGTGGTATGATATCTCGGCTTGCTGCAATGTCCGCCTCCTGGGTTCAAGTCATTCTCCCACCTCGTCCTCCCAAGTAGCTGGGACTACAGGTGTGTGCCACCATGCCCAGCTAATCTTTGTAATTTTAGTGGAGATGGGGTTTGACCATGTTGGCCCAGCTAGCCTTGAACTCCAGACCTAAAGTGATCTGCCCGCCTTGACCTTCCAAAGTGCTGGGATTACAGGTATGAACCACCGCACCCAGCTGCATGTGTTTTATGGTAGAATGATTTATATTCATCTGGGTAAATACTCAACGGGATTGCTGGGTTGAATGGTAGTTCTGTTTTAGCTCTTTGAGGAATTACCACACTGCTTTTCACAGTGGTTGAACTAATTTACACTTCCATCAACAGTGTGTAAGTGTCCTTTTCTCTGCAATCTACTCAACATCTGTTATTTTTTTACTTTTAATAGCTATTTGAAACTGTATAGTGTATTAACTATAGCCATCCTACCATCATATAGAACACTAGAGCTTATTCCTCTTCTCTAGCTGTAATTTTCTTGAGATATAAAAGTCCAAGGGAAGCAGCAGGGACCTCTCACCTGAAACAGAGGCGATGGGTGATGCCGGAAGCAGTAGCTCCTGTGGGAACAGGCTCAAGATATCCTCTGACAGGACAGTTATGGATATGACCGCTGGACAAGGAGCGCAGCAGGAAGAACTCAAAGGGCCTATGAGGATGCATGAAGGTAGCACCCCAGGAAATTCATAAGTTACCCAAGGACGTTAAAGGAAAAGTACATTCCTATCTGGGGATATGGACATTTGAAGTCTTTAAGTGTTTTTTAAGTGAAGGTGTAGCCTTATTTTATACTTACAAGCTGTTGAAGCCTGGACGTGTTACTTTCATAATTTGTGTTCTTACTGTGAGAATGAGGTCAATGTGTAATGGACTGCACATATCGGAATGTTCCATATCTCTTACATAATTTTCTAAACTATGATTTTATTTATTTATTTATTTATTTTATTATGCTTTAAGTTCTAGGGTACATGTGCACAAAGTGCAGGTTTGTTACACATGTATACATGTGCCATGTTGGTGTGCTGCACCCATTAACTCGTCATTTACATTAGGTATATCTCCTAATGTTATCCCTCCCCTCTCCCCGCACCCCACGACAGGCCCCAGTGTGTGATGTTCCCCTTCCTGTGTCCAAGTATTCTCATAGTTCAATTCCCACTTATGAGTGAGAACATGTGGTGTTTGGTTTTTTGTCCTTGCGATAGTTTGCTGAGAATGATGGTTTCCAGCTTCATCCATGTCCCTATAAAGGACATGAACTCATCCTTTTTTAATGGCTGCATAGTATTCCATGGTGTATATGTGCCACATTTTCTTAATCCAGTCTATCACTGATGGACATTTGGGTTGGTTCCAAGTCTTTGCTATTGTGAGTAGTGCCACAATAAATATACGTGTGCATGTGTCTTTATGGCAACATGATTTATAGTCCTTTGGGTATATACCCAGTAATGGGATGACTGGGTCAAATGGTATTTTTAGTTCTAGATCCTTGAGGAATTGCCACACTGTCTTTCACAGTGGTTGAAGTACTTTACAGTCCCACCAACAGTGTAAAAGTGTTCCTATTTCTCCACATCCTCTCCAGCACCTGTTGTTTCCTGACTTTTTAATGATTGCCATTCTAACTGGTGTGAGATGGTATCTCATTGTGGTTTTGATTTGCATTTCTCTGATGGNGTGTGTTTAGATGGAATCTTTGCTCTACCGCCTGGGCTGGAATGCAGTGGTATGATATCTCGGCTTGCTGCAATGTCCGCCTCCTGGGTTCAAGTCATTCTCCCACCTCGTCCTCCCAAGTAGCTGGGACTACAGGTGTGTGCCACCATGCCCAGCTAATCTTTGTAATTTTAGTGGAGATGGGGTTTGACCATGTTGGCCCAGCTAGCCTTGAACTCCAGACCTAAAGTGATCTGCCCGCCTTGACCTTCCAAAGTGCTGGGATTACAGGTATGAACCACCGCACCCAGCTGCATGTGTTTTTATGGTAGAATGATTTATATTCATCTGGGTAAATACTCAACGGGATTGCTGGGTTGAATGGTAGTTCTGTTTTTAGCTCTTTGAGGAATTACCACACTGCTTTTCACAGTGGTTGAACTAATTTACACTTCCATCAACAGTGTGTAAGTGTCCTTTTCTCTGCAATCTACTCAACATCTGTTATTTTTTGACTTTTTAATAGCTATTTGAAACTGTATAGTGTATTAACTATAGCCATCCTACCATCATATAGAACACTAGAGCTTATTCCTCTTCTCTAGCTGTAATTTTCTTGAGATATAAAAGTCCAAGGGAAGCAGCAGGGACCTCTCACCTGAAACAGAGGCGATGGGTGATGCCGGAAGCAGTAGCTCCTGTGGGAACAGGCTCAAGATATCCTCTGACAGGACAGTTATGGATATGACCGCTGGACAAGGAGCGCAGCAGGAAGAACTCAAAGGGCCTATGAGGATGCATGAAGGTAGCACCCCCAGGAAATTCATAAGTTACCCAAGGACGTTAAAGGAAAAGTACATTCCTATCTGGGGATATGGACATTTGAAGTCTTTAAGTGTTTTTTAAGTGAAGGTGTAGCCTTATTTTATACTTACAAGCTGTTGAAGCCTGGACGTGTTACTTTCATAATTTGTGTTCTTACTGTGAGAATGAGGTCAATGTGTAATGGACTGCACATATCGGAATGTTCCATATCTCTTACATAATTTTTCTAAACTATGATTTTATTTATTTATTTATTTATTTTTATTATGCTTTAAGTTCTAGGGTACATGTGCACAAAGTGCAGGTTTGTTACACATGTATACATGTGCCATGTTGGTGTGCTGCACCCATTAACTCGTCATTTACATTAGGTATATCTCCTAATGTTATCCCTCCCCTCTCCCCGCACCCCACGACAGGCCCCAGTGTGTGATGTTCCCCTTCCTGTGTCCAAGTATTCTCATAGTTCAATTCCCACTTATGAGTGAGAACATGTGGTGTTTGGTTTTTTGTCCTTGCGATAGTTTGCTGAGAATGATGGTTTCCAGCTTCATCCATGTCCCTATAAAGGACATGAACTCATCCTTTTTTAATGGCTGCATAGTATTCCATGGTGTATATGTGCCACATTTTCTTAATCCAGTCTATCACTGATGGACATTTGGGTTGGTTCCAAGTCTTTGCTATTGTGAGTAGTGCCACAATAAATATACGTGTGCATGTGTCTTTATGGCAACATGATTTATAGTCCTTTGGGTATATACCCAGTAATGGGATGACTGGGTCAAATGGTATTTTAGTTCTAGATCCTTGAGGAATTGCCACACTGTCTTTCACAGTGGTTGAAGTACTTTACAGTCCCACCAACAGTGTAAAAGTGTTCCTATTTCTCCACATCCTCTCCAGCACCTGTTGTTTCCTGACTTTTAATGATTGCCATTCTAACTGGTGTGAGATGGTATCTCATTGTGGTTTTGATTTGCATTTCTCTGATGGCTAGTGATGATGAGCATTTTTTCATGTGTCTGTTGGCTGCATAAATGTCTTCTTTTGAGAAGTGTCTGTTCATATCCAGTGAGATGAACCCAGTACCTCAGTTTGAAATGCAGAAATCACTGTCTTTCTGCGTTGCTCATGCTGGGAGCTCTCCTCTTACATAATTTTTTTAACTGATCAACTCTGTCCTTCGATCATGCCCAAACTGTGCCCCAGGGGTTCCCTTGAGTCTGTCAGTAAGTTCTATAGCCATCATTGTATCCTTCTTGGCCTTCAGCCAAAAACAGAAGGCCCGGGGCTGGCTCCAGGGCTAGGATCATGGGGATTTTTCTCTAAACTGAGCACTGAGCAGCGATTGAGGACATGCTGATGTTATCAGGCTATTGCAGAACAGAAGATGCAAAACAGAAGGGCTGATGTGAGTTTTCTGGAGCACTCAAAACAGTTTTTTCGGAAAGCCTATTCAGAAGTTTATTTTGGCTTTAGCGATTGGAATTCAAATTGGTTACAATTTAAAAACATAAGACACATAGTTCTTCCTTAGGCTTTTCAATTAATTTGCAAATTTTGTTGTTCAATTCACAAATTCAGTAGATATCTGACTGCATTTTGTGTATCTCACAAAGCTTTCTTGTGACCTGTGTTCATAAATCATGATGGATACTGAGGACACCAAGCACTAAGAATCTCGGTTTGGGTCTTAGCTTGGGGCTTAGAGAGGCAGAGGGCTGATTAAAGGGCTTCACTTATGCTTGCAAGAGTTTCAGGACTAAGAAGAATAATCTGAGGCTAACGAAGCATAAATTATTTCTGCAGTCCTCCTGGCTCATAAATTAGTCATAAATAAGGGAATCCCAAACTGTAATTCTCAACTTAAGACTTGTTTCTTTAGGCCAGCCACGGTGGCTCACGCCTGTAATCCAGCACTTTGGGAGACCAAGGCGAGTGGATCATGGGGTCAGGAGATCGAGACCATCCTGGCTAACATGGTGAAACCCCATCTCTACTAAAAATACAAAAAATTAGCTGGGCATGGTGACAGGTGCCTGTAGTCCCAGCTACTCAGGAGGCTGAGGCAGGAGAATGGCATGAACCTGGGAGGCGGAGCTTGCAGTGAGCCGAGATGGCGCCACTGCACTCCAGCCTGGGCGACAGAGTGAGGCTCCATCTAAAAAAAAAAAAAAAAAGTTGTTTCTTTAATCCATAAAATTTAATTTTGAGGCCGGGCGCGGTGGCTCAAGCCTGTAATCCCAGCACTTTGGGAGGCCGAGACGGGCGGATCACGAGGTCAGGAGATCGAGACCATCCTGGCTAATACGGTGAAACCCCGTCTCTACTAAAAATACAAAAAACTAGCCGGGCGACGAGGCGGGCGCCTGTAGTCCCAGCTACTCGGGAGGCTGAGGCAGGAGAATGGCGTGAACCCGGGAGGCGGAGCTTGCAGTGAGCTGAGATCCGGCCACTGCACTCCAGCCTGGGTGGCAGAACAAGACTCCGTCTCAAAAAAAAAAAAAATTAATTAATTTTGTCGTTGTTCTCCTCCCTTGCCAGAACATTTGAGGTAAAGAATGCGGATTGGACAATAACTGGAAGAGGTTCACAATTTCTCTAATGTAACCTCAGCTGTTATGCCTCTGTTTTTATGATTATCTCATTACATGTAGTGCTAGAAATTCACATCAGGCCTAAACTTGGATAACAAAATCTTCTCAGGCCTCACCAGTCTGGAGTTACTGATGGGACCACTTTAACAGTAACCTATATCTCACGAGTTTATTACCATCTCTCCAATTCCTGTATATATTAATTAGAATTGGTTTGGCAATGACAGAAACTTCAGGTAGCAGTGGCTTAACAAAAAAGTGTTTATTTCTCTTTATTTTATTTTTTAGAGATGGAATCTCACTCTGTCACCCGGGCTGAAGTGCAGTAGTATGAGATCATAACTCACTTCAGCCTTGAACTCCTGGGCACAAGGGATCCTCCTGCCTCAACCTCCTGGACAGCTGGGACTACAAGTGTGTGCCACCACACCTGGCTAATTTTAAAAATGTTTTGTAGAGATGAGGTCTCATGCCCAGGCTAGTCTCAAACTCCAGGCCTCAAGCAATTCTGCCTCAGCTGCCCCAAATGCTGGGATTACATGAGTGAGCCACCATGGCCAGCCTTTACACTTTGTTTTCTAAAGTCCAGGGATAGTCAATTTAGGTCTGTTATGGTGTTCCATGGTGTCAGACAGTCAAGCTCTATCTTGTTGCTCTGCTAAACTCAGCATGTGGCTTCCCCATCATGGTCCAAGATAGCTACTCTAGCTTCAGACAACATGTCCATTCCAAGGAAAAAGAAAAGAAAAAGCAAATATGGCACTTCCTTCCCTTCAAACACACTTCTCAGAGCTTTCACTCAACTTTTCCCCTTCAAGGATATGTCCCAGACTCTCTTTTTATTTTGGATGGCTATGTGCTCAGGTAAAATTGGAGGTTTCTGTTACAACCCACAAAGGAAGAAAAGAGTTGCAGACGCTGAGAGACAGTGGGTAATGTCTACTCCATCCCTTACAGGTCTCCTTAAAGTCTCACCTGTCTCATCTCTGCCATATCTAGGATTCTCCAGGGGAGCCCTCAAAATGCTCCTAGACAAGTAGGTCAGGTGTATCAGATGGTGTCTTTGATTCTCTTTTTCTTCTGCTTCAGTCCTGATGGTGCCCTTTAGTAACGAAGATACCTGTGGGAGCCTGATCGACATCATGGCTCCATGGAAACAATAGCATCTGCGCCAAGATGTACTTTCATCCAACAGTGCTGAAACTGTTTAGATGAAGATGTTAGAATTGGGTGGGTTTGGGGGTTGGGAGTCAAGTGGATACACTATGCCTTTATCACTCAGTGCTGCCCTTTATCCCCTGAGCACCAAAATAGTATTGCTTGTTTCTCTGTCTCTCAGCATCTCTCATAAAAATAACTCCACCACATTCTACTTAAAGCTCCTCCTTCCATAGTATTCTACATTGGTCAAAAAGGCAAGGTGCACGTTGTTAGTGTGTATGTGGTGTGTGGGGTGAGGAGGTGGATGGATGTGAAACACCATTCTTGCTTCTCTGCCCCACTATTCATCTTTCTTTTCTTTTCTTTCTTTTTTTTTTTTTTTCTTTGTGACGGAGTCTCGCTCTGTCGCCCAGGCTGGAGTGCAGTGGTGCGATCTCCACTCACTGCAAGCTCTGCCTCCTGGGTTCGCGCCATTCTCCTGCCTCAGCCTCCGGAGTAGCTGGGACTACAGGCGCCCACCACCGCGCCCGGCTAATTTTGTATTTTAGTAGAGACGGGGTTTCACTGTGTTAGCCAGGATGGTCTCGATCTCCTGACCTCGTGATCCGCCCGTCTCAGCCTCCCAAAGTGCTGGGATTACAGGCGTGAGTCACCGTGCCCGGCCATCATCTTTCTTTTCTGTCATGCAGAATCCTTCCTCTTCATCAATTCTTTTCATGTAACTGGAACCCTTCCAAACACTGCCTCATCAGTTAACTATGCATACCTGAATCTGTTTGAACTCTGGTTTTAGGAACAACTTAACCTTGAGCCAAGTACCCACATTTTACTTTGTGTGCCCAATGCTGGCAAAGCGACTGGCATGCATAGATACAAAATACATACTTGTTGAATAAATGAATGAACATGTGGTTAAATAGTGCCAGAGATGGTGTCGTTGAGTTTAACTATGTCTTACTGATTTTCTACCTACTGAATATGTTCATTTATGATACAGCAGTGCTGAAGTCTCCGACTGTAATAGTGGATTCACCTATTTCTCCTTGCAGGTCTATCATTTTTTACCTTACACATTTTGATGCTCTGTAATTACAGTGATGACTTCTTGGAGAATTCTGATGTCTTTAACATGTAACAACCCTCTTCATACCTGATAACTTTCCTTGCTTTGAAGTCTGCTTATCTAAAATGTATATAGCCATTCTCAAATTCTTTTCTAAAAATTAATTATTTTAAATTGACAAAAATTATACATATTTATCACGTACAATATGATGTTTTGGAATATGTATGCATTGTGGAGTGGCTAAACTGAGATAATTAACCTATGGTTTTTGTGATAACATACAAAATCCACTCTTTTAGCAATCTTCAGGAATAAAATACATTGTTGTTATTATTATTATCATTATTATTTTTGAGACAGAGTCTCACTCTGTCACCCAGGCTGGAGTACAATGACATGATCTTGGCTCACTGCAACCTCTGCCTCCTGGATTCAAGCAATTTTCCCTGCCTCGGCCTCCCGAGTAGCTGGGATTACAGGCGCCCCCCACCACACCCGGCTAATTTTTGTATTTTTTAGTAGAGATGGGGTTTCACCATGTTGGCCAGGCTGGTCTTGAACTTCTGACCTTAGGAGATCTGCCCACCTCGGCCTCCCAAAGTGCTGGGATTACAGGCATGAGCCACCACACGCGACCAATAAATTGTTATAAACTATAGTCACCATGTTACACAATAGATCTCTTAAACTAATTGTTCCTGTCTAACTAAAATTTTGTACCCTGTGACCAACATCTCCTTCATCTCCTTACCTTCCCAGCCTCTGGTGACCATTTTCTACTCTGTACTTTTTTTTAAAGTAGCTTTAGGGGTACAAGTGGCTTTGGTTACAGGAACAAATTGTATAGTGATGAAGTCTAGAATTTTAGTGCACCCATCACCTAAGTAGTGTACATTGTATCCAAAAAGGTAGTTTTGCGTCCCTCATCCTCCCCATTCCTCACGTCCCCACTCTCCCCTCCTCTGAGTCTGCAGTGTCCATTAAGCCACTCTGTATACCTTTGTGTACCCACAGCGTAGTTCCCATTTATAAGTAAAAACGGGCGGTATCTGGTTTTTGATTCTTGAGTTACTTTACTTGAAATAATGGCCTCTTGGCCGGGCGCGGTGGCTCAAGCCTGTCATCCCAGCACTTTGGGAGGCCGAGACAGGCGGATCACGAAGTCAGGAGATCGAGACCATCCTGGCGAACACGGTGAAACCCCGTCTCTACTAAAAAATACAAAAAACTAGCCGGGCGAGGTGGCGGGCGCCTGTAGTCCCAGCTACTCGAGAGGCTGAGGCAGGAGAATGGCGTGAACCCGGGAGGCGGAGCTTGCANAAACGGGCGGTATCTGGTTTTTGATTCTTGAGTTACGTTACTTGAAATAATGGCCTCTGGGCCGGGCGCGGTGGCTCAAGCCTGTCATCCCAGCACTTTGGGAGGCCGAGACAGGCGGATCACGAAGTCAGGAGATCGAGACCATCCTGGCGAACACGGTGAAACCCCGTCTCTACTAAAAAATACAAAAAACTAGCCGGGCGAGGTGGCGGGCGCCTGTAGTCCCAGCTACTCGAGAGGCTGAGGCAGGAGAATGGCGTGAACCCGGGGGGCGGAGCTTGCCGTGAGCTGAGCTCCGGCCACTGCACTCCGGCCTGGGCAACAGAGCGAGGCTCCGTTTCAAAAAAAAAAAAAAAAAAAAGAAATAATGGCCTCCAGTTCCATCCATGTTGCTGCAGAAGACATTAGTCTGTTCTTTTTTATGGCTGAGTAGTGTCCTATGGTATATGTACATACCGCATTTTCTGTATCCACGCATCGGGTGATGGGTACTTAGGCTGATTCTATATCTTTGCAATTGTGAATTGTGCTGTGATAAACATACATGTGCAGATACCTTTTTGATATAGTGACTTCTTTTCCTTTGGGTCACCCAGTAGTGAGATTTCTGAATCAAATGGTAGATCTACTTTTGGTTATTGAGAAACCTCCATACTATTCTCCATGGAGGTTGTACTAATTTACATTCCCACCAACTGTGTATGAGCATTCTTGTGTATGAGCATATCCAGGCCAATGTCTATTGTTTTTTGATTTTTTGATAATGTCCAGTCTAGATGAGGTAACGTAGTATCTTATTGTTGTGTTAACTTGCATTTGCCTAATGATTAGTGACATCAGGCATTTTTTAATATGTTTGTTGTCCATTTGTATATCTTCTTTTCAGAAATGTCTATTCATGTCCTTTGCCCATTTTTTATTAAGACTTTTTTTCTTGCTGATTTGTTTGAGTTCCTTGTAGATTCTGGATATAAGTCCTTTATTAGATGTATTATTTGCAAATATTTTCTCCCATTCTGTAGGTTTGTTTGTTTACCCTGTTAAATTCGTCTCTTTACTCTGATGATTATTTCTTTTACTATGCAGAAGGTTTTTAGTTGTAATTAGGTCCCACTTATTTATTTTTATTTTGGTTACATTTACTTTTGGGGTCTTAGTCATAAATTCTTTTCCTAAGGCAATGTCTAGAAGAGTTTTCCTAGATTATCTCCTTGAATTTTTGTGATTTCAGGTCTTAGATTTGTCTTCGATTCATCTTGAATTGATTTTTGTATAAGGTGAGAGATAAGGATCCAGTTTCATTCTTTTACACGTAGCTCTCCAATTTTCCCAGCACCATTTATTGAATAGGGTGTCCTTTCCCTTATTTATGTTTTTGTTTGCTTTGACAAAGATCAGTTGTTTGTAAGTATTTGGCTTTATTTCTGTGTTCTCTAGTGTGTTTCATTAGTCTGTGTATCTACTTTTATACCAGTACTGTGTTGTTTTGTAGTATACTTTGAAGTCAGGTCATGTGATTACTCCAGATTTGTTCTTTTCACTTAGGATTGCTTTTCGCTTAGGATCGTGAATAGGATAGCTATTCAGGCTGCTTTTTTTTTTTTTTTTTTTTTTTTTTTTTTGGTCCATGTTAATTTTAAGAATTGTTTTGCTAATTCTGTGAAAATGATGTTGATATTTTGATAGGAATTACATTGAATCTATAGATTGCTTTGGGCAGTATGGTCATTTTACAATATTGATTCGTCCAATCCATGAGCATGGGATGTATTTCCATTTGTTTGTGACATCTACAATTTCTTTCAGCAGTATTTTGTAGTTCTTCTTGTACATCCTTGGTTAAGTATATCCCTAGGTATTTCATTTTTGTAGCTATTGTAAAAGGGATTGAATTCTTGATTTGATTCTCATCTTGGTCATTGTTGGTATAACAGTGCAACTAATTTGTGTGTATTGATTTTGTTACCTGAGAAGTTACTGAATTCATTCATTGGATCTAGGAGTCTTTTGGAGGAGTCTTTAGGGTTTTCTAGGTATAAGATCATATCAAGGTACAAGATCATATCATTGGAAATAGAGAGATAGTTCAATCTCCTCTTTTCCAAGTTGAATTTCCTTTATCTTTCTCTTGCCTGACTGCTCTAGCTAAGACTTCCAGTACTATGTTGAGTAGAAATGGTGAAAGTGAGCATCCTTGTCTTGTTCCAGTTCCTAGGTGAAATGCTTTCAGCTTTTCCTTGCTCAGTATGATGTTGGCTGTCATTTATGGCTTTTATTATTTTGAGATGTGTTCCTTCTATGCCTAGTTTGTTGAAGTCTACTCTGTACTTCCATGAGTTCAACCTTTTAGATTTCTAGGCTCCTGGGCTCAAGGATCCTCCTACCTCAGCCTTCTGAGTAGCAGGGACTTTAGGGACACATTATCATGTCCAGCTTGGATATTTATTTTATTCTGAGTTAAAACTCACAGCAGTGTAGACTTCATGAATGTTTATTCTATTCTGAGTTTACATGCAACACTGTTTTAAAAATGTGTTTATTTACACTTAATCCCCAATGTGATGGTATTTTAAAATTTATTCTGGTGCTAAAATTGTTCCAGCTTTGGTCATTAAGTGCTCCTTCAGGCCCTTATCCTTTTTAGAATATTTCCGTATTTTCTAGAATTACAAGATAGTGTAGGCTCATCTCACATTTTCCTTCCCTAGTCCTGAGATTAGTTTCTGTCAGGAAAAAAATCTAGCCAGGCACAGAGGTTCATGCCTGTAATCCCAGCGTTTTGAAAGGGATTACAAGGAGGGCAGATCACTTGAGCCCAGGAGTTTGAGACTAGCTTGGGCAACATGGTGAGACCCTCACCTCTAAAGAAACAGAAAAAAAATCTGATTTCTCAATTAAGTTTGTAGAAAAACTTAGGATAGCTAGGCCATGCGGCTTACTGTTACTTGCAAGTAAAAGAATTTGACAAGGACAAGCAAAAGAACGCTTTGCCCCATTTCCAGCCAAAACCAGAGGGATGATAGTAATGACAATAGAAGGAGAATATGAGAGCAAAACCATTAGGCACTCTCAGTTTCTTCTGGTGAGGCTTAGTCTTGGAGAATGAAAAGTTTCATTAGGTAAACTGGAGATGACATTGAGGAAAAAGTCCTTAGGTTACACCCTCATCAGAATAAATGATGAAGCACATCACAGACCATCAGAGGGGATGCTCAGGCTTCTTGAAATGCTTTCAGGCTCCATGTAGCCTAGATGATGAGTGGAGAGGCAGATAACCTCTCCAAGATAACTCTGCACAATGGCGGCTGAATTGGACTTCCAGATGCAGTCATGTCACCTATAGGGTGAACCAGACTGCCATAAAGACTCTCATTCCTTGGTTATTTTTGTTGTTGTTGTTGTTTTGTTTTGGGATGGAGTCTCACTCTTAATGCCTGGGCTGGAGTGCAGTGGCATGATCTTGGCTCACTGCAATCTCTGCCTCCTGAGTTCAAGTGATTCTCCTGCCTCAGCCTCCTGAGTAGCTGCGAATACAGGCACCCACTACCATGCCCAGCTCATTTTTATATTTTTAATAGAGACAAGATTTCACCATGTTGACCAGGCTGGTCTCGAACCCCTGACCTCAGGTGATCCACCAGCCACAGCCTACCAAAGTGCTGGGATTACAGGTGTGAGCCACCGAAGCCAGCCTCCTTGGTTATTTGTAATAGGTTGCTTAACTTCAACCAGAGCAAGGAGAGCTAGCAAGATGTAGAATGTTAATAGCTATTGTCATTCATCTGTGATAGCCTGATGTATACATCTTTAGTAAAGGAAAGTTTTTTTTGGATATAATATCTTCTTGATGGCTTGTTTTAGGATTAGACTTCTGGCATGACATTAACCAATGATCCAAAGCTCTGGCTGAAACTTTAATTGTCTGTGACACATTAAAAAAATACAGATGGCTAGGTCTTACCCACACATAGTGAATTAAATCTCCAGGAGTGGGCCTGAGCTTTGGCATTTTTGTTAAAAGTTTTATAGGAGACTCTGGTTAATTAGGCGAAGTTGAGAACCAGTGAACCAAGCCTTTGCAGTTAGGTTTCAGCAGTCACTCTCGGCAGAAATTGTTGGCAATGGATTCTGTACTTCTGTTGCAGTTGACTGAGATAAGACCTTGCAAAAGTAGCCAAGACTGTATTTCTCACTAGCAGCCTTACATAGAGTTGCACAGACTAGGAGGCAGTAGAGTAGTGAGTGTGTTCCCAGAATTCCTGCAGAGGTCTAGAGTGGGTCTAGGCAGATGCTTAAAGCTGAATAACAAACAATAAGAAAAAAAATTTCAGCCAGGCATGGTGGCTCACGCCTGTAATCCCAGCACTTTGGGAGGCCAAGGTGGGTGGGTCACCTGAGGTCAGGAGTTTGAGACCAGCCTGACCAACGTGGTGAAACCCCACCTCCACTAAATACAAAAAATTAGCCAGGCGTGGTGGCACATGCCCGTAATCCCAACTACTTGGAAGGCTGAGGCAAGAGAATCACTTGAACCCAGGTGGTGGAGATTGCAGTGAGCCAAGATTGCGTCACTATAGTCCAGCCTGGGCAACAAGAGTGAAACTTTGTGTAAAAAAAAAAAAAGAAAATTCATTTTATTAGGTAAGATGAAATGTTTGACAGACCGGTAATTGTTTCCCAGGATACATATTCTTCCTTCTAGAACCAGACTGCATTTCCCAAACTCCCTACCTTAAACATGTCCATGTCACTATGCTCTGGCCAGGTTGATGTGAGTTGAAAAAATGTGAGCAAATTCTTAGCTATGTCTTCTTTAGAGAAATCTGGTTTCCCTCTGCTTTACTTTTTCTTATTCCCATGCACTGAAAGGCAGATAGATCTGTGGTGAGCTGGCTTCAACCAACTGAGATACACCTCAGAACTAGGAAATGGTAGAATCACAACCTTGATAAACCCCAGTTCCTCAATGATCACATGGAGAAAAGCCAGCTTCCCACCATGACAGATTGCCTTTCCCTGGATTGTTATGTAAGGGAGAAATAAACTACTTTTTTTTTTTTTGAGACAGAATTTCCCAGGCTGATGCGCAGTGGCACGATCTTGGCTCACTTACAACCTCTGCCTCCCAGTTTCAAGTGATTCTCCTGCCTCTGCCTTCCGACCAGCTGGGACTACAGGCACACACCACCATGCTCAGCTAATTTTTGTATTTTTAGTAGAAATGGGGTTTCACCATGTTGGCCAGGCTGGTCTTGAACTCCTGACCCCAGGTGATCCACCCGCCTCGGCCTCCCAAAGTACTGGGATTACAGGCGTGAGCCACTGGGCCCTGCTGATAAATAAACTCCTATTTGTTTGAACTACTGTGTTTTGGAATCATTGTTGCATTAATTTTTTTCTACATCTTAATTACTACAAGCTACAGGACCAGTAGTCTCAGATCTTCACATACTTGTTGAACTTCTTTCACTGGAAGCTTCTCCAAATGCTGGGCTCAAAATTTCAACAAATGATTCACTAATAAGCTTTCAATGTCAATTTTTCTAAAGATGCAACATATATCTTAGGTTGGAATAGATTATGGCAACTATTAAGTTTTCAGTGCCCCACCAAAAATTAACAAGTGGGCATGTGTGCTATCGGAACACAGGCCTAGGACTTTCTTTCTCCCTCTGCCCTCCCCCGTGACCTCCACATTCTCCGTTCAGAAAGGGGCAGGAGGTGTGAAAGCGCAGACATTGGGTAACACTCACTATTGCCTTAGTTCCCATGTACTAGCAGTGCCCCTTTACTGGCCTTACTCTTCTTCCTGTCATAAACATCTCTTTAGAGGTCTTTTCATGTCTAACCCTTGGTCATTTTCCATCCTGTTTCTCAAGCAGGGTAAAATCCCTCATTTTCTTACTCTCATTTTCTCTTGAAATTCCTCCCTTTCATATTCTTAATGTTCCCTCCTCCTTAGAAGCCCACTTTCTATTTTGACGTTTGCTGCACAGGTTGCTAGACCAATATGGAAAATCCAAAAATGTGCTGCACTTCCCTTTGTTGATCTCTAAACTGAACAATGAACACAGTGCATGCCGTGGAATATGCGCAAAAAATTAGTTCATCAAAATGTTTATACAATTGAAAATTCTATATTATATGTAATGTATTCATTCATTTAAAAATACTTATTGAATATTAAGTGGCAGGCACTAGGCATTGAGGATAGAAAAGAATGAGAGAATGCCATAGTATTATGCATTTCAATATGGAAATACTCGGGCATTATTATACTAGGGTATATATTGAAGTGATGAGTTGCTTGTACCCACTTGTAATGAACATATTTTAAAAACAGAAGGAAGAAAATCTTTGACAGTGGAATAACGTCAAATATTTGATTTTTTGAATTAAGTAAGGCAGCATATTTGTATATATACCCATTCTTGTTCACTTGAAGTTATAATCTAGTGGTTGGAAAACATCTATCTTATGGGAAATGCCCCTGAATTTAAAATCTCACTTGGTTAAAGACTAATTTACCTTCAGTTTGATAGGACTCGAGGCATGCTCCAGAGGCTCCAGGTTGCTGCCGGTATCTCCTTTGATCTTTTAAGAAGAACTTGATATTGATGACTAGTGCTTGTAATCTTTCAACTATGGAAAATTAGGTGGAATATTTCTTCTTGTACTCAAAGCAAATGATGCAACAGATGCATCAAATGTGATGAGGAGGGGATGGGCCATTGCTTCCTTGTGTTTCCAAAAATATGACAGTTCACAGATGTCATGATCTTATGTCAGAGACATGTGAGAAAGATCCATCTTAGAGAGAGAAAGAAAAGAAAGATTTGGATAAAATATGTGATTTCATTTTTTATCCTTATTTGTTATGAGACCGGAAAAACAGGAAACAGTGGACAGAGAATATGACCTCCTTACTTGTGACACAAGAGGTAATGATGATGTACAGTCAAAGGGTGTATAAAAAAACTTCAAAAATTTTATATCATAAAGAAGATACAGTGTGAGGTATTGTGACTGCTACATATATATATACACACACACATATATACACACACATATATATACACATATATATATACACACACATATATATGAATAAAAGTTATTGGCTCTGAATTTATCAGGAATATTAATTCAACTTTGTACCAAAATATTACAGGGCAAATGAATAGGGTTCAATTTAGTGTCATCAATTTTCAAGGAGCAGCACAAGGATAGTTACTAGCTTTGGTTTTATTCTTTTCCTAATGTCATCTAAGAATATTGTGCTAGAATAGAAAGGTGTGAATGGTTAAATTAGGTGTCAGCTTGATTGGGTTGAAGGATGCCTAGATGGCTGGAGAAGCATTGTTTCTGGGGATGTCTGTGGAGGTGTTTCCAGAGGAGACTGGCAGGTGAGGCAGTTTCCAGAGGAGACTGGCAGATAAGACTGAGAGAGGAAGACCTGCCCTCATTGTGGGCAGGCACCATCCAATTGGCTGCTTGCTCCCCACAACCTCCCCACCCTGTGGCAGCTCTGAGGTCTTCAGCCTCAGACAAGCTTCTCTAACAGCCTTGCTTGCTACCAGCTTCTATCATTCTCTAGCTTGTATATGGCCCGTCAGCCTATTGTGGGACTTCACTTTTAATCATGTGAGCCCATTCTCCCTAATAAATTCCCTTGCACATATCTATCCTATTGATTCTGTTCCCCTGGAGAATCCTGTCAACTAAAGAAAAAAAAAATTCAACTTTTAAATAATTAAAGTTAGTTTTATTCAGAAGTCTTACTGAGGTCTGCAGGCTGGGAGGCCTATAGCCCAGGAGCAGCTCTTTAGAAGGGTTCTATCAGACGGCTCCAATGCAGTATTTTAGTTCACAATTTATAGGAGGTAAAGATTCAATATATGCAAAATCACATCAAAGTTGCTCAGAAGTTACATTAAAGCAGAATCACATCAAGATTTGGATGTAAGAGTACATCTGGTTATAGATTACAGAAGTATAATCACTAACCTGGTCAGGCCTTATTTTATGAGTAAGAAAACACAAGGACTAGTGTCATTTTCTTTGAAATGTCTGAGTGAATAAGGTACCATTCAACTTTTAGAAATCTCCATGACACCTTCTGAAATCCAACGTTTTGTACATGAGCTGAAGAAATTCTGCACATGGGCTAGCCTGGCTATGTTCTACAGACCACAGGAATATAGTGAGTTAGGTAAACAGATATGGAGCATGGGGACCGCGTGCTCTATTCTGTAGTATCTTCAAACATTCTTCTCAAAGAGCTGCAGGTTGTCATAGAGTGAGGGGCTTTGTGAAATTATGCTGGCATGCAGAAATGAGCAAACATGGCATTTACTACTTTGTCTCGCAACTTCCGCTAACACAAGGGGATAGGAACAACTGTGCTGTCTGTTCATTGGACTAGACTTTTCTCCTATTTACTTATTCAATAACATCATATACATTAGAAATTTTCAAAGAGAATACCAGTTGGGTTTATTTTGGTTAGGAAACAAAATGCTGTGTTTATAGTTTTTCTTACTCTTGGGAATGCTTTGCCTATATTCTTTCACTGAGTAAGTATAATTTAAAATTAATATTGCATCACCACTTCATATCCATTGAAATTGCTATTATATATATATAAAAGAAGTATTGAGGGTTTCAAGAAACTGGAACCCTAGGGCACTGCTGATTGGAATGTAACATGGTTCAGTCACTGTGGAAAACAGTATAGTGGTTTCTTAAAAAAAAAAAAAAAAAAAAAAAAAGGGGGGGGGGGGGCGG